>NC_024311.1:4170695-4250657 GCF_000523025.1 Cynoglossus semilaevis | reverse complement strand
TGTGGGATTACCATGAAGCTGAATTAGTCTTTTAATTTTAACAAGAGAGTGACAATTTATCCAAAAAGTTTCTTTGTAGGTGGGACATTCTTTCTCAGGTGCTGATATGTATAATGGCAGAACGTTTTTTTCTTTTACATTAAGGCATAGTTGATACTATGGGAAGAGCACATAATTCTATTTTATATACATAGTTTTTTCACAAAAGATTGCTGTAGATTTGAAAGATTTGAAATGAAAAGCTGAGACAATTTTTCTGTCTGTCTGTCTTTTTTTTTTGTTTGGTTTGGTGTCTGGGAGATGGGAGCGTAATAAACTGTGTGATAATGTACTGTGATGCAATATAATTATATTTATGTCACTGTCTTAGTTAAGATTTACATGGACAAATAATAAGCATGGATATTTGTCTGTTTTCAGGTCAACTTGAAAACCGCCTAAACAAATATATTAGCCACTATGAAGGTCTGTCCTATGACACAGAGGAAGTCCACAGGAACCACCAGAGGGTCAGGAGGGCACTGTCTCCTCACGACAACACTGTGCACCTCAACTTTCACGCCCATGGAAGGTCAGTTTAAGAAGTAACACATACACATACTCATGAAGCAAATACGGTCTTGGACAAAGGTGTTTTCAGGCGTTATTTATCTGTTCACATTTTCATTGCCTATGACTAGTTTGTGAATCCTATAGAAGGTCTTTTAGCTGTTTTTACCTTCTACAAATGTAACATTGCTCAACAGAGATCTTTGTTGTCCCTACAGTCTACAATTAAACATTCCAGAGACTTTCAGAGTACAGTGATTACACCTCAGACTGAGTCACACAGTGGCGCTTTGGCCCAGAGGCAATGTCTCTGTCATTGATGTGGAACCCCAGGGTTCACCTCCTGGGCAAGTTTGAATCCCGGTTAGGGCAGTTGGTACCTTCCAGTAGACTCACCACCCACAGGAAGGTTTGGGGGGTTGGTACGGTGCAATGTGATTTGGGTGGCGACTGCTGCCCCCGCGACCCGGTAATGGATAAGCGGATGAAAATGGATGGATGGATGGATGGACTGAGTCACACATGCCTCAGCTACAGCAGACCCCGGGTCATGACTGTGTAGAGCCGAACACATAACATAAAAAATGTGGTTGTGCTGGCTCGTCTTATCATACCAACAATAGCTGTTTGTTTTGCTGCACCTGCTACATTTAGCATTAAATAGAAGGAATTAAAATCAACCCCTGTTTAAGTACGTTAATTTCCTAACCTGCTTCGAATGTCTTTTATTTCCAAAGACTTGAACAGTACGGCTCCTCAGTTTTTGACCATCTCTGTCTGTTTCTCTCTGACTAAGCTTGTTTACTGTCAGTGTATCTGTTGGAGTTGATAATGAATTAACAGAATGACAATGACCATTGTCTTCATTAGATTAGGTGGTGCTTTCCAAAGATGACCAAATACAGAACAAGTCTCGCTGTAAACATAAATGTCCCCAAACCTAACAATAGAAATCAGATCAATCTTGGCTAAAAAAGAGGCATTGGAGCCAAACAGCTAAATAGACCTCATTGTTGAAGACTTGTTTTCTAGCATATTATAATCTCATCACACTTATTAGGTGCTAAACAAGTGACTTTTTACTAGTAAACATCTTCATCATCTTTACTGTTTTATGGCCAATCTAACCATAAATGATTCTGTGCAGCTCTGACTGTAGGTGAGTGAGAGCCTCTCCATGTGGCACTGTCGAGGTTTGTTGTAACAGGAGAAAAACTCTCTTGTGTTTGCCCACATGCATATTTGTGGCTGGATCAGGTGTCGAACGAGGCAGGGCAAATGATTGTCTCATGGAGGGCTTTCTTACACAAAGAGGAGTCAGAAAGAAGTAACTTTCTCTTCTCTTTCTTAAAAATACTGCGGGACCTGAAACAACGCACAGTTTTGTGTCGTGCTTTCTAAGAATGGGATCGTTGTTTGTTTGCCCATTCAGTTTTTGTTGTTGAAAGAACGAGATCAGAAGTGCGACATTTAGGGCAGGGTGTGTGACTTCTGTCTTCCTTCCTGGAGTTTGTGGAGCTGTTATGGCCCTGGGCAACAGAGAAGAATGACATGGAATATCTGCCACAAATATTACTGTCCTGCCAGCAGTGTGAATTTTTGTTTTTCTTGTATTTGTATTAAACATATTTAGTATACAGTTGTCTGTGTGGGCACTTTCTCTTTGTAGCTGTGTCTTAAAGGCACTACTGATTTTCTTTTCTTTTTTTAAATGTGCTGACCGTCAGATGCTCTCAGTCTGTCTTAATTATTTATGACGTCTTCTCTGAGGAGGGCACCATTGAGTTGATCCTTGGCTGCTTCTCTGTTCATCTCTCAGCAAGTTTTTTTTTTTTTGGCTACACTCATACTTTTCACCCTGTTTCTTTTTCACATATTTTTACATACCTAACCTTTACACAGTGTTAAAGCAACGGGTTTTTAAGTTGTGATCTTGTTTCTTTTCTTTACTAAATTCACAGTACAAACAGTCAAGTCATTATATAGATCTGTAGCAAATGATTGATAACTATGATATGGTATCGTCTTGATTTTATTTATTACACCTCAGTAGTTTTACAACACTATAAATGTCTCGGCGAAGAATACATGGAAAAAGTTTGTGTTTGTGCATTTGTCATGTGTGTGATTAGGAAGTGATAACCAAACGTGCTTGTTGATGTTAAAGTGGACTCATCCTGGCGACGGAAATCCTGCTCGCTGTCTGACCTACGTTGTTGTTTTTGATCTTTTCTTTCTACTTGATTCCAGTCTGTTATTTCAGTGTTTTTAATTGTTCACAAATTCCTCTTTATTGGAGAGAAAAGTCTGCCAGCTTTTGCCATTTTTCTTTTCATTAGAAATATTAAAACATTCTCTGCCTTCCAAGCTTTAAAAATGTGGTTATATATATATATATATATATATTTATATATATATAAGCAAATTCTCCATTTGAACCAAACTATTCAATTATTATTTTTGATATTTATGTCTTTTTTGCCACAGTGACTAGTCAATGTTTCTGTTGATAAATTAAGAATTCAAATGAGTGAAGAGTTTCTACCAGCTCAGATGTGACCTGTGTGACGTTTCTGGACTGATAATTCCACCAAGAATCTCTTTGTCCATGTGATGGCTCGAGGGGTTTCTTGAAGTCAGTACTCTGTTCAGTTACTTGTGGAGCTCATGTGCACCTCATCTGATGCTTGATGGTATAATGGTTATGTAAAGGATTAAAACAGTGTTTTCTGCGTTTGCACCAAGTCTTTTCTCCTCATGACTTAGTTTTCTGACTGGATGAATGAGCACAGTAAAGGTGTTTTGAAGGTCTGCTTCAACACAAAGAAGACATAAATCCAGGTTTAAAACCCATAAGAAAAATTACATTGTGTTGTATTATGAACCAGATTTTTTCTTTCTTTCTTTTTAGAAATTTCAACTTACGATTGAAGCGAGATACAACGATATTCTCTCCAGATCTTGTCATAGAAGTTTCAGGAGAGGAGTCACCCGGAGATACGTCACATATTTACAGTGGAGAAATCTTTGGTAAGTCTCTTGTAGGCCTTTTCTACCATGTAGCAACCTCTGTCTGTGTCAAGTCACACACACATCTCTGCATTCAGTCCTGTCACATCCTGGTCCTCTTTGTCCTCATTGCTGTAAAAACAATGCAAGCATTTCTGTACCTAAACTGTATTATTAGTATATATTATATAATATATTTTAAATTATATCCCCCTTGAGCTTACATTTTGCTCATTCCTTCTCTTCTGTGTTGCAGGTGAAAAGGGCACGTTGACCCACGGCTCTTTAGTTAATGGGCGCTTTGAGGGCTTCATCAAAACCCACCAGGGGACTTATTTTGTTGAGCCCTCAGAGAGGTATCTACAGCACAAGGAACCCACTTTCCACTCCGTCATCTACCATGAAGATGACATTGGTGAGTTTATAGAAACTTTATGCAGAAATAAACAGACCACCTCTGTAATTTCTACATTTTTTAATTTTTGGCACTGACTATCATTTTTAAACCTTTTAACCTTAGATGAAGTGAGAGGTGAAACCAAAGTTCATATACAGTACCTTGCGTTTCCTCCTGCACACACAAGGAGATTCCTGATGCAGTTTAAGATCATAGTTTATTTCCTCTTTATCTTCGCTCTCTCTGGCAGATTATCCTCATAAGTATGGCTCAGAGGGCGGCTGTGCTGACCACACTGTGTTTGAGAGGATGAGGAGGTACCAGGCATCAGCAGTGGAGGAGCCGGCCCAAGTAAGTACAGAAATGTTCATGCTGGACATAAACCAGCTTAGATACTTTTAACATCTGATTTTGGTTTGTTCAGTGTTGTTTCAAATTAAGGACAGAGGGACAATAATTTGTTTTTTAATTAGTTAACATGACCGATACAAGTTACATACATGTCCATCTTTATCAGTTCAATTTAAATCCAAATGAAAGGTAATGACAAAAACAATTTTCTCTGTAAGGTCTCTGTGCTAAACGTTTTTCAAGCACAGTTTAAGTCATTGGTGTTAAAATGTAGCTCTCATCAAAGCTTTTTTTAGTTGTTTTTTTGTTTGTTACTGTCTTGCTTTATTTTCACATTTTACTGCTTATAACTAAATCTAAATGGTCAAAATGAATAAAGAGATGTTATAGCAAATCTTGCTTCAGAAAAAAAAAATTCACTTTTTGTATAATTGAGATGTTTTTCTTCTGTACAGGAAGTTAGCAACGTGTTGGAAAAGGAGCGGTTTGATGGTCCTGTGGTTCTAAGGAGCAGAAGGGCTGCTGGGAAGGATAAGAACACTTGCCAGCTTTTTATCCAGACTGACCACAAGTTTTATGATTACTACCGGTCTCGAGAGGCCGTCATTGCTCAGGTATCCTGTTTATGTACCGTGAAAACATGCCATGGATTCAAACTGTCTGATTGAGAATGAAATGAATGTTTTTTTTTTGTTCCAACAATATTAGGTTTATACCATTAATTTGACTTCCTCCTAATGTTCCTCTCATCACTCTCTCTAGATTTCCAGCCATGTAAAGGCCATTGACTCCATTTACCAAGCCACTGATTTCATGGGCATTAGAAACATTGGCTTCATGGTGAAAAGGATCAGGGTGAGCTGCTAATATTGTGCAATATAAGGAAGTTGACATTTTGCGGTTTTGTGCTGTAAATATTTTTATTTGCTATTATACCAACTCTTTCTATAATTGTTTCCATTTTTTACATTTCAGATAAATACCACTGAGGATACCAGAGACCCCAGTAACCCCTTTCGCTTTGGCAATATTGGGGTGGAAAAGTTTTTGGAGCTGAACTCTGAACAGAACCATGATGACTACTGCCTGGCCTATGTCTTCACTGACAGGGACTTTGACGATGGCGTTCTTGGTTTGGCTTGGGTTGGAGCCCCCTCCGGTTTGTACAACACACATAATCCATGTGCAAACATAATCTAGACATGCTCAGATTGTACACTGATTTAAATGATCTTTATATCTTAGTTGTACTTATTACCTGTTGTTTTCATGAAGCTTCTTTTTAACCCAAAACATGCTAACTATTTTCTCTAAAAAAAGAAGCTGTTTTCTTTTACTATATCTACTCTATAATATAGAGACAAATCTATATTCTATTATTTAAAAAATATTTAATTTGATGTATCTATTGACATTTTTATTTATACATTTGTATACATTACATATAATAAAGTATACAGAGATGAAAATTGAGTAGAGGATTTCATCCAATACAAGTGCTGTAAGCACTATCTTAGAGGTTAAATCATGTGACCTGTGCTAGTAATGTATAACAATATTGCTTACCTATAGCTATGTTTTACAATATGGTTGTGGTGGGTTCATGTGAATGCGGCCACCACCACCATTTTGACATGAGGGATACTTCATCAGCCTCAGACAATCAATACAGTGAAATTAGTGAAGCTGTGAGATAAGAGAATCGATTGAAGGCAGGAGATTGGTTGATGTGAGCTGTGGTCTGACTGTAGAACTAATGGCAGTGAGGGAAAATGTGCAGTTAACACATACATAGAATGAGCTGTGAAGTGCTTTAGACTCACTACGAAGTTGGTTGCAATTTTATATTTGTAGAAAATGCAGAAGCATGAGCAGATATTTACATATTTTTCCACTGATGTTTTTCTGAACACTTCAAGACAAAAGTCATGCTTTCAGCAATTTTAGCTTTTCATCAGATGAGCTGTGTTCCCAAGAATACAAGGACAATTTGAGAAACTCCATTTGTTCGACCCAATGATGTGTTTGTCCACTACTGATGTTACTAGGTGGCACCCAACGAGTGTTGCAATATGTTGACAGCTGAAGGATTTCTCGTTACAGGAAGCTCTGGGGGCATCTGTGAGAAGAGCAAACTCTACTCAGATGGGAAAAGGAAATCTCTTAATACTGGTATCATAACTGTACAGAACTATGCCTCTCATGTTCCTCCTAAAGTGTCACACATCACCTTTGCTCATGAGGTTGGACACAACTTTGGCTCACCTGTAAGTACTGTGATCATGTACACAGTTCTTTCCACGTATGCATTTTTACGTTTGAGAGTTAAAATAACAGTTTAGGATGTTTCACTATTTTTTTACTTTGTTGACTAAAAAGTGAATTTTATTTTAAAAAAAGGTCTGTCTGCTCAGTTTCTCTGTATCTCCTTTTGAAGCATGATTCTGGGATTGAATGCACCCCTGGTGAGTCTAAGGCTCAGGAAAAAAAGGAGCTGGGAAACTACATCATGTACGCCAGGGCCACTTCTGGGGACAAGTTGAACAATAACAAGTTCTCCATCTGCAGTATCCGCAATATAAGTGCTGTTCTGTCAAAGAAAAGGAACGATTGCTTTGTTGGTAAAGTATATCATTAATATCTACACATTTCACTGTGTGTGTAAAAAAGAAAGCTTTTTGCCTCACGTTATTGGGTTTGTGAGCACAGAGTCTGGACAGCCTATCTGTGGTAATGGAATGGTGGAAGCTGGAGAAGACTGTGACTGTGGTTACAGTGATCAGTGTAAAGACACCTGCTGCTACAGTGCCAATGAAGAGGAGGGTAAAAGATGTAAACTCCGACCAGGCAAACTCTGCAGGTTAGATATTTTCTTGTGGTTTATAAATATTAAGGTTTTGAACATCGTAACGTACACAACATAAACTGTCTGTAGATGTGCAGGCGTTTATATTTTTGTTGTGTAATTTTTCTTCTGCAGTCCAAGCCAAGGACCTTGTTGCACAGCAACCTGTGGTTTTAAGGGTACAGGTGAACAGTGCAGAGACTCATCTGAATGTGCCCGGGAGGGCTTTTGTAATGGGGCAACAGCACAGTGCCCTACCTCGGAACCAAGAGAAAACTTTACAGCCTGTCATTCAAACACACAAGTCTGCCTCAATGGGGTATGTGTATTTTTTTTTATTTTATGGTTTGGTATTTTCTCTACACATGTCACGTGTGTGTGTTCATAAATTGACAATGTGTTCCCACTAACTGCCCTCTTTCATCAGGCCTGCTCCGGTTCAATTTGTGAGAAGTACAATCTGGAGGTGTGTACGTGTGCCAGCCAAGAGGGCAGCCTGGATGAGGCAGCAGATCTGTGCCATGTGTGCTGCATGGAAAAAAGTGAGTCACACACTGCTCGATGGAAAATAAGGATCCATGTAAAATATATTCAGACAGTGCTGCCTTTTCAGATTTACAATTTCTGTAATGTATTTGACATTATGTAGAATGTATGTATATATATGTGTATTATTCAGCTCAATTTAACATGAAATCAGTAAAATTTTAAAATACACTTCCAATGAGAGGCGATTGAAGCATCACAGCATTCAGTGCATATGAGTGTGAAACAGCTGTATTGTCCAATAGTAGCCTTGTTGCAGGTGAAGTTGCCATGTGATTATGTCACTTTTTGTCTTTGCAAGTGCTCGGTTTCAATGCTTTATCGTTCGGGACTGTAACAACTAAACTGTCATGACTTGATGACCTTGAGTTTTTCTCCTTAATCCTACAGTCGGCATCATGTTAATATATTTTCTTCTTTGGTTCACAGTGAACCCCAGCACCTGCAGCAGCACAGGTTCAGACAGGTGGAACAGTTTCTTTGACAAGAACATCATCACCCTGCAGCCAGGCTCACCCTGCAATGACTTTAAGGGCTACTGTGACGTCTTCATGAAGTGTCGACTGGTGGACGCAGATGGACCTCTGGCCAGGCTGAAGAAAGCCATCTTCAACGCAGAGCTCTATGAGAATATCGCAGAGTGGATAGTGGTAAGTGAACCTAACCAGTACTGAATGTGTACTCTCTTCTCCTACTCCTTGGACCTGACTCTAAAAACTGGTTTGATGGTGAACTCCATCACACAATTGGTTTTACACTTACTTCATTTACTGGATGTAATCTCTTATTCAGGCTCACTGGTGGGCAGTGCTGTTGATGGGTATTGCTCTTATTATGCTAATGGCTGGCTTCATCAAGATCTGCAGTGTACACACTCCCAGCAGCAACCCCAAACTGCCCCCACCAAAACCACTGCCAGGTACAGTATCTCTATGTTTTTACAACACAGGAAAAAAAGGCCTTAAGATGTATGAATTTGCTTATGAAATGTGGCGCCCCAGACAGATAAGCCATCTATTCAGTATGTATCCCATCTGATTCATCTGTCAGCTGGATTTGGTTGTACTGACATGCTGCTGTGTTGCAGGTACACTGAAACGGAGAAGAGCTCAGAACCCACAGTCACAGGGTGGATATCAGATGGGACAGATGGGACAGATGAGAGAGATGAGACCGATGAGACGCTGAGACACTGCTCTGATTTGGCCGTGGTTTTCCCCTAGTGCCTACATAAGGAACAGTTCACTCCAAAGAGTAAGCTTTACCACAGAGATGTAAAGAACATGAAACTGAAACAGCTTCACTGGACAACACCTGATTGTCCTTTTTTTAACTCAACATCACCGCTCCCTGAGCTCAAAGATTATCAGTGGTTCACAAAGCTTTTGTTTGAAAAGGTGTAATTTTCCTGTATATACTAGTGCAAAAATTCCCATCTTTATCATGTATTAGGTTGTTTTTTTTTCTTCTTTTTTTCAGCTCTCAGCATTTTCTGCACGTACTGTCTAGATAAACTGAGATCTCTCTAAAGCCAACACCTTAGACCTCCTCAGGAGATGAGTCTGTGGTTCACCTAACCTGTGCCTTGTAAACACAACACAATCCAGGTTTACTCGTTCCATACTGTTGTGTTTTGCTCTGAATCTGGTCTTTTTGCATTTAAATGCTCAAGAGCTGCAGTTGCTGCTGCTCATAAAAAGAAAACTGTCCACAGTGAAGAGACAAACCAAGGCTTTAGGACAGATTATAGTTCACTTCAGGATCACACACTGCAGGGTCACTTTTTGACTAAAGAATTTAAAATGTTTTAATACGTGAGCATCTAATAAAATTATTAAGAAAAGTTTGGAAATGTTTAGAAAATCTTTGTTTTCCTTCACTTTTATGGGCATGTAGTGTAGAGTATGCAGGACATTGAAGATACTTCTAAGTCTAATGATGATGTGAATTAAAAATACATGTCATGACAGACACATTACAGAGAAAACAACACAAGTTTTAATCATCAACCAATTTTCTGTCATTCAAAGAAAAGATGAAGACGCATATTTGCCTTTTTCTGATTTCCGCTTCTGAAAGCTTCATCTGTCCTCTTCCTACTTTAAAACACTGCGCTCTGTAGTACAACAGCATGACTGCAAGCTGGGTGTATTTAGCTCGAATTCAGAGGTGTTTCTTGCCAATATGGTTTTATTATTTTCAAACCAAACCAAAGCACCATTTCTTTCACTCTCGTTGTGTGTGAGTGCAGTTGTTCTTGCAGTAGATTTATTGCTGTAAAATTACATGTGTCTGTATGAAGATTATTTACTTTTAATCCATATCTCAGGATAAATAGAAAAAATGATGAATCAGATTATGGATGAGTTTGAAGGTGTGATCGATTTACTTTATGCATATTGCTCTTGTCATGAATGCTTTTGCAGCTGTGTTTACATTGTAGTTTGGGGCACGGCTTTCAGACTTGTACAGTTGGTAATAACTGACGACAAACCCTGTTAGAAACCACTAAAAACCTTAAATCCTCCAGGTTTCTTTAGCCAGACGAAGAACCTTCCTTGGTTGAATGTGATCTGTTTTTTGTTCTTTTTTTTGCATTTTAAAGTGTTTGCATATCTAGTGAAAATTACTCATTTAATAGAAAACTACAGACTCTTAATTTGTCGGGCTGCTCTCAACAGACATTTACCTTTTTCTAGACTTTCCCAGTGCTGTTCCCGTTAAACAAAGATCAGATCAAATCAGGTTTCTGCATGAAAATATGTTTACTTGCAAAAGTGTAACTGTAAATTACATAATGAAAATTGACATTGGCATCTAAAGGTCAATAAGTTGATCTGCTGGTTGAATGTAAGTCTGTATTTGAAATAGGTTACTACATTGTTTATAATGTCCAGAAATATGTATCTGAAGAGTTTTACTTTGGAAATGCTAATCTTATTTAGAGGAAAATAATTGAATCATCACAGGAAAGGCCACACTGATGGACACTGTACTTGATTGACACACAGATGCAACTGTTGAAGTACAGGGTCTGTCCTATGTACATCGTGTTGCACTTTCCTGTTTTCCTTTAAATTAAATTGATCATTTATTGAGACCAAAAAAGAATTGAGAGAAATGCTTATTGTCATTACTAGTTTGCTTCCTGTGCTTCATTTTCCAATCGAATGGCTTTGTTTCCTTATATCATTAAGTATGACTGAAGATGGTAGTGATGGCTTTGGTATTTTTCTGGATTTAAGCTGCAGTGATGGCAGAAATTGGTGACTTGGTAATGCAGTGATAATCATATTGAATACACACTGTACTGATCTACATAGAAACAAGTATATATTTTTTACAGTATACAAGCTCATGTATTATGTTTTGCAATTAGTTTGTTGATTGTGTATTACTGCTCTGATTTCTTCACCCATCGTCCTCTGAGGTTTTTTAGAGGTCAGTAAACCAGGTCACCTTCACTCACAGACCTGACAAATATTGAAGAGCAGTATCAGTCATATTTTTTTTCTTTGTACAAATGTTGATCAGACTATGCAAACAATATGTGTGAACATATTATATCCTCTTAGAGAGAAATGCCTTTTCACTGATGTGTACATGCACAACACAATGTGTCTAGTTTGCCTTTGCAGAGTTTAGAAGATGACAAAAATCAACCTTCCACTGCTTCTCTAGTATTTTCTGAATTTGCTACTTGGTCAGGACTTAAAACTTTATTTTTATTACTTAGGTATTTTTTTAAAGCTTGTACGTGTGTGTGAGACAGAGAGAGAAACCGAGAGGTTGTTAAATTAGCTTTTTGTTGCTATGCTATGGTGTGGAGTTAATTGGGTGTTTTGGGACATTACTCTGGGATAACTTTCCTTTCCATTTTTGTGGTGTTTAGAACATATGCACTGTAAGCGTTAGTGATGTAAGCTGAGACTCCAAAAGACTAGATTCCGTACTGCTGTCTTATTTTAATGTCTCCTGTTTTTGTACAGTGTTCTCCTGTTTTGTTTGATGTGTTCTTTTTTCTTTACCTGGCATATTTTAAAAAATAAATTTGCAAATGAATTGTGCAAAAGTTACATTTTTGAAATACTTGAAATGCATTAATCAAGAACTATTAAAAATGATGCATCTTTTGTGGTCTTGGGTGCTCTATTTGAACCTCCGGGTGCAATTCAAATGCATTGTTCAAGTGCATACTGTAATTAAGTGTGCTGTCAGAGTGACAGATGGGTTCAAGTAGGGGTGGAAAAGTTCAGTAGATCAAACCTACAACTGTGTAATATTAAGTCTGAATTCATTTTAGTTCAAATATTCTGTTGGTAACATGTCTGTCTCAAAAAGAATAAATACACAAACGAGGATTCACAAAGTACTTTGAAAAATCACAAATGCATTTGGAATATTTACAAATGTATTTTGAAAATTCACAAATGTATGCATGTGAAGACATAGTTAGTTTCATAAAATACATTTGTGAATTGTCTAACGAGCATTTATAACGTGCTTTTAATTTGTAAATCTCCCTGCATTTGTTTGTGGATTTTTGAGACTCGTCTAGCAGTGACCAGATACACAAATGCATTTTTTCTACATGGGCCCCGTCAACAGCCAATCAGATGTCTCGTTCGTTTGCAGCCAATCACAGGACTGTATCCCCATGAGGGGCCTTGTGTGACGTTACCACACCGTGCCACAGATCCATCTGCCATAGCAGAAATGGCGTCTGGAAGCGGCAGTGGAGAAGCAGCAATGGAGAGAGTTTGGATGTACGTGAAGTCATGTTAAAAAAGTCATAGAAGAAGATCATCTGCTTTACTTTTACCAATACTTTAAATTAATGAAGGTAAAACTAACAGCTCCATTTGAACAGTTCGATCAGTCCAGTTCACCCAATGGTTCTGAACTTTCTAAATACATCACATCCACCAAAGGTTAAAATCCATCAATTAATTCAATACTAAAGTTGTGTTCAGCTAAAACTGAAAAATGCCCCAAAATAAAAATCCCAAGAACCATAATTTTCCACAAAAAGGCAATTTCCCTCAAACATTTGAAAATACCAGTTGAACATGAGACTTGGATTAAAATCCTGGCCTTTGACAACATTGAAGTGTACTTGTTCTGCTGAACAACATCAATCTTTCATGACAAATATAGGTTCGACCAAAGCTACTCCATGTGACTGGTTGGCACAGGGACAGTGATGCAGGCTGAGGACCCTGTGGGTGAGAGTTTAACTCCTGTTGGTTGTTGTTAAAATTTAAACATTATGGTTTACAACAGGTGGCGCTTTGGCCCAGAGGCAATGTCTCTGTCATTGGTGTGGAACCCCAGGGTTCACCTCGTGGGCAAGATTGAATCCCGGTTAGTGCAGTTGGTACCTTCCAGTGGACTCACCACCTGCAGGAAGGTTGCTCTGTTCTTCCTGAAGTCCAGGATGACCTCCTTGGTCTTTGTTACATGTTAACTTATACCCAATAAAAAGATATTGTAAGAGCTAGCTGCTGTTTCATTTATTCAAATTCCTCCTCCATAGTAAAGTGGGCCGGGTTTGGTCATGAAACACTGCAGCCCTGCATGTCGATACATATACAGTATATACAGTAAACCCTTGTTTTTCGCGGGGGTTACGTTCCAAAAAGAACCCGTAATAGGCAAAATCCGTGAAGTAGAAATCTTTATTTTTTTTACAATTAAATACTCAGAAAAAGAAGAGAAAGAACGAACAAACCATTTTACAGTCTCAACCATTTGTTTCACAAATAAAGTAAAATAAAAGTACTTTAGAAACGTTTCAACAAATAACTTCTGTAATGTACTGTCAAATAATAATTTTAATCATCAACGTGAACAGAAGGCTTCAAATTGCGGAGATTAGCACCGCCCACCGTGAACGGGAGAAAATTAAAAATGATTATGAAAAAAATACAAATTACCTGGTCTTGTTGCGGGCAGTTGCAACCCTTTTTGAATCCTTATTAAAACTTATTGCTGCTGTCTTCCTTATGTTTTTTTCTTCCTTCTTTATGGAACGAACGGAAGATTCATTAATTCCATAATGCCGACCTACAGCCGCATAGCTTTTACCTTCATTTAGCATGTCCAATAGTTTTACTTTATCACCGATAGACAGCATCTTCCGCTGCCTTTTGGTCCCTACCGCAGGTACTTTTGCCGGTCCAGAGCGTTTTGTCGACATTATGGGGTTTGATAAACTCGAAATTGCAAGAGAATTTGCACGTACGTAATGTCAATTTGGCAAGCTGTTTTACGTACGTGTACATATTAAACCGCAACGTTATTGGCGCACAGGTAGAGAAGAAGCGGAGTGACTTTTTAGCCAATCAGAATGCAGAACACAATGCACGATGCAAATCCGTGAAGTAGCGAAACCGTGAAATGTAAACCGCGTTATAGCAAGGGATCACTGTATAGCTGAAATGACTATTAACTAAAAAACGATTTGAAATTATTTTGTATTTAAATTATTTATTTTTTTAGATTTTCACCAATGAGCTTTTCTGTTTACTTTCTATGAAAGAAAAACTTCTAAGAGACTGAACCAACTCAAAAAGAAAAAAAAAAAGAATGTGAATGTCAGCGGTCTACCTTAGGGGGCGCGCTGATATTGGAACGCTATACGGTATATGCCGGAAATAGGAACCGTACAATGTATTCCTATTTCCGGTTGCGATCCTCAGGCGTGGGTGGAGCCTGGACTTTGCGTCATGACGTATGTGGCGGGAGAAGTGACGGCCTGTTTCCTTGTTTGTGACGCAGCGCGGGAGATTCGGAGAGAGAACCTCGAGACGAGTGTGGATCTGTAAATTCTGAAAATGTAAGTCTATATATTTGCTATTATTACACTGTGCTTAAATGTACGCGTCGTTGGTTGTCATTCGTGTTCGATGTCATTGTCCATGGGTTTTACCGTATTGTGTTCAAAACGTTTAAACTGTGAAACCAACCAAATATCGGGGCACAGCTTTTAAAAAATAAAACCTCTGTTTACGGAATGTTTCTGTTTGAATATTGTCTAACATCTGCTTACATTTGCCCTTAAAACAGTCAGTAAATACATTAAATACACACACTCCCGGTCACTGACTGTACTGCAGACATGTTGCAAATATTAAGCTTCAAATGAAACCTTTATTACAAAAGTAATCTTCTAGAGCATTATTGATCATTAGTCTTTCCATGTTAAATCCTAAAGCGGGGATCCTCAACACAAGGCCTGCAGTCCCTAAGGGGTCTGTTTTTTTTACACATTAACTTGTTTTTAAATGTGCAACAGATAATGTCCAAATGGCATTTTTTACTTTATCTTTTACTCTGTATTGTGTAAATAACTCTGTGTCATCCAACCTACTTTAGGATAAAAAAAATACATTTATGAAGCTGTGTGTTATTTGAATGACATACCATGAATGCAAACAAGGTATAGTTATAAGTGGCAGTAGGCCCAGTATAAAACACAGTTGAATACAGTATATGTGTTTATATAAGAAGGGATCCTTCTTAATTATCCATTTCAGTTTGGGGAGTCCTTGTCCTGATAAAGACTGCAAAGCTGCAACTCTTTAAAATATTCTATATAGTCCTTGGTCCACAAATAGTAGAAAGACACTGATTGCAAAATCTTTGGTCAATTCTTTTTGTTTCTTTGGTTAGTATGTTTGGCCAATTCTGATTTCCTTCAACTGACAACATATGAAAAAAGGTGTTCTTCACCACAAAATTTTATTCCCACAGATTGTACTCGGTACTTTTGTCTAGTCATTTGTCGGCTACCTGGACAAAATGCCCTGTGAGAGGAAGCCCATACGTTACGCTCATGCCGAGGGACACACTGAGGTCTGCTTTGATGAAGAAGGGAAGTAAGTCAGAAGGGTTAGCTGGAGCTTTAAAATGTGATGACATGTAACTGCAGGACGCCATAAGTAAACATCACGAAATGTTGTCCTCCAGAGAGACATCATTTAGCTCATACGGTTGAGTATTGTTTGTGCACAAAGACTCATTTTTTATTTTATTTTTTCAGGTTTATCGTTACCTGTGGCAGTGACGGAGATGTTCGGATATGGGAGAGTCTGGACGATGACGACCCCAAGTTCATCACAGTCGGTGATAAGGCTTACTCTCTGGCCCTCAGGGTTGGTCCAGCTAATGTCTCCTGAAATGGTTTGTTTCTTAAACATCTATCAGCTACTGAATTAATATTTTCACCAATCACAGAACAACAAGCTGGTTACTGCGACGTCTAACAACACGGTTCAGATCCACACATTCCCTGATGGCGATCCAGATGGGATCCTGACTCGCTTCACCACCAACGCGACCCACGTCACCTTCAACAGCACAGGCTCCCGATTGGCTGCCGGGTCCAGGTAGAGAGCAAAACACACATTATATTAGATATTAAACACACTGTGTAATACATTATAGTTGAGCTTCACATAAACCGGTACAGTTAATTCATTACGGTCTGGTATGAGGAGCCATCTTCAGATCTATTCAGTTCGGTCTCATTTAATCTAAAACCACGTCAATGGGCTTTGGCCTCTTGGGGCCGCTGTTGTTCTGCAGCTTAATATGTCAGGGTTTTAAAATGGAAAGAATGGAATAAGGATAAAACCAAAGGCCTGACTTTTTCACCAACAGTATTAAACTGTAATCGAGTGGCCCAACGTTTTTTAATTAAGAAATTCTTACAAGAAATGTATTTTCAAATAAATGCTTTTATATTGAATATATTGTTTCTGTTATATAGGCTATTGGTTTTAATCTGGTTTTATTGGGAAAATAAAATTTGAATCATATTACGATACTCAATTGAAAAATATATTCATATCCAGATCATTCAGGTCTAATTTTACACAGTCTCACTCTGAGAAGTGATCAATACTTAAACCAAAAAAATAAGGCACATTCAAAAGTCACTTAATTGCCTGTACTATATTTAAACCCTTTTTGTTCTAATATGATCATGGAGAAAAAGAAAATATTTTTTATAAAGGATTTCCCTTAAATTTAAGGAGGGCTTGAATGTTTTATTATTAGTGTAAAAAATACATAGATTCATATTTGGAGGAAGTGCAGCTGACTGATCAAATCCAACTGGTTCTTCTGAGAGATTTTTCCACCAGTGATCTGATTCACAGTTGTACGTCTGACAAATGTCAGTTTTCCTCTGTCAAACCGTTCACCTTCACTGGGCTTGGACATCTCCCGTGGCGGTGGGGCCTAGTGTTTGTTTTGTCATACACTGTTGTTAGCACTGTGACTAATCCTCTCTGTGATCTCATTGGTGTCAGTATTTTTTTGTTGCAGCTGCTCACAGCAGTGAAACCTGACTGTGATGTCCAGCTGCTGACACACTGGTCTTTGTATTGGTTTATGATTAAGTCCTGATTGAAGAAAAATGTTTGTTTGCTGCCAGAATTGATTTTTCCCTGAACCGCCTTATGACAACAATCAAAGCTGAGAACATGTCTCCCCCAACAACGCTGCTGTTTCCTGTCGTACTATTGACTGTAAAAAATAATCTGCCCTCATGAATTGTTGTCATCAATCTTGGCATCTGCATTCTAGCTGAAACTGGAAGGTGTCAAGATTTTTTTTTTGTTATTTAGCAGTTTACAGTAGTGTTGGTACAAACTAATCTGTCTGTGCACATCTGCTAGCTCTCACAGCCACGTGGTCTCATCTTCACTTTTATTTTGAATACTTCTCATTTTCATTTTCTCTCGCTCTCCCCTCCCCACCCCCCGCCCCCAGTGATTTCATGGTAAAAGTGATTGAAGTGTTGGATAGCAGTCAACAGAAAACACTCCGAGGCCATGAAGCTCCTGTGCTTGGCGTCACATTTGACCCCAAAGATGAATTTGTGGTGGGTCTAGAAACCGACTGTTTTATAAACTATCTTTATATGTATATGGTAAAGTCACTCTAAAAAACACAAAATAGAAGAAGAAAAAAAAGAACAAAAAGTGTTTTTCACACTAGCTTTGAAGTACGATCATTGAATGTTTTGTCAACTTTTTATGAAATTGCAATAATTTCCCTTTGTTGACCTTTTGTCCCAATCAAAATTGGGAGTCAATGTGACAAAAAATAGTAAGGACTTGAAAATAAGGACTTGAAAATATTAAATACATATTTTTAAAATTATGCTTTTTTTATATTGTTTTGACATTTCTACTGTTATAAATAATAGAAATGTGTGCAAAACATACATCTGCCTGCTGTTGTTTATCTTGAAATCCTTAAATTGACTGAATAATCCTTAGAGGCAAATTTAGTCTTTTGCAATATTTGCATAAAAATGCATCTTAAACCTTTGTTTATGTTTGTTTCAGGCATCGTCCAGCTGTGACGGTTCTGTGGTGGTGTGGAACATTGAGGAGCAGGTTTGGGTCGAAGATGAAAGTCTTCAGTCGTGTTCTGTGTCCTACTAAATATTGGGTTAAAAACTGATCTGTCTGTTTTGTTTATGCAGACTCAGGTGGTCAGTTGGCCTTTGCTGCAAAAGACCAGTGATGTCAGCAGTGCAAAGTCTCTGTGTCGACTGTCCTGGCAGCCAGTGATGGCAAAGGTCAGTGACCCCACACCTTTACTCCATTTTATTTTACTGTCACCAGAACAAAGTCACACATAAACAGCTCCTTCCTCTGTCTTAATGCAGGCCATGTATACATTTGATTAATTAGGAAAAAGTGTTTGTCATTTAGGTGGAACACTGTCAGTGAAGTGGTGTGTTCGTGTGTTGTTGTGCTGTGCATTTCTACTGGAGCTCTTTTCTAATTCTCTGACTTTGTGTCTATGTGCAGCTTCTAGCGGTTCCTGTTGACACAAAGGTGCATCTGTATGAGCGAGGTTCCTGGGACCATGTTATCACTCTGTCTGATGGCCTGATCACAAAGGTAAGATCAGACGCACAGTATAATTCAACGGTTTTGGAAACCTCAGTAAAGGCAAATCCTTTATTTGGATGAAACTAACATGCAAATTATTCATTTAAAACCAAAGCTGGGTAGAACAGTGTAAACTAGTAGATTTGTTTTAAGCTGAAATCTCCATAAGCAATAAACACTACATTAACACTGCAGCAGTGTCAGAATAAAATATCCAATGTGGAGATCTTCAGAATACATGCTGCTGTAGAAGTGAAGGAAGGTAATTAGTAAAGCTCTTACTTGCATTTTTTAAATTAGTGTCACTAATAACTGACATTGTTTTAATATCAGACATTGTTAATGACCTGTTTTTTACTGTTGCATTATGTATGGTTTTAGTCCGAACCACAGCTTTTATAACTTGCCGTAGTGTTTAAAGCTGCTGAAAGATTAAGAATTTTACTTATTAATCCAAATTATCATTTAATCTCTTTTTGGCTTTAAAAACCTGTACGGTGTTTGCAACACCAGCATAAAGAAAAATCCAGTCTGCGGAAACCTGAGGACTGTGGGAACTCTGGGAGAGGATCACATTTTTATGATCATGTTTTGTTTTGTTTTGTTTCTTCAGCCCATTAATGCTGTGAGTTGGTCTCCATGTGGACAGTTCCTGGCAGCTGGATGTGTGGCGGGATTATTGACAGTTTTTGACGTAACCACTAAAATGTGTTTGGAAAGGTGTGTGACAGTACTGTTGTTTGTGTTCGAGGATCATCTCTTCCAAAAACATATTCGTTTTTATGAAGTAGCTCCAGGTCATTGACTTATTGAGTAATGCACTTTTTTTCTTGTTTGTATATGTAGATGCTTCTCTCCTGCTCTCTACAGTGCCCTAACCTTAGCCAACCCATTCCACAGTCACATAATGACCAGTATTGATATAAGAACTCCTAAAGTAATTGCTTTAGTTCCAACCACAGGAAAAAAAATATGTTAACAGAAAGACAAAATATAGCCCAACCAAGTTATCTGAAAATCTACAATAAAAAATACATGTTTTTCAGGAAAAGATTAAAAGATAAAAATCTAAATAAAATTTAGGAAATTATTAATGTTTGCCAGAAGATTGGTGAAAGTTAGTCCATTAATAGTCAAAAATAAGTTTACCAATGTTGGACAAAATGTTCTAAAAGAAGCAGAGATGTGGCTAACAGTTACTCACAATGAGTAAAAGTCTAAGTTTTGCAGAAATAAAGAAGTTGAACTTTGTCCCAAAACACTATTTTGTAGCCAAAGCATTATTTAAATACTTGATCTCACCACCTGCTTCAGTAAAAACAGTTTGTTGTTAATGTATTTCCTTCATTGCTTCAACCCACCCACCGGCCACAACCAACAATAATTAAAAATGTTTTTTGTCTTTTCAGGCAGAAACATGAGAAAGGCTTCAGTGTGTGCTCTCTGGCCTGGCATCCCTCAGGCACACAGATCGTCTACTCCGACACCATGGGCTGTTTGGGTCTGCTGGACGACCTCAGCTTCTCCAACTCTACCTCTAAAAGCACAGCCAAGGTAACGAGGCAGCAAATATGACAATAAGGATGTGACTTATTTTATTGAAAGGCAATCATCAACATCGCTGTCACTGGCCCTTCATCAGCCTCCATCAAAGAAACCAGCCAATGACTACGATGATTTGTTTGATGAGGATGATGATGATAGAGTCATGGATGAAGGTCTCAGTGACACCAAGTCCCCACTTAAAAAACATGCTGCTGCTGAGGCGGATGAGTATGACGATGATGACTTCATGCCTCTGACTGGGCGTGTGAAGAACAGGGGGGCCATCCTGGACGATGACAACTCACTGGGTGAGCGTCTCAGACCAAGAGATTTGGAACGATTTAAATCAATGAAATCCTCGTCAAGGTTGCGTGTTTTTGCTCAGATACAGGATCCTTGAAGTTTGGACAGGACAAATTTGGTGATAAAGATGATGATGATGATGATGAAGATGATGATGATGATGAAGATGAAGATGATGATGATGATGAAGATGAAGATGATGATGATGATGAAGATGATGATGATGATGAAGATGAAGATGATGATGATGATGAAGATGATGATGATGATGAAGATGAAGATGATGATGATGATGATGGAGGCAGTTTAGTGGCAGCCCCGTCTGTCCCCCTGGTGCCTCTGCAGCCTGTTTATGATGGGCCCTTACCAACACCTCCCCAAAAGGCCTTTCAGCCAGGCTCCACCCCTGCACATCTCGCACACCGCTTCCTGGTAAGTTCCTGTATTTTTAGCATGAAGAAGAAGAATCACCAATGTGTCCCCTTCTTTGAACTCATCAGACCATTTCTGGGGAACAGTGATTGCTTACTTACTACAGAAGCACCAGGAGCAAGGGCATTGGTGCTTACTCAAACTACACAACAACTGCTAAGGCAGGAATCAAACCTGTAGTCCCTCTACAGAACTAAAAATTGGGCCATGAGCCTTAATTAGCAAACTATTCAAAGATCTGAACAAACTGGAGTTTATCCATTAAACTGCATGTTAATGACACAAAGAAATACCTGTAAATGTCTGAAAGTATGACTCTGCGAAAGATGACTCTGCTAAAAGCAGGTAAATGCGACAGCACTGGTCTGTGACACTCCTTGGTCATCTTTTCCTTTGTCATTAATGTGTGTTTTGTTGCATTGTCAAGTTGTATGAACAGCGTGACATCCTGACACTGAGCTTCAAATGGTTAAAAAACAATGTTGTGTCGCAGATGTGGAACTCTGTTGGAATTGTACGTGGATATAACGATGAGCAGGACAACGCCATTGACGTGGAGTTCCACGACACAGCTGTGCACCACGCCATGCACCTCACCAACTCTCTGGGTCACACCATAGCCGATCTTTCCCAGGAGGCCGTGCTGCTGGCCTGTGCCGGCACAGACGAGCTGGCCAGGTAAAAACCGCTGCAGCTTCACCTGTTCTTGTTTTGGTTGATTATTTTAGATCTTCCAACAGAACTTCTCCCTCTTCTCAGTAAGCTCCAATGCCTCCACTTCTCATCATGGGACACCAATAAAGAGTGGATGGTGGACCTGCCCAAGGGTGAGGATGCTAAGGCTGTTTGTCTGGGTCAGGGCTGGGCGGCGGTGGCCACCAGCGCACTCGTGATCAGACTGTTCTCCATCGGTGGTCTTCAGAGAGAGATCTTCAGCCTTTCAGGACCTGTGGTCTGCATGGCTGGACATGGAGAGCAGCTGCTCATAGTATACCATCGAGGTAAGACCTGACACAGGAAACACTGTGATTCAGCCCTCAGGAATATTTAGAGTTCTTAATGACCTTTTTTATGGTTGAGAATATAATATTCTAATGTGACTAATTAGGGCTGAAAGTACACGGTGTCCTTATATGCATTATTGTGATATTCATCCTATCACATGTGCAATAATTCTGGAGATATGTGATCTGCTCCTGAACACAGTAGTTCCACAGTGAGCCAAGTCATGGCCTTGACACGTATTCTTGCTTTTAACTGCTGCTTGTCTGAGTTGCTGCTTTTTCTCAATATCTTTACTGTCTTATACTGTCCACGGGAATTCTCTGTCTCTCTCACCATCACCCCTTTCTCTGTCCCACATTGTCTGACAGATAAAGTTGACACAGTGTTTACATAGAGAAAGACCTAGAGACCGGCAGTAATGAATAATGTTCTAACAGACCTCCTTTACATTTATTAAAGAATAAGGAATCTTCATAGAAAAATGTTTGTTCATCGTTGCTCCCGTTTCTCTGATGCAATATTTTTGCCTAGTTATGCAAATACAAATTCCTGAAAACTTTAATTGATCTTATTCCACTGACATATTAACTTGCCTGTGGCAGAAAATTAGTGACAACCTTTTGCTGGTTTATACTTATCTTAGTCCGTTTGCATAATTTCTATTTACAGAGGTTATACTACCGATACTTGGCTGGTAATGTTTCTATGGCTTATGTTACGCAGTAAATAATATAACATGTAGAATATCACATCAAGAACAAAGCCAGTCTGTGTTGGTCAGTGTAAAACTGACAGTAACATTTGGATGAATTAACATATGAGTCGTTTGACTGCCACATTCATTTGTTTCTGTTAGGAGTCTGCTCCAGTAATGAATGTACCATCAGCACTGTTCAAACGGTTGGCGCTGTAATGCCCCCGTATATATTCTGTTCATTTCACAGGCACGGGCTTCGACGGCAATCAGTCTCTGGGCGTCCAGCTCCTGCAACTGAGTCAGAAGAAGAGGCAGCTCATCAACGGTGAACCTCTCCCACTCTCACTCAAATCCTACCTCTCCTGGCTTGGATTCACTGCAGAAGGTCAGTCAGGCTGACCACATTATTTACCTTTAAAAATACTGACGACAGCAGCCTGATTGTGAGGTGGGTTTCCAGGTACCCCCTGCTACGTGGATTCAGACGGCGTGGTGCGGATGCTCAACCGTTTACTAGGAAACACCTGGACACCGGTGTGTAACACCAGAGACACCTGCAAGAGTAAATCCGATCATTACTGGGTGGTTGGAGTGCACGAGAACCCTCAGCAGCTCAGGTCTGTCTACGGTTCAGTCAGTCACATCGTCACACACCGGCCTGGTGGAAAAAACTCTACAGGAGTTTGGTAAAAAACCCACTCTGTCTTCACCCTCACAGGTGTATTCCATGTAAAGGCTCCAGGTACCCCCCCACCCTGCCCAGACCTGCTGTGGCCATCCTGCCATTCAAGCTTCCCCTGTGTCAGACGGCCACAGAGAAAGGACAGTTGGAGGTACTGCAGTAGTATCCCAGTTTGGTCGTAATCAGCATTTCTCACCTAAACCTGCTGTAGATTTAATGCAATGACTTACTGAGTATTTAAAGAGATCGTGTTGAAGGAAAACCGTTTATACCAGCGGTCCCCAGCCTTTTTTGCCCCACAGACTGGTTAAATGTCTGAATAATTTTCACGGACCGGCCTTTGAGGTGTGGCAGATAAATACAACTAAATACAATGATGAGAGAAACTGGTATTTTCTAAATATAATAATAAACATGAATTCACTGTGTATGGTACTTCATTAGCAGCGCCTTCGTAACATTGCGTTCGTTTTTTAATGAACGCTTGGTCTCCAGGTGGTGAACCCGTTTTGAAGGCTTCATTAGAGCGCCGCACACCGTGTATTATTCAGCACGGTCTTGGTGCATGGGAACAATTAGTCACAATAAATCCATATTTCAAGTAGGACTAAGGTTGAATTTTGTTTTTTGAAGACGTAGGCTCTTCTTCTGACTCCTCACAGGGTATTTTACCTTGCGCTACGAAACTTTCCAAGACGTTTGCTTTCCGTTCAGTTTGCTAGCTTGGAGGTTTCAATTTAGCAGTAACGTATTATGTGTTACCAGCCAGAGCAGACCTTTTAAGACGGTAGCAGATGTAGGTAATAAGTGTGACCGAGGCAAGCATCTTGACATGCATCAGGTGAGTCATACACAGATTTGACGGAGACACTCCAGTAATTTTTCAAAATAAAAGATTGTTTAGAATCAGAAAATAAATAAAATGCAAATAATGTAAGTAAGGCATTCTTTCTGTGCGGCCTGGTACCAATTGATCCACGGACCGGTGCCAGTCTACGGCCGACGGGTTGGGGGCCTCTGGTTTAAACAAAGTGTAATGTCTTACCTAGGATCCCCTGCAGGAATCCTTGGTCCTATTCTGTAAGTTGACCATGGTTGACTTTTCTCCTCCAGGAGCAGTTCTTGCGTTCGCTCCTCTTCCACAACCACTACAGCTTCCTCTCCTCCAGTGGATATGAGATTGATGAGGAAGGACAGACTAATTCCCAGAAGGAGCAACAAGAGCTGCTGATGAAGATGTTTGCTGTGAGTATTTGGTTTATTACCTGTTACCTGTTTATTTCCTGAGTTGTTTAACACACCTGGATGTCAATACCATGAAATAAAAGCTGGAATTCTGAACTTTTGTCTCATATTCATCATCTTTTGATCTGAAACCCAAATGTCTTCAGTATACAACAAAAACAAAGGAATTGCCCTTGCTGTTCCAATACTTTTGGAGGGGACTGTATATATACTGTACGTACTGAGTATATGTTGATGGTGATGTTTTTTTTTCCCTGCAGTTGTCCTGTAAGTTAGAGAGGGAGTTTCGCTCTGTGGAGTTGGCGGAGATGATGACACAGAACGTGGTGACTCTGGCCATTCGATATGCCTCCAGGTCCAGACGCATGGCTTTGGCCCAGAGACTCAGTGAGATCGCATTAGAAAAAGCCAATCAGGCCCAGGAAGATGAGCCTGAGGAGCAGGAGGAGGAGCCAGAACGCCCCAGTGTTAGACGGCCTTCCGGGTAAGTCTAAAAATTAAAAAAAAAAAATTCACTTTTTGCAGTATTGTGCTAAAACAGAAGGAAAACTGTTTCATTTGATAGGTTCAGCCAGACTGAAGTCACAGAAAGACATTACAGTAACAGATATAATCAGGAGGAAGAGGAGGACCAGGGAGAGGAAGTCTGTGAAGAGGACGAGGTGCAGGAGATGGAGACAGAGGAGACGGCAGGAATCAGAAAACGTAAGTTACACCTTCTTATTTGTAGATCCACAGACACTGTCATCATCAGTCCGTCAGTACACGTTATTGTGTCTTTCCTATTGTAGGGAGCAATCCATTTGCTAAAGATTCAGCTTCTCTCGTGACACCATCGCTGACACCAGGTGACTAAATATGGCTTAAAATAGATTGTGAAAAAAAACAGCAGAACCATACAAAAGTTATGATCTTTCAGAGAGCGAAAAATTGTCGTTGACCTGAATGTGTTCATTTTTTAGTCACTAAAGTTGGGCGTGCAAATCCCTTCAAGGTAAGAACTCAAGATATTCACACAGCGGTTTGGTAAATGTGATGAAAACAATTACATCATCACTAGCAACAACGACAGTTACACCTTTCAGTCATTGTCGGTGTTGATAAACGTTGACTTTTAGAAGGAATAAAACCTGCAAAAAAAGTAATAACTTGTTAATGAAACATCATTAGCTGCCTGGATCTGGGAAACCATCGCCCTCTTCTGTTCAACCTCGACTCACCAACATCCTGGACAACATGACATCAGGCAGGAAGTCAACGCCGCAAAGTGGATCAGCAGGCAAATCCAACAAAATTCCAGTCCTCAAACCTTTGGCCCTCAAACCTAAGTCAAAGGTATCCAGTTAAGACCAGATTTAGACCAGTGGTCAGTAGTCTTTCATCTGACTTACTAACATCTTTGGTATCCAGGCTCAGTCCACACTACTCCAGATGACTGGAGCAGCCAGTAAAAAGAATCAGGGGAATACAGAACCTGCTGTCGATCAACAGAAACAACCGGAGGCCACGCCTCCAGCCTCGACCACTGAGGAAAATAAGAGGTAAGATATGAGATTTCTCACTCCACAGATATTGATATATTACAATCTCAACTGGGAAATAATAAAAAAAAGTTTCTTTAGTTTATGGTCAGTTTCCCTTTTCTGTTTTTGTTTTCTGGAGAATTTTTAATAATTATTTATTTTGAATTTTTTGAACTCATTACCTTTGTATTTTGTTGATTTGTGTGTGTGTGTGTGTGTGTGTGTTTTTATGGTGACTTTGTCTCTTCAGGCCAAAAACAGGCTTTCAGCTGTGGCTGGAGGAAAACCGGAAGAACATCATGGCTGACCAGCCTGACATTCAGGAGACGGACATCATCAGAGAGGCAATGGGGCGATTCAGGACGCTGTCAGCAGAGGAGAGACTGGTAGGAAACTGTTGTATTCTGGAAAAAAAATGGCTGTGGGATCACCAGAAATTTGTGATTTCAAAATGGGTCACAGGTCAAAAAGGTTGTGAACCACTGTCATAAACTGTTCTCTCAGTAATCCACATTAAACCTGTCAGACATTTTTACACGTAGGCACTGGTTGAAGAAAATTGATTTACAAAGTCATTACTTTGTAAATTCTCACAAAAAATCTAAATCAGTTAAACATTGATCTCAGAGTAAGGAAATCGACTGGTTACAGCAGCAAAGGTCATGGGTCATTGAAAAGACTTTAAAATATTAACAGAAAAAAAACAAAAATGAAATATCAAACTATTTGTGTGCTATAAAGAATATATAGAGTTGATGTCACACAAGGTAATGACACGTACTGTGGAAAGTATCACAGTGGGAGGATGTTCCTGTTCTTCTGCTTCCTTCTAAACAATCTAGATGTGATAGATGATCTCTTGATCCTGCTGTGATCCAGTTTGGCCTGAAGATCACAGCGACCTGTGAAAAGCATCATTTTAGAGAGAGGCAGCGGTGATTACCTGCTGCAGATCCATTAGCCCTGTCTTCACGCTGCAGCCTGAAGACTCTGATTATCCATTCTCAAGTCTTTGCTCTAAAAACCCTTTGCCCAAACATCAACCCCAAGACTGCAAAAAGATCAACGTGTAAATACGACTTTTCACAGCAACCCTTATTTCCAGTTTTCATTCCCCACCTTTAACCCACTTATACAGACCGTATGAACCCTGACTGATGATCTGAGCTGTTCTCTGTTTTACTGCTGAGCCAGTCTGTGTGATGCTCTTCGTCCTTCCACCTGAGTGAATACAGAGCAGAAAATGCTTGTGTGGTCACTCAGTTCTGCTGCTGCATTCATCAGAACAGTTGATGAAAGAAAAAAGCCAAAAGTGAATGACACTCCACACACAGTCGGAACAGGAAGTGAATAGGAGCTGGATGGTGGGGGAGGAGTACAGGAGGAGAGAGGGGAGACGCCTGTTGCCTGGGAACCCGGTGAAGTGTACTCTGGTAGTGAGGGCACCAAGCATTGATCTTATGATAATCCTGTAGTGAGTGACAGTGGGCAGGTCTACCACAGTCTGTAGTAGAGAATCACACTTTCATTCAGTTTTACTGTGACAATTGCTGCTTAGGTTCAGTTGTTGTGAACTGAACATTTGTCCCTTTTTTGCAGTAACTTCAAATCAAATGTGTCCCAGTAGATAATAAAGTCAGACAAGAGACTGTCACAGCACCTTGGGAGGTAAACAGATGTTTGACTAAATCCAGCTTCTGGTTCCAAGATCCATCCATTTTAGGATCAACGTCTCTGAAATCACTAATCACTACTGTGTGTAGCAGTGACAGTACTACAGTGTAACAGACTGAAACACTGCTGTGTCAGTTTTGACCTGCTCCTCTGAAAATACAAACGGATTGGTTTTCCACAGCTGTCCAAAGTCCAGTCCCTGACTCTGTTTGAGGTCAGTGTTGTGGCGACTTACACACGTGGACGAAATTGATCAAACAAATTCAGATAAAATCTCATAATGTGATTTGCCTTGTTTTTTTTTTCTCCCCCTCTCCTTAAGTATGACTTGACAGGAAACCCTGTTCACAACTGACCCCAAGGCTGTGACACAGTCAGCACTTATTACATTATTCTGTCTAAACGCAATAAAATGGCCAAAGTAGTGGTGAGCTGTCACAGCCAGCCCCATCCACCAGCTCTGTAACAAGTGTGTGTGTCTGTCTGCCTGCCTGCCATGTTGTTTGGATATTCATGGGGTTAATAGCAATGTCTCATTTGCTGCTGGATGTGACGTATTTGTGACTCTGCTGCTGCCGCCCGTCCATTCAGCAGGCCTGATGATTCATCCCTGCTCCATTACGTCCAGAAAAGCGCTTCTTTTTTATCTCCACTGAGGGAGAAAAGGGGCGAAATAAATAAATAATCGCACGAGGAGGAACAGAGCCAGCAGGCCACACTGATGCAGCCTGTCTGTAGTGATTAGACATGACAGGATGCAATTTTAGACAAACACGACTGAGCATCCAGGCATGCGTTTAGCCATCCTTATGCTGAAGGAGGTTGACGCCTTGAGTCAAGATGAAATAACAGTGCAGTGCTTGGTCAGTATCTTCTCAGGTGATTAACCTGTATATGTGTGCATTTGTCTTCCTCTTCTAGTCGTGGACGGAAAGAGCAAAAGGCCAGACAGGAGATGCAGCAGATGTGAAGAAGAGGAAAAGAGCAACAGGAGGAGGAGAAGATGTAGAAAATGAAGATGTACAGACAGACTCTGACCAAAACGGTGCCAAAAAGAAAAAGTCCTTAGACTCCTCCTCCAAACTCTCAGCTTTTGCGTTTAACAAAAATTAATTTTTATGTGTGGGTATGTCGAGTATTCATTCGTGTGAAAACAAGAAACTGGACATGTTGTGATGGTGACGAGATGGGAAATAAGAGACAGAATAACTTTCATTAACGTTTTTGTAAAACCTTGTTTTGGAAGAGCTCACTGGTTTTTTTATATATAAATATGTATGAATAAATGTAAATGTTTGAAGATGAGATGTGATTTCTCTAATTTTGTGTGATTTTCTACAACATTAGGCATAGCAAAAAAAGCACTTATCATTGTTTCCTATTTTAATATAATGGGGTTTTTTCTTTCTTTCTTTCTTTTTTTATTGTCTTTTTTTTTTTTACACTGGCCAGGTAACTGTCCTTCACAGGTCCAGCAGGCTGAATGAACCAGGCAGAGTAGCAGTCACCGTTCTCCTTGGTTGGTCAGTGACCAGGATGTTTTCTTACAGTAAATATTATTATTTTTTTAATTCCTTTTTAGGGATAGGGGTTTTTCTTCAAACTCCCCAGGGTTATCTGTCCTGCTGACCGGCTGTCTGCTTTTATCCTGTTGTGAAAAACGTCTGGCTGTTTCATTATTCTAATAAACCCTAAATGTGACTGTTCGTTAGTCTTGGTTTCCAGGATGCTCGGGAGAGTCAGAGAGGAGGCGAACCTCCCTCCGCCGCAGGAGACCAATGAGAGCTCGGCTCCTGAGTGAAGTGCTCCTTTAAAGCCTGAGCCTCTGTGACCGACGGTGGATCCAAACTGACAGATCATCTACTCCACCGACAACTGCTCAACAAGTCATGGAGCACTCCAAACTCACTCAGTACACGACCAATGACAGTGGGAGCAGTGGAGAGAGCGGCTCCGCGCTCAACGGTCACTTTGACGACATCATTAAGCGACCAGACGCTCTCACCCGCACCGTCTCCGCTGTACCGGCTCTGGCCGCAGAGTCCGGCTCTCGGTCCACGGACGGGAGGGAGGACCGCACCAGGAGCGCTGAGGACAGTGAGAAGAGCCTGCCGTCCCTGGCTGCAGCCTACACCTCTATCCTGCGGGGGCTAGGAGAAGACCCGCAGCGGCAAGGGCTCCTGAAGACCCCGTGGAGAGCAGCCACAGCAATGCAGTTCTTCACCAAGGGCTACCAGGAGAAGATCGCAGGTGAGAAGTTCAGGTCGTCATCTTCAGGGATGTGAACTGCCGCTCTGCCGGCAACAGGGGAGAATTCTGAGCCTGAGAGTAGATAAAACTTAACTTAAAGAAGACTTCTTCATTTTTGTATTTAAACGACTAAGGGTGAATTTGTACTTGTATGTGTGAATATGGAAGAGATTGGAAGTTGGTGCGTAAATCGACCCTCACTCTGGCGTAATTTGAATTGAAAATAATATATGGTACGTATTTGAGTTCTGAATTCTAGGGAAAAGAAGGTCAGAATACAAACCTGGAGCCATATGTTACAAGTTTTTCTCTATAATCCTTTTTATTTAGTGAGAGACTTTATATTTATTGAAATGTCAGTGTTTATCAATATAGCTAATAGTTTCAAGATATAATGCACACTTTCTATTTTAAAATGGCAGTCATCAATTCAATTACAATTTTTATTTTTGCTGATGTTTTAGGTATATATGTATATATATATGTATATGTATATATATATATACATATACATATACATATATACATATACATATGTATATATGTATATATATATGTATGTATATGCATATATATACATATATATATATACATATACATATATATACATATACATATATACATATACATATACATATGGATATGTATATGTATATATATATATATATATATATGTATATGTATATATATATATATATATCCACACATCATATCACATTATATTTACACTAGTGAGCTGTAAAAAGAGGCCTGAATTAATCTGCTGATCCGTCTTTGAAGATGAGCTCCTGTCAACTCATTAATGAATGACACCCATGTGAGAGCAGAGCTGTCATCAGGTTGAGACAAATCATACACACAACAGTTCAACATTTGAGACAGCCAAATCAACATGTGTCAGTTTCTCCACGTGCAGCTGAGGGAGAGAATCTTCCTCATGGCTCTGCATCGGCTTCATCTACGACTCCATCTGGAGGTAGTTTAGAGGGGTGGGGGTCGTTTGCTGTGTTCAAGAAGCTGTTATGTTAAAGGCGGGAATGCAGGAAAGTGAGAAAAGAATGCTGGGATGTCAGGAACATGGCCAAGAGATGTAGCCGTGGTCCTGATGTTGGTGATTCTAACGGTCATTATACTTGTTTGGCGCAGGCTGCAGTGTGACATCCACCTGAAGTATCTCTGTCAGAGGATGGTCATGGGGCGTTGTGTGTGTGTGTGTGTATATGTTGTTCATCAGGCAGTGGTGGTGCTGTGGCTGTCTGCTGATTGGCTGCTGCTGGAGCCTCCCCTTTGATTTATTAGAAAGAAAAGGGGGGGGGGTAGTGTTGAAGACAAACGCAGTAACTCTGAAGGGAAGTTTGATCACTCTTCCTTTCACGCAACTCTGCATGTGTGTCTGACTACTGTGAATCATCACTGAGGAAAAACTCAGTAAATAGTCTAGAAAATTGGGGGTGGTACCATTTTCTGGTACATGTACCTCGACTTTGAAAGGTTTGAATGCAATATTGGATGCCAACGAGTCAGAAGGATAGAGCATTATGCTCATTTGTGTTGTCAAACCTGCGGGTCGATCCGTTGTTTTCCACTGACGGCGTTGATGTGTAACAGATGATAATCAACCATTTAATGATTGACGTCATCTTGTTCGTTTGTCTTTCTGGTGACGTGGGGAAAAAAAGGGTTCACAGAGACAAATCCTCAAACATGTTAGTTTTTTTTTTCACCTGTTGACACTGATGCGCACACACACACAAGCAGAAAAGCAAAGGAAAAATGAAGAGGTGACTGGTAACCTCTCTCACCGCCCTCTTTCTCCTCTTTGAACTGATAACAAGTCAGGAAATTAAAAAGTGCACCAGTGTATGCCAAAGGCGGCTCCATTGTCACAAACTGATGGAACAGTTTATTGAGTGACGGCAAAATGCAATAAAGCAACAACACTGGTGGTGTTTTTATACACAATACAGTCTGTTTCAACACATTTCTGAGTAAAAGCTGACTTCTTCTGTATCAATACATTATATGATGTCATTTTGTTTTTCTTTCTTTCAGACATCCTAAACGATGCCATCTTTGATGAAGACCACGATGAGCTGGTAATTGTCAAAGACATTGATATGTTCTCCATGTGTGAACATCACCTGGTGCCTATTTTTGGCAAGGTAAGACACCTACACACACACACACACACACACACACACAGACAGACAGACTTACTCAAAACTAAGGCATGTGGACCTGTGAATTATTTTAATGAAATAAAGTTAAAATCAAAAACCCTGCAAGGTAATTAAAGATCTAGAAAAAGATTTAAAGGTTTAAAGTCGTACTTTAAGACAAGAAAAAGCTTACATGGGATATACAAAGGAAGTGATGGAGGTTGACCCATCTGCCCCATGGTGAAGCGACTTAGGTAAATTGCTAAACAAGGCTAAAATGAAGGCTAAAATAAATAGAAGATGGCCGCTGCGTGCTGGAGGAGGCTAGAAGTTATCACATTGATATTAAAATACTTTACAATCTAAAGCTCTCGAATAAAAATATGTTTCCATTTATAGTACATGGCTTGAACAGATGGACATTAACCCATTTTGTGCTGTTGTTTCTGTGCATTTTGTTGATCTGGTCAACAAAACTAGAAAACAATCAGAAGCAATCAGATTAAGCACAAATTTGAAACCAACTTTCTGCCACTTTGATAGAAATTCTCCAGTGATGTGTGATTGGCCCCGTCCACTGTTCTGCCTTTTTTATCCCTCCATCTGCACCTGCAGCTCCACTGATGTTGAATAGGCTGTAATGACAGCAGTGACTCACACACACACACACACAGACACACTGATGGCCATCAGGTAGCTGTTTAGATCCCACCCTCCCCCACACCCACTCCACCTCCAGCTCTGTCTGTTCGTCTTTGTCCAAACCTCTTCTTTCTCCATACATGTCATACCAGCTGCAGCCACCGGTTGCTTGAGTGATGAGAGGTGATCCACACTCATCATTAAAAAAACTGTTTTTTGCCAAGCAGCCACAACGAAATGTTTAAAAGGTGGATTAGAGGCTTAAGCAACTAAGAACTAAATTTAACTAGAAGATAAATAAGCACACACGGAAAATGCAAAGGAGCTGGAAGATTGCAAAAAAACGTAAAAATCTCTTACATAAATAGTATTAGTCACATTGAGTGAAACATATTCTAAAATGACTGAGATCAATAAAATACATCTTTCTGTCTATCTGTATAAAATTAGAAGATAAATTATTTAAATGGTAAACATGGAGCATCTTTAGTTATATTTTGAAATAACACTTTATTTATTCCAAAGAAAGAACGACTTAAATTGTGTTTTGGTACAAAAATATGCTCTCTTTTTAGTACATTTTCTTAAAAATGGGGGGTTTTATTTCATCTTCAGTGTGTCACTAATACTTCAATTAAACAAAAAAATTTGTCAAACAGGACAAACACGTCGAGTCACGGCTGACGTAACTCTCCTGTCATCAGCTCTGGGTTCAGTAGCACTTAAAGCTGAATATTGTAAGTTCAACAGTTTCAGCCTCAGGCCAAACGTGTCTACCAATATGTGCATATTTATGTGCATATTGAATGTTCCAAGTGTTTGTACACCTGCAGCTGACAGCCATTTTGGATTGTTTTCATTATTATACCATTTTGTTGAACTATTCCACCAATCATCTCTGGATCATATCGCTAATTTAATTGCATACTGTTCAAAACCAATCATCCACAGACAGTCTTAACGGAAAGAAACACTAACATTGAGACAGCATACATCCTTAATTTCCCTTTGGGATCAATAAAGTATTCATCCATCTACAGTATCTGTCTACGGTTTGACAGTGTTTCACAGAATTACTTTGTCCTCGAGTATCTGTTAAAGATCTTCTAAGAAAATCACTAGTGCAATCAAAGGGGCTAATAACAAATACAAACTATTTAACTATTTCACAAACTTGTCGTGCTCTCATTAGGTGGTTTCATAGTCTAGTGCGTAGCGCGTCTGCCTTCGAAGCAGCGACCAGGTAGTTTTGGGTTGGATTTCCAGAGGAACCACATGCCTGGCGCCTGCAAGTCACACAAATTATTATTATTATTGCCAAAAATACAAGGTTTCTATTGTTAACTGATGTTAAAAATGTGTCAAGAGCTTTTAAATACTCTTGTCAGGCTGTGTTTTTGAGTTTGTTACATGACTACCACACAACAACAACAACAACACCAGTTGAAGTTTTTTAGTGAAAGAAATAATTCCAAAGCTAATGCTAAATAAATGCTAATAAAACAAGGACACAGTATGTATATGTACTGGCTTTTTCACATCTGTTTGTTCATTCAAAGTTTATCTGCTTTCAACATCCTCTTGGAAAAAAACTGCAGCAGGAGCAGTGAGTATTTAATTGTACACACGATGGCTCATAAACATCCATCCCAGCATGAGGCAGTCACTGTGAAGCCTTGGTTCAAAAAGGTAGAGAGATGCGTGTCACGATGTGTTTGATGTGAAAATATCAGCAGCTGCAGCAGAGAGGGAGCGAAACGGTCCGAAACAGAGATATTTGTCCATTTCCTGCTGCTGCCCTTTCTCCTGTCTCATCAACAAATTGCATTTGACATTTTATGCACACACATCCGTCCTGTATGTCCGTGTGTGTGTAAGAGAATCAGAGCTTCCAGGCAGTCGTCTAAAGCGTTCCCAATCTGCAGCAGATGACTCCCTCTTATCCTCCTCTCTCCTCTCTCCTCGTGCGTGCCACAGCTTCCCAACGCCAGCAGCCACCAGGATGAATTCTAATTTGAAAGTAATGTCATGAGTAAATGAGTCAACAGTATCTTAAAGTGGGGACAGTATCTTAAAGGCTGCCTGACGTGCTACTCAGTAGTTATCCAATAACCCTGTACAGGATTAGTGATCAGTGTTGTGTTGAATCAACGACACCTCATTGTGACTTCAGTTTGACTGTAACATGCGCTCTCAGTGGGGTTTCGGTTTAAATCTGAAATGAGAGTTGGATCTCAGAACAACAACCTCAGTCATTGTGAGCACGTGTTTTGTTTTGTTATTTTCTGTTGTCATTTTTCCTTTATTTTTTGTCCACTGAACATGAGTTTAAAGTTTCTTACTGTTTCATTCAAAGTTTTTCAATGTTTGTGTATCTATAGGTTCACATTGGTTACCTCCCCAATAAGCGAGTACTAGGACTTAGTAAGCTGGCCAGGTGAGTACATGTACTCTAATATGGTCCTTGTGTGGGTATGTGTGTGTGTGTGTGTGTATGTATGTGTGTGTGTGTGTGAGAGAGAGAAAGTTAGTAAAGGTTTAAGCTGATTATTAAAACATGTGTTTGTGTGTCTGCTAGTGTGGAATCTGATCCCACTGACCCCAATACCTTTAAGCTAATCTCACACACACACACCAACACACACACATGCACAGACAAACACACGGTGACGAGAGCAGCTAAACCCTTCGCATAATTAACAGTAAAACAAATCTCCCTGTCGGCTGCTGTATGGAGTAGCCTGGTACACACTCCCCCTGGATGGTAGCATGTGCAGCATCATAGAGTGTGGTGGAAGTGGATGTAGTCACCTGTGGGGAAATGCTTAGTGGGTCTTGGAAGTGAATTTAGACGTTATGACGAGTGAAAACAGGGTTTACAAAGTCAGTCAACACGTTTCACCAATGAATGAATGAATGAATGAATGAATGAATTCATGTCTTCGTTTGTGGGATTTTATTTACCAAGTCAGCGACATGTTTCTTTTGTTTTATTCCATGATCATGTTTTATTTACCGTCATCTCCACGACCATTGGAACCCAAGGAACATTTTCACAGTAGTCCTCCCCCTGGTGGCCTACAGTAGGTTGGCTTCCAGATCATGGCGCAGCAGGGTCCATTTAATAAATACACACATACAGTAAATACAGCGTTTTGTAGGTAGTCTGTTTTGAACTCTCCAACCTGAGGTTTAGAACAGAGCATCATCACAGTGTTCTCTAACCTCTTCAGTGATGTCACTACATGAAAAGGTTATTCAAAGAGATGTTGACCTTACAAACAGTCCTGCCCAGTTTGTCCTGCCCTTCCTCACAGTGTGCTGCCCTCTTTGTCCTCTGACATTTCTGCCGACATGGGACGGGTCACAAATTTGTCCAACATTTACATCACAAAGCTGATTCACACTCTCACTGTCTTTGGTGGAAGGTCAAGAAAGAAAGAAAGAAATGTCTGTGAGCGTCATATTTGGATTTAATTACATCTCTTTTTCCTTCCAGGATTGTTGAAATTTATAGCAGGCGACTTCAAGGTAATAAAATAAGAGTTGTATCTGTCTATCTGACAGTTTGTGTAATGTTTGGCTAATGTCTTATTTTTTGAGCTGTCTTGTCTTTTGTCACAATTTCAGTCTTTTGTGACTGACATCTTTCCTCTTTTGTTTGAGTCCTATTTTTTTATTTATATTCTGTTTTTTTTTTGATTGGCGTTAAGCTCACTCTTTACTCCTGTTTGAAAAATATTCAACACAAATTTAAGCAACCATGTGGCATGGTGAGAGACAAATGGACCTGGGAAATTGAAAGTCAATGTGAAGTTGACTGTTACTGTCTGTCAGCTCCATTTAAAGGCACGTTCATATATTTCACTACAAACGTGATCCCAGGTTTGTAGTTTTATTTAGAAAATGGCGATGAATCTACTGACGCTGAACCAGGAAAAGAGTGTGTGTTTGTGTATAAGTGGCCTCTAACCTTGTGTGTGTTTGTCTGTCCATGTCCACAGTCCAGGAGAGGTTGACCAAACAGATCGCTGTGGCCATCACTGAAGCACTGCAGCCCACTGGTGTCGGTGTCATTATTGAAGCCACGTATGTCTCACACACTTTCTATCTAAAATCTTTGTTTTTTTTATCTCCTGCTCTCTGGCTCTTCTTTGTCTTTCCCACTAATTGTATTTTTTATTTTCGTGTTTTTTTTTTTTTAACTTCACCTTTAATCTCCCTTCCTGCCCTTTCTTCCTGTCACCATCACCTCCCGTACTCACCCTTCTGGGTTTTCTTTTTTTCTCCTCTCTTCACAGCCACATGTGTATGGTGATGCGTGGCGTTCAAAAGATGAACAGTACAACTGTTACCAGTACAATGTTGGGAGTTTTCAGGGAAGATCCAAAAACCCGCGATGAGTTTCTGAGACTGGTTAGAAACTGAGGAGGAGGACGAAACTTCTTCTTCTCCCTCTCATCCTACTCTTTCACCTCCAGTTGCCTGGGTTACTTCCCAATGCATTGAGCATGTGTTTATCCAGTGCATGAGTGTGTGTGTGTGTATGTGTGCCTGTGCGTGTGTGTTTCCATCTCAGTTGACTGTGGTGTGTCATTCATATTAGGGTCAGAATCAATCTCTCCGTCTGTGTGGGCGGAGTCAATCAAAGCCCACTGACAGATGATGTTGACCTGTTGCCTGTAATACAGACCTCATCTGTTTGTCCACAACGTCAGTGTGGACATGTGTTACAGGCCAGATGTTTACAGAAAGGATGTCTGTCCTGATCTCAAACACTTTGACCAGTTTTGATAAATAAACTGTGTACATTTTAGATCTCTAGTACTGCACAAAGGTCTTGGTCCTGCACTGATGCAGGTGCTCAAGGATATCTCCACTCACCCTGGAATGTTTCTAATCATTGTCAGTTAGTATCTTTACACTGTGGCGTCCTGTGGACATGTATGTGCCTACACATGTCCTCCTGTCCAAGTCTGTACATTTGAGATTTAAAAATATCTAATAGACAACACTGCCATTTCACACATTTCTAAAAAAAAACCAAAAAAACTGAGTAGTGTAACAGACTGTCCAGGTGGTACAGTATGATGAAGAGTGAATAAGTCAATTCTTCACCTTAAAAAATTATCTATTTTTTATGCTCAAATCATATTTTTTCTAATCGTGCACATTGAATTACAAAATGCAAAAATATAATATTTAAAATTTTAGGTGGAAGTCATTCAACCTGAGTGGCTTCCTCACAGATTAAACAATAACGCAGTTTAGTCAAGAGAAAAAGACAATTAGAAATAAAATAATAATAAGCATACAATGCAGCTCCAATGTAATTGTTATCATTGTCCTGATCATGTTTCTTTAAACACCTTTGGAAAATCAATTTATATATTGTGTTTTTGTTTTGTGTTTTGTTTATTTACAATAATTTAACTACCTATTAAATCTAATATAAGTCAGAAAAGAGAAAAAAAATGAATTGGTGTTAAACATTAAAAAACACACATTTGTCTTTGTGCCAATAAGTCTTTATTGAAACCAAAAGCTTACTTTGCTGTAATGTGATTAAAAGGAATGCTGTGTGTGGGTGGAGGGCTGGGGAGGTGGGTGAGTGTGTGTGTGTTAGATGGGTTGTTCTCACTGACAAAAAGCTGTGACATTGTTCTGGTGGCCTTGTTAAGAAGCGGGGCCCTTTTCTTTGGCCTCTACTGTCATAGTCATGACTAGTACTGTGTCCATTTTAAAAAACTTTTTAATCAAAACAAATAAATCAGTACTGTATGTGACAGCACTGGTCATGTGGTTCTTTATGTCACGTATAACTGCTGTGAATGCTACTGCGTTTTGTCATCTGCTCGAGTTGAGCCAACGTGAATGAGATTGAACAGCGTTGACACGTACACCTGGTACACGGACCTGCATACATTTATATTGGATGTGCTGTTGGACACGCTATTCTACAGGCTCCAGTCAACATGGACACCACACAATGAATTTGTAATTGATGCACCAACGAATGTTCACAAACTTTTAAATATGGCCACAAGCTATGGAAATTATCTGCTAAGGATTCGAACCTGTGACCTTCCAGACAAAGAGCCGCTTTGTGTCTGGAAGGTCGCAGGTTCGAAACCACCAAGTTCCACTGAGGTGTACTGATGTATGTCAGTACAGCACTGTCCCCACACACTGACCCCCCCCCCCGCTCACTAAAGAAATTAGTTAAAGATAGAGGTCACATTTGGCTGTGTGCAGTGGTGTGCTGTGTCACAACGACAACGTTTCACTTTCCTGGATTGGAGTTTTATTCATTCATTCATCTTCTATCGATTTATTTTTTTCAAGGTGGTGGCGGCAGGAGGAAGGACTCGAGCAAATCACCGCCATCATCAGGTGAGGACGGTGTAGATCAGGGGTGGCCAAGTGCTCCACAAAGGGCCGCTGTGGCTGCAGGTTTTTGTTGCGACCAAGCAGCAGCACACCTGAGTTGGCTCTGTTAATCGACTGATCTGAATCCCCAGACAGCTGAATGGTCAGTCACTGTGCTCTGGATAGGTTGGAACCAAAGCCTGCAGCCACGGTGGCCCTTTGTGGAACAGTTTGCCACCCCTGTTGTAGATCAAGGATGGTTTGGACCAGTCCAGCAGACCATTTACACTCACATTTGTACTAAGCATCAAATAAGAGCGAACACTTACCTTAACCCTGCGTGTTTCTGTCTGTGGGAGGTAACTGACGTACCGGGGAAAACCCATGTAGAGATTGGTCAGTAACTACAGGAATCAGTCGCTTTGAGTCAAGAACAGTGACCACTGTCGCCACCTTGTGGCCCCAAACAAAGGAGAGCCGTTTCAAACTTACAGAAAGCACAAGGACGTGATTGTAAAGACAAAGAAGACCAGAAATACAACACTGAACTCATCAGACCACAGCTTATTTGTCTAAACTTCACTTTATTCTTCAGGGTCCGTGCAGAGACTTCATCCAATCAGAAGTCATCTGCGAAATTCAAAGAGGTGGAGCTGTGTGAGATCTGGAAAGCTTTAACAGAAGAATGACTCAGCAGCTGCAGCTGTCCACTTTCATAACAGCTTACATTTTTAGACTATACCTCAGACTCTTTCAAAGGCTCAGTGCATTTGTATGCATGTTTGAAAGTGCCATATTTGTAGGGTGAGGGAGTGTGTTTACCTTACTGTTGCATTGGTTGTCCTAGAGCAGTGGTTCTCAAACTTTTTCTACTCTGTACCACCTGAGAAAACACTGAGCTCTCTGAGTACCACCATGATGACCAACATTAGAATATAGCAGCAGAGGCCTTCACTGTTAGCTCCACCACAGGAGAGATGTTTAGAAATGTTTATAAAGATAAAGTTTATGTTTAAATGTTGTATTAATTGTACATGCTATGTTTCAGATTTATTCAATTGAGAACCACTGTCCTAGAGCAACCAAGTAATGCAAACAAAAGTTAAGAAGGCGGCATCATCTTCTGAAGCAAGTAACTAACCTTTTGTTAATTAGTTGAAATATTTTTCAGTGCTGGTATCACACTGTACTGCAGTCTTTACATCCAATTAATGGCTGATGGGTCCAATTTACAGTCAACACATCATCTGTCACATTCTGGTACTTCCTCCAGTCTGGTATTGGTTAATCAGACTTTACAATTATGTCAGAGGGATAAGTTAGCCAGCCCTTTTAATCAGATAGAGATAGATAGAAATTTATTAATCCCTCTGAAGTTCCCGTCGCAAAATTAATAATGATATTAGTTTCATGTGCTTGTATTTTTGCCTGGTTTGGGGTTCAAACCCTGAACCACAGTGTGTGTCACTCTCCCCTGAGTCAACCAGCCACCTGTTTAACGTCTGATAGAACTCATACATGTTGTCAAAGGATCAGTGTTGTAAAGTATAACAACTAAACTTCTATGTTTCTGAGGTTAAGGGTTAACCCTGGTCAGAGGCCTGATCTCCCGGGCATCTGCCTTCACTGATGTGCGAGGAACTTTTACTGGTAGGTGAAACTTACTACAGTCTTATTGTCATTTTTGTTGATGTAGCAGTGTATTTAAAATAAAGGTAAACCTTTAACTTCTTTTATATTCACTACTGTTATGTATACTACTACTATTATGTATAAGTCTTTTTTTCAACCTAGTTTGCTGTTGAAAACAAATGTCCTAAAACTACTAGTACCTTTTCGGTGCTATTGCTGCAGCTCTTCACCCTACTCTATTGTCGGACAACCTACAGAGATATTTAATGAATCAAATAAATTTTTCTTCATTAATACAAGTCCAAGTGTCACTTAGAAATCACTTACTTTACGCATTGTTTTAAAATAAAGGTGTACAATCTTTTAATTTTGACAGGGGTGCCCTCTGGTGGTCAAACCAACACCGACAGCTATGACTCCACCTCTGAAGTACTACACACGTAAGTCACAAGAGTTTTACTAACTGAATATACATTTAGTTATTGTGAGTGAGAGTTAACCACACTGTTATTTTAACACCAGAGGATGTTTGTGTAAAAAATACTCCATGGTATTATTTATTTAAATGACCATCTTTATCCAAATCTAATGCTATAGTAGTATGGCAGTGTCTTCATCTTTTAAGATCCTAATCTTTTTGTACTAATTTAAGTGCATGGATATGCTTTGATATCAATTTTATAATCTCAAGGATACCGTCAAGTGTTTATTTTTTGTTGTGATGCTATAATTTGATTTCTGGTTTTGTGGAATTAGAAAAAACATTTGCCGTTAAACACAACTACAACTAATAGTGGATTGTTCTAAAAACATTTTATTCATTGACATTTTCCTAAGAAGGGGGCTATGGTTGGTTTATTTAAAAATAATTTATAATCTCATAATCTGGCACTGTCAACAGGTGACATTTGATCAATTTTATCCATTAACTTTTTATAAAGACTGAATGACACAAACACACACGCAATAACGACGTTTTATGTATAGGAAGGGCATGCCAAATCACAGCATTCTGGTTTGTTGCAAAAAAAAAAAAAAAAAGAAAAAAGAAAAAAAAAGGAAATAACAAGACACAGTGAAAAAAAACAAACTCTTGAACACACAAGTATCTCACATACACCTACAAACACCCACACACATACATCCACCGTTCTCACTGTCACACACTCACTCCCATTGTGTTTGTACAGAATAAATCATAACTTCATATCAGCACTAGGAAAGTACCTACAGAGACCAGAAACACAGGCAGTCTGAATCACAGTCCAGGTCACGTTCACACCCTCAGCTTCTGCCTTCAATGCAGATTCAAATTTGTTCTGAGCCTTTGTTATGCGATAGTTTAAGAATGGTTTTTCAACATGCACAGTAAAATAAATATTCTCCGAATCTTAAATACTGAGGCATGTCTATTTTTTAAATGTTTCAAACTAAATGCGTATTTATGTAACAAGATGCCAGGCTACCATGTGACTTTCTGCATCTGCTTCAGAAATTACAGGTGAACAGATGGTCAAAATTGTTAAGGCATTGTTTCAAGTACTGTAGTGATAACATGGTGATAAAAGTATTGAGAGGTTCTGTAAGAAAAATCTGAAGTTGCAGTTTTTATTAGGGTGGTCTGACACAGATGAAACCAGCAGATTGGGTTGAATGGATTAAGGCTCAGTGATCTCATGATGAAAAAACGTTTCCATCAGATTTATAATATGATACAATGGGGTGGGTGAAGGCAAAGCATGGAAGGCAACCTTTTGAGGTGAAGTGTGAATGTGACCCATCCTGCTCCTCACTATTTCCATTCCCTAACAGTACAGTTTTTTTTAAAGTCAATAAAAAACCATTAACATTTAGGATAAATGTCTCGAGTACAAAAAAAGGCACTGCCATTTGTTATTCTAAATATGACTTTCTCAGCCCTGTGCATGCAGTTTTAAAATATAAATTACAGTTTTTTCCCAAAATCCCTCCTTTTCTTTTTCAACATTTTCTTCCATTTTTTGTCTTTTTTGTGCTTTTTTATTATTAAACATACCATTTTCTTTTGTCAAATATATACGTAAGCCTGCAGTCAATACAGGACATCGGCTCTTTGATAAAATAAAACTAAATGAAAAAAAATGAGCACAGTCAAGCGGTAACACCTTTTAAAAAAATAAGAAAAAAACAAAAACAAATTACTCCTGGCATCCCATATTGAAACAATAACTGCAAACATCTATGACAAAAAAAGATACAAAACAGCATATATGTCTTGACTCAAAGTACATTAAACAGTTGGGTTTTTTTTGGAATATCAAGGTGTATCTAACTTTAATACTGCAGTGTGCATAGCGTTAGAAGCTTTCCTCGACAGGCACAGAGTTGATATGCAATCAGAGAAAATAAAACAAACGAAAAAGCATTTGGCTTTGAGGCGACATTTAGTATTTCAGGTCTCACGGATGAAACCCACATTTGTCCTGTGACAGGCTCCACATTCAGAAGTTGGAACACTGCAGGAAACCAGAGGAGAGAAGAAACTGGAGCCAGTTTGAACATTAAATGTGAAACATGTCACTCTGCTCAGTTACTCCATCCAGACAAGAAAAAGTCACATCATCAGCCATTTGAACACTGTCACTGGTTACACAAAGTTACACAGGTGAAATGAGAAACAGTACTGCCAGAATAATCCCTTGGATTGTGTTAAATACTCTGCAGCCGTAATCATTTTCAGGAGTCATGTGAAAACATCTGCTGAAGTATTCTGCCCTGTTCTCTTACCAAAATCCATGCAAGAGCTGAACCAAAGCCAAACCAACTTCTGTCTGAACATTGATGTGTTTGATGCAGCACGTCTCACTCACACTGTTGTTTCAAAATTACCAAAGACATTCACTTAATTTGACTATTAAAAAAACAACAACAACAAAAACAAAGACAAGCCTTACTTAAAATAACCACACTGGAGTAAAATAATAAATAATTATTTTTCAGAATATTTTTAGAGTCCACTGTGATTATTATTGGCCATTGTATATGACAAAGACAAAGTCTTTGGTGGATTTTGTTCACAATTGAGACCAAAAAGACCAAAGCTAAAGCTGGTCCTACAACTGTAAGTATCACACTTAAAGCCTCTGTAAGGCTGGGATGTGTTACAAGCAGCACCACTGTCTAGATCCTGGCTGACAAAAACACCACCATTACAACACTGCGTTGTTACCAATGGCTTGTCTGATGTGACTTTTCAAACTGGAAGTAAATGGATGTATTTCAGATGACAAACTCTTGCTTTCAGCTGATTCTGACCCCCCAAAAATGTACATCAACATTCTGAAATTGACACTGATAAAAAAAATAAAATAAAACGACACAATAGTTCAGCAACAGGAAAAAAACCCCAAAATTATCAAAATCAACAATAACTATGTTAATATTTGAGATGTACGTATGGTCACCAGCCATAACATGTTAATACATATGGTACTTTAAATAACATTACACCTAAATGATTAGAAGTAGCGCCTCTGAATAAACACACAAAAATGAACAGATGAATAAAAAGAATAAATAATTGTAACTACTTTAAGTACTGATTCATATGGCATAGAGTCCAAAGATGTTGAGATCGTTGTACTGCCTCTCAGACAGGAGCAGCAAAACCAGACACAACCTTAGAGGTGGAACATCATGTTATCACCATTGTATGTGAAAGGCAGAGGCATAAATTACACTAAAACACACAGTTCAGCCTATGTGTGCGCCTGTGTGTGTGCGCACACAGATCCCCACTGCCCCTTCAAGCCATTTCATCAGTCAGGCATGATTTGTTTTGACTCCATCAAGGCATATGAGAAGACTTCCTGCATGTTAAGGAAACCACAGATTTACTTCTGAAAATGATTTTTTATGCTAATAAACACTGTACGATTGCAACAGTTAGTTGCTTAGTGTCAGATAACCAATAGTAAATAATAAACCAGCATTATTATTATTAAGGATGATAAAATCACCCCTCTTGTCTGTGTCTTAAGTAAAATGACCCTGTAGTGTAGAATTCATCTTGCAAGTCGTAAAAAAATAACATTTGTAATGTGCTACCATATGAACTGAATCTGGTCTTTTGTGTCAAAAGCAATCACATAAACCATATGATTACAAAAATGCCATGTCCGTTTTAGCTAAAACAATTTAATTTAGCTGTGGGTCCAGAACCATCTGACAAAACAACAGGACAGTGAGGCTAATGGGAGTCATCAGGAGTGTTTCGTCTCTGCTGTAAGATTAAACATTGTCCCCTGTTGGTGGTTCTGCTGCTTGACATTTGTCTTTTCTGTCTGCTGAGCTTGGAGGCTCAGTGTCAGTCTCCGATCTGCTTCATTTAGTCCAACTCCAAGGCACCAGACCGTGGTATCTGAGCCTTGAACCTTTGGATTTTTAGTGTATCACATTGTCTTAACAAGTGCAGGAAACTAAACAACAACAACAACAAAAACAATACTAAACCCCTCAATAATGACCATCTAGGATCAGGACCCTTAGCACACGTGCTAAGGTGAGAGTCACAGACAGGAGTTTCCTCTCTAGCTTATTTCAATATAAGCTGATTTGTTTACATTCTGTTTTACATACATAATAAACTGATGATATATATTAAGACACAGAATAGGCATTTGATACAGGATTAAAAACAAAATTATAATGTATGGAGGCCTCAACTGACAGGATAGAGAGAAAACTATGGAACACAGGCTATTTTTTTGAGGACGACTAAACCCAGTACTCTATTCCTCATTAAATGTTCCTGTGTCCGTGGTCTTCTGGCGATCTTCTGCCATTAATGTGTTTGGCCAGCAGGGGGAAGTAAGCTCTAATGATACAATCTCTGGGAAAACCACCCTTCATGGACTGATACTTTTGTCTTTTTTCAGTGATACAACCTATCAGCAACACCAGAACAAATCACCCTTCTGTGTTTTTTTTTCCTGATTTACAATCGTTCTTTTCACTGACAGAGACATAGAGCTGTGTAACGTGCAGCTTAAGCACATTAGCCTGCATTAGAAAAATAAGTAAACCCTCTTTCTAAACTCAATCCCAATAAAAATACAACCAGCATATCAAAAACAGCTCATTGAGGTGTACAAAGAAATATGATTTCAGAGGGTTCATACAGTACATGCTGGAGATAAAACAATACATAGGTGACCGACGACACACTTCCCTTGTCCTCTCTTTTACATCTGCTCTATTTTACAGACCAACAATGAAGTTAGACATTATAATCTTCCATCTCCTAGCCAATCAAAGGTCCTGCCTCTGAAGTCTTTATCCTTCCAACATCCTCCTTCCTGTCCAGCATCACCATGACGTGATTCCTTCTTGCACTACATTCTTTTTCTTTCACCACCTCCTACTCTTCCAGCTCTTCTTCCTCATCAACTTCTTTTTTCCTTTTTATTCATCACTCTCCTCTCCTGTTGTTTTCTGTTCGTGTTGCATCAAATTTGTCTTTGTTTTTGTCCCAAGAGCATAAGCAGGATGTTTGTAAACTATCGTGAAAGCTACTTGTGAGATAAAAAGATGGTTGACAGAATATTACAATTCATACCTGAAATTCATACTCCTCTGTACCCTTTAAAAGTAGCCTCTTTATGTAAACAATTCGTACAAACAACAAATTTGTTTCTGTAGCTACCCAATACTGTAATAGAGGCCTTTCTAACCTCTGAAAGCAGTCCGGATAGTCTGTCCTTTCTGGAAACCATCCAGGAAATCCCAAACTTCCTCTTGTGTCCTTTTTTAGCTCTGCTTGTCTTCTTTCTTTTCCGGGTCTGTGGTATAGTAATGGATTTTAAAGATGCTTTGAGCTGTGATTAATGTGCAGAGACCAAAAGCTGTTGGTGAGAAGAAAACCATTGGTGTAGCCCTGACACAGGGTCAGCATCCTCCTCCTGTTTTAGCTGACTGGACTGCAGAGCTTTTGGAACATCCAGAGGCCGTTGTGCACCCACACAGTCCAGGACTGTTTTGTTGACAGTTGTTTCTGTCTCCTTACCCAGATGTAGGTGAATGTGATCCTGCTGGTGCAGCAGAAAGTTTGGTTTTCCAAACCAGTAGACAGTGCCAGTGTAATAGCTTGTGTTGCTGTTTGAAGATCAGCATACTTGTGGTTTCTTGGCAACCTGTCGGTTATTTGGTTGAGCTCTACCATTGGATATAGTGAGACTGGACGTCTTCCGACCTCATGATGCCTTATCGTGAGAGAGCCTGGTGAACCTGCTTGCTGCCACCTATCACTTTTGTTAGACTCTTCCTTTCATATTGTTGATGTGCGGTCAGCTCCGTCTGAGAAGCAAAAACAAAGAGGAGTACATTTTGTGTGTGTGTTAAAATTACACAGAGAACATTCTATTGCAACATCAAGAATCCAGTTGTGTACGAGAAAAAAATCAACGTTATCCTTTCTCATCATCTGCCTGCTGGGACAGGCTTTTTTGTGATCCTGAATCCTGAATAACAAATTTGGCCATTGACCTTCTTTAATGTAATTCTACCAGCTGCTATAGTTTAATTTGAACGGGCTTTGAAATACTTTTGACATTACATTATATTTATTTTATGTTTATTTTATGTAAAAAAATAGATTTCCTGTCCCATGCCCAGGTTTGTAATAAGTATGACTGCTGATTAACAGAGACCTGGCTCTTCCATGAGCTGTTTGTATAGAGAAGCAGACACTGTTTTGATCTCATGGAACAGTGAGAGGCCCTGGCCCACACTGTCACAGTGAAAGAACAACACATCTGTCAAAATACTGATGGAGCTTTCCAGAGAAAAACAACTGTCTGACAGCTGCATTCATTGGTTTATGCGTAAATAAAAAAAAATCACACTTTACACAGATTGACAATTCATTCAACATAGAAAGAACCTTTATTGTGATGCAAAAGGGGAGGTGTGTCATCAGACCTGCAATGGAAAGTTGCCTGGCTTTCCTTGATTGTATGTATTTACTGAACTGGCTGTCTTCCTATTTATCCACTGACAAAATGAAACCAACAACTTGGCCTAAGAAATTTTAGTGCACCTGTGGTTTTATCCCACTAGGATTACTTTTAGAAAACATTTGTATTTTTCTTAAAATAAAAAGAAAACTTTCTTTATCACAGTATGGTCAAACAACAAACATACTAAAATATCTTTGGTTGGGTTTAGGCACCGTCATGCTGATGTTTTTTACAGCAAGGAAAGCTCTAATTGCGTGAAATTTCCAGAAGTTAACTGCACTTTGCAACAGCTCCGATCTGCTCTCTGCACACACAAAGCAGCACTTTGTGTCCACTTTACTTTAGTGAGCACTGAGGCCTTCTGTCTTTAGCTTAGCTTAGTGTACGAATGAAGGAAGTTGGGACCGACTCAAACCCAGAGTCAAAAATAATAAAAATGAGCTTACATGGGAATATGCATCAGATAGGTAGAGACGAAAAAAAGATGTGTTGATTTTTCTATTTGTCTTCTCTTTTGCGTCAACCGGCATATAACATTCAAAACCGGTTTCCCTCCAGCATTTTCTTTTGTGTTTCTTTTCTGAGGTGGACTCAGCTGAGCTGTTGCCAATTATGCTGTCAAACCTCAAACATGGAAAGTTTTGGACATTCTTGGCCAGACACAAACTAAACACACCTGAAAAACCACAGCTGGGCTCCAACCAGCCCTTAGTTATCAGTGGGCCTTGTTTCCCCACACAACATCTACATCTGCCAGTCAACCTATAGACAACTCTTAGTTCAACTGATGCGACCTATCATGCACATGTCAGTCATACCTGCACACGACTAAATCCGGTTCTTCATATTCAGACCAAAACATGAAAGGTCCCGGTTGTTATAAATTACCATTCACAAACATAAATTAAAACAGGATCAATTTACAATATTAGTGCCGCAACATAACGGTGTCTTTAGTAATTTAAGTGTGTTACCTCCCAAAGCGTGCTCTGTCATACTCAGGCACAGAGACTCGAGGCGATTGTTGATGTCCGGCTCTGTCACTGGTAACTGAAGATCTGTGCAATAACAAAAACACACAAAGAACAACATCAAACATGTTGATGATAACTGTTTGCATCAAAACACCTGAACACATGAAAAATATGTGCAAATCTACATGCTCGGAAAAATTACTTCAATGCTAATGCGTATAACAACTGAAATTAAACAGTATTGCCTATTTATTTTTAATTTTAAGATTTGCATTTATGTTGTTACTTTTTTTCATGTAGAAGTCTTCCACCTTCTACATGCAATGGGGGTTTATCAGATAAATCACATTTGGAGTGCACAAATAAAAATTCGAATGTACTCTACTGACACAGCCTTCTTCACTTGGGAATGGGACCGGAACTAGACAGAGACCGTGTGATTATCAATTAGCAAACTCACATTCTTTGTCATGTTAATGTAAAAATATTAAACATAACTGCATTATGCTTCTTATACCTGAAGTACACTTAAAGAAAGGTAATTACAAACAAACAATTACTAAAACACTTGTTTATACAATGCATAAATAATTCTAAGTTCATAACATCACATTTTCTCTAACAGATTTCTACTGACTTATTGTTACTGAACACAGACATTTTCTCTAACAGATTTCTACTGACTCAATTATTGTTACTGAACACAGCAATGGTCTGTTAGATTTCAATGATGATTTCTCCAGGTGTCTATAAAACACTTCATTCATAAATTAATAGTTATTATTGCATCAAATTTAAACTTTACTATTGACTCAGTTATTTGTTGTTATTATTGTTATTTATGTTTATGTGTGTGTTGATGAAGGGGAGGTTTAAGATGTGTATATTTGGGACACAGTACAACCTAGCAACCCCAGCCAGCCAGTCAGTCCTCAGTCTTTAAAATGAGTTGGGGAGTGAAAATCCCTTGTGGTCTGAGGGAAAAGCTGACTTAGAGTCAGTAGTCCAGACTGCACTGTTTAGAGTTTCCAACCCCTCTTCTCTTCTCCACCCTTTACCCCCCGTAAGCACGTTTAACTTGACATAGACATCCACTAAAAAAAGAGACACCACACACACCGAATCCCATCATTCTTAGCTCCACGCAGAATGGAGTAATCTGTGTGTACTGTACAAACACACACACCTACCTATGTATATACTGTATGTGATGTGTATATGTTCATGTGTAGATCTTATGTGTATGTGTGTAATGACAGCATATATGGTAGTGGAGGCTGTGTGCCTAGGACGTAGCTGTTGATGGTGTTTTCTGAGCATAACTCTGAAAAGCATTGAAACTAGAAAGAGGGTTGGTGGGTCTAACAAAAGTACAGAGAGCAGAGAAGACAGAGGGAAATGTGAAAGTTAAAAAAAGGAAAGAGTTAGGGTGAGGAGGAAAGGAAGGACTTGGGCCACAGTGCCCCGTCCTCACTGCACAAAGAGCCTTATTGTGAGGCTCCTCTGACTCTTTCCTCCCTCCCTGCCTCCATCTCTTCCTTTCTCACGTACAGTTTCCCTCCTCCAAACTTCCCTTCTCTCTGCTTCTGTTTAAAGTTGTTTTCCTCTACTACTCATGAGTGTCTGTGTGTGTGCATGTCAGACAGAGCAAAGGAAGTCCTAGCTTGTCATACTACTGTCCACTGTTCCTGTGGGACAAAGTCTCCTCACCACAGGCTACTGCAGGTCATTTTGCTGATATTTGCCATGACAAAGTGAACATAATGACTATAAGGGAAACAAACCAATGGGTGAAGTTTAAGTTGACAATAACTAAAGAGAGAAATGTTTTCACAGGGAAAGAAATTACACTAACACATACAAAAGGAACTGATAGCCACAAACATACACAGCTTTTGAAAGTTCTGTCTGTGTGTATGTTTTTGTGAATTTTTAGTATTTCTCACCAGCTTGCTGGAACATGACCATAGTTTGTGGTGTGGTGTGAACCGGCAGGGAGCGAGTCCTTTGCACTGAGCTGTGGCTCCGACTGGGCATGCTGTTACTTCCTCCAGGGTTGGCAAACCACAAACCCTGCAGAGAATATTCAAACCACAACATTAGATTAAAGTCATCAAAAACATTTTTGAAGTTGTGTGGTGAAAGTTATCATCTGCTGCTGTCTTTTGAATGTAATGTAAAGTTTTAATGTCAGGTTGTAGATTACAACAATATAAAGTAAAAATTTACAAGTTAGTACACATTTTGAAATCAATTCCTGATTAATGACAGTTATTTATATTATGCATTTATTTTCATGTCAGTATTATAATGGAAAGTGTGGAAAATGCTTCACAAGTGTGATCTGCATATGGTATCAAAATTCCAAGACTTTTTTCTTTTCTATTTAAAATGTCCTTGGTATAATTTGTTTATGAATATAATTATAACATAAAAAATAAAAGTCATGTTTCTCTAAACTAATACTTTGGTCTAGGCTGTGTCCTACTACTCATATGCTGCTTAAACATTTATAGATCAAAATGTCACTCACACACACAGTCTGTCTGGTCCACACCTAATGACAGTCTCAGTTGTTCACCACATGAATTCCTCCCCATACCTGTCTATTATAGTCCTCTACACCTCTCAAACACCCCAATGCCTTTTTTTTCCCCTGCCTCTGTTCAACCCCCTCTCGTGGCTCTCCACTGCCGTGGGCCAGGGAAAAACAGGAAATGCCTGTGCACTGTTCTCACTGCCTCTGACTTGCTCTCTCACTCTCCCTCTCTCATACATACTCATACACACTCTTTTTTCTTCCTCTTGTTGCCCCTCCTCCTCTGACACCACAGATACCTCTCCCAAACTATGACTCATTTATGTCCCACTCCCTCCCACCCTTCTTCTCTTTTCTATCTCAACACTTCTACACTCCTGTCCCACACAAGAAGCTCCAGCATGATGAGGAAGAGTTGAGGCATTTCCTCCTATTGTAAAATAAGATTGAGATAAAGAAAAAAGAGGAAAAAGGGGGTTGGAGGTAAGGGTAGAAGAAAGACAGAAAAGAGAAGGAAGAGAGAGGTTTACTTTGAGCTGGGGCAGCCCAGAGCAGTGTGCCATGATGGGCCTGAGCTACACAGCTCCTCCCGCTTCAGTGTTAGGCACTGACGCAGAACTTCTGGTATGTGGGGTGACCTGCCTATGAGTTCCACCTCACTCCATACGCCCAACACCACCACAGCTCCTCTTCCTCACCCCACATTTTGGCGTAATGGAATAAAAATCCTAATTCAGGAACAATACGTGTCAACAAAGGATTTCTGCTGCCCTGGCTATTGTAAACACCCAGGGATGTCTTATTACACATTTCAATATGTTTCTTTGTACAGCCATATCAGCATTTAATCACAACAAATGTAAAACTATGTATATAGTAGACCACACCATATATTGGACAACAGGTCTTATGTGAGCCCTGTAATCACTGTGATGCAAGTTAATAAGTGTCTATAGTGTATATAGTAAAGGTAAAAGCTATAAGTATAAGTTGTCATTTTGAGTCTGATTACAGTGGACTGTAACCTTTATCACTATTACTTTCATTTGGCTTCTCTCACCTGTCTCCCTTGTTTAGGACCAGTAGGAGTGCTGCTGGAGCTGCGTGGTGTGGATCCCAATAACCCTCCACTTCCTAACAGACCAAGCCGAGCACCTGGCAAACTTCTTGAGGGCATCTGGAATTGGCGAAGGCTCCTTCTGGCGGAAACACCACTCCCAACACAACCAGTTGTGGGGAGAGAATTGGACTGGCCAAAACGACTGAAATATAAGGTGAAAAAAACAGTTTTCAAAAATATGTAATTGTTTCTGGCTTTTCACTTCTTCTAACGCTGCTAAGGTCCAAACGTGGAAGTAGCAGAAGTAAAGAAACTCACAATTACAATTGTGAGTTTGTGTTTAGTACAGTACCTCCTCTGGGTTCGGTACCCTGCTATGTCAAGAAGGGTTTTTCTTGGAATGGACCGGAACAGCCTCTGAACCTGTTGTTTCCATGACATGAGCCGCTTTTTCTGTGTTTCAGTGAAAGACTAAAAGCACGTAAAAGAAGATCAAGAGAAGATCAAGAATAATACATTAATAGGAGATTCCTGGTGTTGTATGTGCTGTACAGTACGCGTTGATGTGTCGCCAGGTACCTCATGAATAAGGCACTTGTCGATGAGTTGAAGGTAAGAACTGATGTTATCCTCATCTGACCTAGACACCAACAGCTGAGTGCAAACTGAGAATGAAACAAAATGTAAAAAAAATAAATAAAAAATTCCTAGTTTATGAATACAATTCAAATTCAATACCGGTACATAAGTGCTAACCTTTGCCCATAACACGAGTAAACTGGCCAGGGAGATCCCCTTCAGCAATTACGCTTGTGCCTGACTCAGCCTCCCCACTACCACCACTGCTCAGGTGGGAGCCAGGCGCACTGCTTTTGACATCGGGGCCAAGCAGGGAGCGATGAAGGGAGCCTTCCTCACCACCAACAAAAGCTTTAATTGGAGTAATGATCATCTGATGTAGCTCCTGCAGTGGACCACGCAGATTACTGCCTTCCAACACATCCTGATAGTGAGAATAATAGAAAGCAAAATGACATGAAAAGAAAAAAAGTCATAAAAAAGAGTTAATCCATCTAGACAGCAGACGTAATAGTGATGAAAATCAAATACTGAACAGCACTTAGTTAAAGAGTGAAAGAGAACAAAAAAAAAACACCTACAAACTTTTACAGACAACACTATTATAGTTGATTTTCAGCAACTGAAATAAACTCACAGCTAACACTTCTAACAGTTTGCATTTCAGCCAAAAGCTCAAAGCTTGTTCTAGTTAAAGATTAACAAGTGTGTACGACCTTTTGTTGCTCACTCGTGGAGCCTAAACCTAGAAAATAAGAAAAACTAACAGCTTCTAAGATGATACAACCCAGTGTAGTGTTATATGAACAGAAACTAACAGAACTCACAAAACACAAACTACAAAATAATGTAGTAAGAGATTTCAATTTAAAATCCTTGTGAAAGGTTTAGGCCTACATTTAGCTGAATTTAGAAGAGCAGGAGAATGTTCTAGCACTGAGCATCATCGTCATGCTTTGTGTGGTGAATGAGATTTGTGTACAACTTTAAAATGAGACAAGCCTACACAACCATATTTAAAAGTCATCCTTGTATAAAGATAAAGGGTTAAGTGGGGGGCAACAAGAAATAATACACAGTCTCTCTGACCTTTTCCAGGCTGCGCAGTAGGTGCTGCCTTTCTTTGAGTTTCTGAATGCTGATAACAATCTTGTGTCTTGCTCCTTTAGTGACTTTCTATTGGAAGAAAAGAATTGTGTTGATCCACTGAAAAAACATTTATATGTAATAAAAAAAGTAATACTTCCTGATTAACAATGTTGAAACTTAGAGGCTGCTTCAAGTTCCTTTCACAAACCTTAATTATAAAAAAAAATACTTTTTTAAAAATTGATAATTGCAAGTTTTAATGTTAACACCATTTCTGAAGACGAAATGTTTTTATCGTGTCATAATCGAATGCCAAATGCTCGACAAGGAATCGGACTGATAAGTGATATCGATCATAGAACTTGGTGAATTCATATTAATTCACCACCCTACTTGTAACTGGGATAGCAATCTTCAAAAGAAATATTTCTGTTGGATGTCATTCAACAGGTTTGGCCTACTATAGGAAGAGCACATTTTAAGCAGCAGCCACAGGAAGTACACAACTTTTTGGTATGCTGTGCCAATTTTAGCTATTTATTTTCAGATATTTTTTATTAAATATATTTTTTCTTTATCTTGCCAGGGTTTAAGTATAAAGCTAAACTGGATCACATCAAACTTAAAGAAAAACATATTTTAGAAGAACTGTAATACAATCGGAAATTGGAAGAAACTGGCCAAAAATTTTAAATAACTCAAGAATTTAACAATTGTACAGTATCATGTTTGCAAACTACAAATGCACACAAGACATTTCAGACGAAAAGATTCAATTAAGAGATGTCAACACTTTCTTTTTCTTTATTAATTTACAAACCTGTGCTTCAAGCTGCTCCTCAGTCAGTGACATCATCTCGTCATAGGTCATAGTGGAAAAGAGAGCAGCATATTTGTGAAGGCGGAGACTCTTCAGCCATGTTGGGACATCTGTGGGACAGCATATGTGCACATGCAGGTCAGGATGCTGAAGTCTTTTCAGCATTTGTTGAAACGTCTTTTACTGCCTGAACTGCACTTCTTAGAAGTGAAATGACCTGAATGACTAAGAACTTCCACAAATCCACATCAGACAACTGTTATGTATTTGTAACAATTTTGCTTTACTTACAGATCTGATTGTGTAAAATCTCTTGCTCCCAGTCACACTTCTCATGCAGTGAGTTAGTTCTGTTACAATCTTAAATAGGTCAATAAAATATAACAGACAAGTCATGTAAAACCTGAAGAGACTAAACCTCTACTGTTATTACTACTACTCTACTATTCTCCTTGACACCAATCAGAGGTGTATATTTTCCTTTCTTGTTTAACTGGATTACCAAAGGCGTAAAGGGAGTGAACACAGGGTCAAAAGTTTGAACTAACCTGCTAGATAACTAGATAACCTTCCAGCTAAATGTGTTTAGAACTCTTAACAGCCACCTCCTTCTTTCTGTTAATTTACTATGAGAACAGCCTGTCTGTAAAAAAATGTCAGACTGATAAGTTCTACTAGATTATTATATCACAATACTGCACAACAAAACCAAACATACTGTAGTATCACATCAAAATAATAATAAAACAGGAAATTGGCCTGAAGTGAGAGCACGTTCTTAAAAAGTTTGAATTTAAAATCAAGTTAGCATTATACAGAAGCACAATATCAATGGATATCATTTAAAATATCTAATTAATTAACAAAATTTATAGTTAAAATATCTAATTAATTAACAAAATTAATGTCTATAAACATTAAGTGGAAGTCCAAGGTACAAATTCAGACAAAGACAAAACCATGAAATAGACAGGTCAAAAAAAAAAAATTAAGGTTTTATTAAGGTTTATCCAATGGTGCACTATAAAGCCTGCTTAGTGGGATGTGAGAATTAACCTTACAAACTAATACACTTGGTATATATGAGATATAAACTACCTTTACTAACTATTTGTTGTAATCTTACTCACCCCTCATGCCACTGCCCTCCTCATGGAAGGAGATGCGATGAAGACTTGAGCCTCCTCCTAAGCCAGCGTCTTCCAGATGCTCACTGCCTCCACTGCCGGATGAAGCGATGCTGCTCTGAGGAGACAGAGGTGCATGGTCTGGGGCAGGGCCCCTAGCAGGCCTCAGGTCCTCCTGTGAGAGCCAGACATGGCAGAGGGGCTGGTTGCTGGGACCACTCATGGGAGGTGTTAGGGACACAGAGCGCTTCAGGGGACTGTGCTGCTGGCTGCCCCCTCCACCTGTTAGGACTATGAAGAAAGATCAGTCAGGTAAGAGCAGGTTTTCAGAAAAAAGCACTTACTGTTATAAACTGTTAAAGGAACAAAAGAAATGGAGCAGTATCACAACATTCATCCATTTACAAAATATAAGTATTTATTTCAATTGAGACATTACCAAGTATTAATGGCACACTTGGCTATAATCTAATTAACCGGCCCACAAACCCACCAACAAAGTACATGTAGAAAAGTTCAAAGTTTTTACATTTTTCAATCATACATCTGCTTTTAAATGTCATTAATATTAGTTATATTTGATTTAAAGACATGAGACTCTTCTAGATTTATAGAGACATCTCATTTAAAACAGTTTAATTTCTAACACCTATTTTAGTTTCATACAGTTTATAAATATAATATTTATTAACATGCTTGAGCTACAGATGCTTAAAGAAGTACAATATAATATAAAACAAAATGAAAGCTTTTGAATGTTTAAATAGAAGAAGTGATGGCAGTGGAGCTATCCCCTGTTATAGAGCTGTGAACAGTGTGAAAAGCTAGGAAGCTTTTTGTGTTGCCACTCTGACCTGGTAAGCTGCCACCAATACCCCTGTCTCTCTCCTCCTATATGCGGTCCTCTTACTGTTGGTGCTATGTATAGGACTTCATGGGCCCCGTTTAAAATAGGTGCCCAGCTAACATTACAAGTCTCTAAATATTAGCCATTTTCCCTAAATACAGTCTGCCACAAAGGCTACCTTACAAGGAAAAGGAAGTGTGGTATGTTCTGCTACAGCTGAGACTACAGTGTCGGTGGGGATAGTCACAGGGATGATCTATCGACAGTATTCAGGTTGATGTTGTGATGTAATCAGTGATGATAAAAGGAATTAGTTGAGATTTTTGGAAATCAGTCAATTTAATCAAAATGCCACAGAGAAAAACCCCCACAATTAATTTCTAACATTGACAGGCACTAAACACTAATAGACTCTGAAGATTGTACATTAGGGAAATGTCCACATATCACTGTTTTTTTGTCTGTTTTGTATTTAAGGTATTTACCCACGTTCGCATGAAAATCACTGCTGCCACCACTGCCTGCGGTGACTAAAGTTTATCAGTTGTGAAAGCCTAAGGTTTTTGTGGAAGGGAAGGGGGCAAAGCTGCTTACAGTCAAAACTACAAGAGGGTCTTTCCTAGAGCAGTGAGCAGGGCTTTAAATGTGTCTTTATTTATAAACCCTCAGCTGTTTCTTTCATCTCCCAAGAAAAAAACATAGATCCCTTGCATTCTTGTCTGGAAATATCCTGCTCTGGCCATGGTTATGTTTGATTTTAACAGCCCTGCCCTTTCCATGTTTTCGTGCACCTTATACAGACTATGCAGGCTTGCAGTGTAGGTGTGTAGATAACAATTTATCTGACTAAAGTGTTATTTTAGGTCTGTTTAGTCTTCTCAGGATGTGTAGTTTGCCGTGTTGTTTCTGAATCACTGTGAATCAAACCCATCATTTAAACAAAAATGGCTTTGTCGAAAAACAACTAGTGTTATAAGTGCAATGTCATAATATCCAGTAAAATGAATATATCATGAAAACATTAATGTAGTGGGTCAACATACAAGAAACAGAGTTTGGATGAAATCTCACTCACCAGTGTTACTAGTTCCTCCAGTTCCAACTGTGTTTATGGTTGCTGGCACAGAGGATGAGGGGTAGAGAAGTAGGTGCCCATTCTCACAGCCCTGCTGCTGATGCCACCCGCCACCTAACCCCGTGTCCCTGGAACTTTGCCATCCATTGAGACGATCGTCTGACCCATATCGCTGGTGGTGGTGCAAGGAGTAGAGGTTTGAAGAAGGGGTGTTTGTGGATGAGGAGGAGGATCCAGATGTGTTAAGTGTGGATGGCGGTGTAGATTGGTGATGATGATGATGGTGGGGCCCTGCAGGAGGAGGCCTTTCTAGTGAGTCTCCGCGTGCAGCAGCTCTTTCTTCCAAGTGGTTGAGCCAGAGCGCCAGAGCAGAGCGGTCTTCCAAGGAAGTAGCTGGATGGATAAGAGCATAAGACAGGAGCTGCCGAGATTCCTCAAGGTGGTGTCCATGTTCAATGGTGTGGGCCAGAATGCGAGGCAGCAGGCGCATATACTCGCCCTTAGCTTCAACATTGCCAGGTTTGAGCAGTGGGAGGTGTGTAAGGACAAGGGAGATGACACGGTCCTTGGGCTCATTTTGCCACTGGCTGATGACCCCTGTCAGTGAAGAAAAAAAAAACAACCTTTTTAACCTACTACTCATACAGGCACCATTTATTTCCAGTCTCCTATTTAAAGTTTTAATCAAACTATTATTAAAAAAATTATATTTCGTACTGTATCTAGCTAGCAACCATTTATGGATAACCTTTCTAAGTCCTGAGAATACTAACAATATCACCTAATAATACCACAGAGATTGCTGCTGCACGTTATAATTGTTGTAAGCAAAGGTGTCTGGAATACCAAATAGAGAGATAGAACACGTGTGTCCAGTGAAGTGTTCAAATATAAAACACAGATATGATGTTAAGCCCACTATACTGTCATTATACTATTTTACTCTTTCTCCAAATACACAGCTTTGTAGGCCTCTAATGACATGGCTTTATATAAGGTGGAGGTCACTGAGATCTATTGTAGTCTGAGTCAGTAGGCAGTTGGGAGCCCTGAACTATAAATATCAACTGGTCTGTACGACAGCTTAGGAAAGAGACAGAAATAGCGACAGGATGCAGAAGCCTGCTGGCCAGCTTCACTTCCTGCCTTTGGTTGGATTCGACCACTACTGTCCTTTTGTATAACTTAAAATGTTTAAGTAATGTATGTTGGTTTTCTGTTCAGACATATTTTAATGTGTATGGCTACTTTGTGTGAATGGACTGCCAACTGCCAAATGATCACACCACACAAGGTCCTCATTCATTTAATCCCAGAAAAGTGAATTAAGACAAGTGAGGAACTAAATAATTCTGGTTGAAACGAACTCAGCAGGGAACTTGAAGATTTATCTGCGTTAAAAATTGCAGCATGCAGCAAAGCTTTCAAAAAGACCAGATGTCAAAACAAAGCAGCAATGTTACCATTAACTCCCTTGACTGGGCAAAATACAGACAGATAAGTGGGTTTTTATAAACCCTTTTGTTCAAAACATAAAAACTGTGAAGGTACTTTTTTTATTTATTGAAATTGAGAACAAAAACAACCTAAACAACCTAGGCCTGATCTTGTGACCAAATCTTGTCACAATCTTGTCTTGTGATCATGGGCTGCCCATTTTAATATGCTTATGCTATGCCCCAACGCATCACTGAGGGTCTGCATAGAATGTACAACAAACGACCTATCATTTTATGATATTTAAGACTGTACAAAGCAACTGTCCATGTACCAAGTAGCTTGACACTCTCCAGTCCGGTTAATTTGAAGTTCATCAGTACCTAAAACTGTACAGTAACTTATAGTACAATATTAAGATAATTTATGGACAGGCGAGGGGTACCACATGAGAAAAATAATGACACTTCTAGAATTAATTGAGAGATATAAAATGCGTGTGAAGCAAAATGATGACACAGACCCTTATTTAAGTGTAAATGAAACCATGGTCACCATTAAGTTCTATGTGGACAGGAAACATGGAAAGTATGACCGTGGCCTGAAAGGATTGAAAGGGGAATTAGAATAAATGTAGAGAGGCCCTTAGAGTGTTACTCCACTCGCTACAAGGATGATGTAATGCTTCATTCCTATGAATGAGACAAACCTTGGTTCTTCTGAAAACAGCAGTTGTTCCATGATTTAAACTAATATATTTTTAAGTAGGCAAACTTAAACATGCAACACTGAAATCTTTACAAAATGAAGATGTTAGTTTTCAGAAGAATCGGTTACCATTATCCTAAAATTAAGTCTTTTAGTTAAAGCAGAATTCTAATAGCTGTAAAGCAGTCAACTGTAAAGCAGTTGAAAAATATACAGACAAATTCAATGCCATAGATGGTTATTTATTTATAAATAGAGGTTTTAATTTGCTATAAATGTGCCAAGAAGTAATTGTCTGTTTATTTGATCAGAATAATTACCTTTTCTTTTGTTTTGTTAAGAGATTGTGGGGATAAACAAGTAATGCAATTCCAACAATCAATGGAAAACATTTCACAAGTGAGGGTATTGTGTTGGGACAGGTTCAGAAAAGAAACAGATTTAAAACTTGATTAGTAAACATTTATAGACATCCTTAAACCTAGACATATTGTTAAAAGGTCAATCCGGTTAATGCCAAGAGCATTTTTCCTTCCGGCTTACAAACATGCAGTGTCTTATTGTGCCAAGATGCTTCACACCAGACTAAATCATCATATGTCAAAGGTCAACTGCTCGGAAAAACACTCTCTGGCCTATTTGACAAATAGGCCTCAAAATCTGCCAGGCAGAGACAGTGAAGGTGACGAGGTGAATTTGTTAATTTGTTGTAAATTAAAAAAAAAAAAAAACTCTTCAAAAAGTGAATGCAAATATAATGACATATGAGGCAACATTTCCTTTGTACAAGTCCAAATCACTGAAACCTCAGACAGCCATTGTTTCAGGGGCTGACACAGCAATGCCAGGGTGGCCAATGTCAGCTGGTAAACTCTGTGTGCCACCCTGCTCTGGCAATGCCCTCTGACACCCTCTCTAGAAATATGACAATTCTACTGCATTGAGTAAAGAACGGAACAGTACAGCCTCTCTTTCGATCACTGATGTTCTTTTCTTACTTTATCCTCTATTTATTAATATTCAAGTTTTGCAATGTTTTCAAACAGACCCAAGTATTCACTGTTTGCATTCAGATTCAATTTAACTCCTGTTCTTACACTCTAGGTGCTCTGTCTGTCCATGTGTAGAGACTGTCAATCACAATTTGGAAGTATATTTAGAAAAAGGCACTGTGTACTCATCAGGATTTGTCAAAGGAACTGTCAGTAATATGTTGCTGAATATGACAGCTTTATTCTTGTTTTTTAGCCTTATTCTTAGAAGTACTTAAATATAACTGAGGAGTATGTATTAACGTCATTTGAAGGTAATGCAGGTACTTACACAGTATGACTCCTTTTTTCATAAACATGAGTCATTTTACAAGGGTGCAAACTTATAAACTTATAACTGAATATGGTCACATTCCTGGAAAATCCCATAACAATGGAACTCCAGACACAAAATTAGGTGTTTGTGGAAAGAGAAGAACTACAAAGAATATATAAATATATTTTATTCCACTGACAAATTAAGGTTTGGCTACAATTGGGTGCTGATAGACATAGAAAGTTTTGTTTAATTACCCAGTTTTAACCTATTTCTGATAAGTAGTTATAATATGTTTTAAAATTCTAGTCTCATTCACTTCTTTACAGTATCGTTTGCCTGTTTCATTGCCTTGATATGTAGAACATGCTTATCATCATTTATTAACCAGGATGTGTCTTTAGGTGATCCCTCCTGGGTTTGATTCCCAGAGGGAACACCTAACGACACCTCCCCCACTTGTAAGTCGCTTTGGATAAGTGTGTGCTAAATGCATAAATATATTAACGAACTTTAGGAAAAGACTTAAATTTGCATTAAAAAACTTCTGTAAAATCCTACATACTCCCACATACTCCCCTGCTATGGTGATCACAAGACCCTCTGAGCAGAAGATATTCACTGGGTTTAACTTGGAACAAGAGCTATATACAGCAGGTCCTCTTCACATCCAACTCTGTGGTCACAAGACACAAGTGACAGCATACAGTAGTGGAAACAATAAGATTGTTTACGATAATTTGTTCAGTTTGGTTATGTGCCACGGACACAAAATTTTGGTTCAGAAAATGGCTTATGTAAGTTGGTTTTGTGCTACTACTCTAAACAAAAGAAATATAAATGTGATTTACACGATTCAAGACAGCAACCTGAGAGTAGGCGAAAGAAAACTGACCCACATTTGAAAATGTGAAATAGTGTTAGACAGATGCCCTTTTGCAAAACACTGAAAAAGTAGCTAGATAATAGATCCTTGAATTTCATCTTATAATTAAGAAGATAAAGATAACTGTGTAAAGTTTAGACTAATAGTATATATATATAATATATATATATATATTATATACTATACTCTACATAAAATGTTATTGTTAAGGCTAAGGTGTAGACTGCACCAGAAAAGATTTTTGGAAACAGCTAAGGTACCTAAGAAAGTTATGCCTTAAAGTGAAGGCAGTGCAGTGGACGTGTGTGTGTGTGAGCGGGGGGAGGAGGGGTAGAAAGGAAAGGTTTCCACTTTTTCTTTTCGTTATGGATTGTTCTGCTAAGCAGTTGGGAATGTGCTGGCAAAGCACAGAGAGTAATGGTGAAAATGCATTTATTACTAATCTCTAGGCAGGGTCACACTCACATACACTTTTAGATAAGACTTTTACTACACAAACTGTATACTTAGCCACAAGTTGACAATCACATGTAGTTTACGCATACTGGCACCAAATTCTGGTCAGCCTAAATGTTTTAAGAATTAGTTATTTTGTGTTTCTGGTAGCATTTGTATCTATACAGTCGTATTTACCCTAAATCAACAAAACTACATCAAAAAGATTGCTTTTCAAATCAGATTTCAGAATTTGGCAAAAAAAGGCTTAATCTAAAGGGGGTTGTGTATTCTAACGTTTAGGGGAAGTGACTCATACTTTAAAGTTGTGTGACAAGGATTTTTAGAAGCTGTTTTGTGGATGAAGAGGACAGAGACCTGGTGTGTAAAGAGAATGGTTAAGTACCGTGGGGCAAGCATGTTACGAGCTTCTAACAGGAAGAAGAATTCTGAAATAAATAAAAGTTGCATTAGTAACCTGTGTAAATGTTTTGGAACAGTGACCACAGATAACACTATATAAAGGTAGACAAATACAACTTATAAAGGCTGTGGGGGAGTGCATATAGTAAAAGAGGTGTAGTACAACAATGTATGATGTAAATGATCGGGGGGTGGGGAGGAGAGAGCCCATGTCCTGACAAGAACTTCAGGCAGGCTCCCACAAGCTTAGGGGCCCCACAGTGTGGGGGATAGGAAAGGAGAGAAAAAGTCAGGACAAGATATAGCAAGATGGACTGGTAAGTTCAGTGGTGTCAACAGATTTTGAGGAGGAGGGTGGGAGATGGTACATTTATGAATACAAAACAAGAAAATAAAACGTGACAAAAGACTCAACTTTTACACCTGGCTTTGGGTGAATAAATCCAGTTTGACCGTATCATATTTACGTGTAAATACACCAAAGACAAAATGCAATCTAGGAAACCATGAGTATAAATGCAACTCTGTACTTAACAACTGAAAAGAAGACCTAGCTAAAGACTTAGACATATTTTAATGCATTAAGTGGATGTGGATATAATAAGTAAGCAGGAACAAAAACATGTCTTCCTGTTGACTTTCTGAGCTTCACTACTGTTAACGCGGCCCAACCCTGGCTAAAGGTTATAGGATTAGGTTTGCTATGGATTTGGTTTGTTGAGCAAGAACCAAAGCCCATCCCTGTGCACAGGCAGAAATACAGCCCACTGATACTGCGTCTGGTGTTCAATACCCGAATCACTGGGGTACTAGATGGAAGGGTGGAAGAGAGCAATTTCATTGACGATTAATACAGTACTGAAAACATGGAAATTGCACACTCATATCTGGTCATGATGATGAAAGCAATCATTCACACCTCTCCCATCCTTGGTAAATATTTATATGCAAACTCAAAGGGGGTTCACTTTAAAAAGGCAACAATAATACGGCAAAAAGGTTATAAAAGAGAGAAACCAAGTGAGTGCTAGAGGAACAGCTTGACCGTCAACTGAAGTAACATAACTGACTGAAAAGGTAGAAGCCTGCCTGCCTGCCTAGAGGAAAGACTTAAAAAACTTCAAAACAATACACTATTTACATTAGAGTAAGATGGAGCCATCTAGTAAAACTAAAACAATAGATAAAGAGTAATAAAAGAATAAGAGCTTTGGGAATCTACACCCTTTCTTCAGTGGCTGGCCAGCTGTGGTCTTGCATCCAGGACTGCATTTCTGGGTAACTTCCAACATAAGCTTGAGATGATGAGTGATGATGATGAGATGATTAGTTTAAAAATAAACATTTTTTCAAATAGAAAATATAGCTATTTCCCTTTATGCATATTGCATAGTATCTTCTTGTTCTATAAGGTCTACTTTATCCACACGTACTTCCTTCCATACCTCTGATTACAATAAAAGACATAATTCCTGGTTCAAAAGTAGCATTGTTAGCTTTGGAAGATTATAACCATCTGAGCTCTAAACTGAAGGATTTCTGAACTGATGACTAAAATCTTTGACATTTGTGGGACAATGATTCTGTTTTAACTGGTGCAGTTCCAAACCCTACTGCTTAGTCCAAACTTTCCTGCCACAAAATTCTTTCCTCATAATTGAAACCAGGAAAGCTATAGAAATAGTAAAAAAAAAAAGCTGTCCCTTTTATCTATGGCAAAAACCTTTCAGTTGTTCATTATCCAGCATTTCAATGTTTCTGCTGATTTAATTCTTTGTTGTAATAAATACAAGTGGCCTTTAAAAACACAGATCATGTAGTATTTAAGTATTTCATACCAGAGTTTGTACAATTACCAAAAATTCAATTACAACTAAAACCACAACTAATTGTCAACCTTTGTAATGGCATTGATTGCCAATTTGAATTAATGTTTTACAGTACATTCTGCCTCAGAAATTAAAGTTAGGTTCTTGTTAAGGGTACCAATGTTTTTTTTTACAATTACAGTAGATGCCTTTCATGGTCTTTGCAAAAAGTATGAGTGAATTCTTCTTCTGAAAAAAACAAACAAAAAAAAAACAACCAACCCCTGTGTCCTACAACAAACAGCAAGTCTACCTTGGCTGTGAAGATCTCAGCCAGGACACCTGGTTATTTTGTAGAAATCTATCTTTAGTACACATCTCATCTGCTGTTGTCATTGTGTTTAAGTTAATGTGTCAGTGTAGATGCAGTGTGAGCAAAGAGAGCGTAGACTGTAGGCCTTTTCCTCTTATGTGCTTATTTGCATTGTGTGTGATATTTTAAACACTCACCGGGATTATGCTTGTACACGTGCATGTATCTGTTTGGTTTCTAAAGTGGGAAGCACCTGTCTTGTCACATACGTCTGTTGGTTATGCAAATGTCAGTATTTCTCAATTGGAACAGGAAAGGAGCCATCGGGGTTCCTGTGCACAGCAGCATCCTGCTTCTGCAACTACATCAGAGACATATCTGCTCGCCAATAACATCACTTTGATTTCATTCTACATTTATCCTAACCTAAATCTCATCATGACCCGAACTCACCCAAACCTGGTCTTTGAAGTCAAAAAGGGTTGGCCCAAAAGATTACAATGTATTCCTGCTTAAACATAAACCTTAATTGTTCACCTCAATTAAATGAGGAAATCAAATTTAAAAAGCAGTTAACAAAAGCACTTAATAACTAAAAGATTTATAATTTATCTTATTAGAACATTTCTACAGTCTCAGCAAAAAGCCCTTTCTCTTAAAAATGATATCAGTTAAAATTTTCTGTCTAAGAGACAGAATAGGGAGAAAGTGTGAATAGTTACTAGTACAATTTCTTTGTCTTTCAGGGACAGACACATTTTTATTTTGGGTTAAGGCTTAAAAAATGAATTGTTCTATAATAGTTAAAAGTCCAACATAACCTTTTGCAGGTTACTATGCAATGATAAATTGTTTTGCGTTAGGAAAAAGCCAAATTATTTTCTGTCACTATAGTTTTATACTGGTCTCAGCAGTGTGGTGGTTTCTAATACGAGGATGTGGCTTCTGTATGAATGGAGAACAATTCTTTGCTATCATATCCCTGCTACCCCCATCCTCACTTCCTCTTGAGTCTTTCATCAACATCCTCCCCACCTCCATGCTGCATACGTCACGTTTGTTTGGGATTTTGGTCAGTGTAGGGTAAGAGCAATGGCAAGGAATTCTAGTTTACCTGTGGAGGAGTGCTTATAGTGTTCCTTTACTGAATGGGTTCTGAATGTGGCAGTCACAGCAATGCTGGGAATGTGAGTCTGTGCTCTGCCAAGGCTGTACTAGAGAAGCCCACAACTCTATTTAAGGAAATGGTAGTCAGGGGGCCCCATCAGCCACTCTCTTTGCCTCTGTGTTTCTCTGTCTGACTCTCATTCTGTTCAACACCCCCTCCTCCTTTCTTTGTACAGGAATGATAATTATTTTCCTTTGTGGAAGAGAAGTTTATTTCCGTACCTGCTGAAGATGACCACACAAAGCACACGCCAGATACATACTGTGAACTGGTGGCACGGTTTGGATGGTGTCTCTAGCACAATTGTGAATGAACAGGAATGGACATAAGGTATGCCGTTATTGAATTGTCAAGAAATTCACACAAGAGAAAGAAATAACGTATGCAATGTCTCACTGTTCCAAGTTTAGGTTGTGAACAGATGTTTGACTACTAAGCTAAGCTAAGCTACTAAACTAAGCTGAAGATAGCAACACACATTACCTACTCTTAGTCTTCACCCACTAGTGTCAACAGTCTACAGTGAGTCTTCAAAGCTACACTGGAGTTCAAGCTATGTTGTTTTGGTGCAAGGACTAAAATTTAGTCCTTGCACCAAAACAACATAGCTTATTATTTAGTCAATAAATAATAGATTTAAGTTTGCTTTCTGCCTGAAATGTACAGAGCAGTTAAATGTTTCTCAAGTGTGTATTTGTGAATGTTACAAAACACAGGGATTAGGCCTCAACATTTGGTTGTAACACCATGTGAGTTGAGGCAACACATAAACACTCCCATTCAAAAAAACATGACAGGACAACAACTCTGAATGAAGAAGGTATTACACCGCAGCTTTTACTAGAGCCAATAAGTTTGTGTGGCTTTTGTCATATATCTTATTTTCCATCTTGAAATACTGGAAAATTCAAACTGTGCACAATAGGAGAAAAGCTGACTTTCTAGACAATCACGTTAAGACTCGGTTATGCAGCACACTTTTACTAAGCAGTAGTTTTGTAACCCCCTTTGGCACTGTATACACAAACACACAAAAATACACACAGGTACCAGGGCTGTAACTATTGTGAACAGAATAATATAGATTTTCTCTAAGAGGACTTTGCAAGGCAGTTTTGACCCAGCAAGTGATCTAGTCGCTTGTACTATTGACTGTTCTACAAAGGCACTTTCACATTCACCTTCTGTGGGGGAGTCCTTATAAACATATAATCAACAGCTGCAAAGCAACATAAAAAATTAAGTTGAACAGATTATTTTTATCTTCCACTGTCTATCCATTCACTGATGCCAATAAACCATTTCATTAAAACATCTTTCGTCACTTTTAATATAAATGTTGACCATAGAGTTATGACCAGTAATCAATACACTCCCCCATAAATGGTTGACTTGTATTTCAACCATGGGGCCTGATCAAAGTTTACAGGTGATCAAATTTACACTCACACTTGGCTTTGGCATTAGCATGGTGCTCAATTTCACCGAAAAGTAAATTTTGAATAAGGTTACTGTCACCTACATTAGACTCAGTCCACTGTTGTATGGCCTTCACAGCAACCGTTGCCATGGGGGCTCACTCACTGGGCTGGTTATGCTATTGTCACTCTGTCTGTGGTGGCCAGCACTGTTTCAGCCTAGCAGAATCGAACCAGTATGGGCGACGGCGCCTTACTGTGTCTCAACTGTCACCATCCATTCATTCAAGGACAGAGGGGACCGTCAGAGATTCAGCTGAAGCAGACACCAACACTAGAGCTTTAACCTTTTTTTTATATTAAACTTTAAGTTACAATATTTAGATTTTGAATGATGTATGAAAATACAGAATTAAGCTAGTCTAAAAACGATAAAGGTATGTAACAATCAAGTAATTATTGTTTTTAGTTAATTATTAGCAAAAAATCAAAATTGTGTTATTTTGTTAATGTCTAGTCTATACAGATCTGCTTTTCTGTGCAGTTGGCACTGAAAGTTTAAACATTACACAAGAAGGCTACACAAGCACTGCCAGTTGCCTGAAAGTGTGGCAGTCTGGGGGAGGAAGGGAGAATGGGAGGGCGGGAGGGTCTATATGAGGAAACATACGCCTGTATGTCTAGTCTAGTCTGGCCAGGGTGGGACTGACTGGCCATTTATAAGACAAGCTGGTGTTCCTCACCTGTTCTTTCCCTCCATGTAAATGACACAGCTGCAGAGGCAATGCTTTCAACTGAACATTATTTTTGTAGTAAGAATCGCATGGTATTACAATACAATTTTATTGTTTTAATTGTTATAGAGCTATAGAGACTTTAAAGTAACTCTAATTATGCTGTTTAATACGTGTGTGAGAGAGTAAATGTACTTCATCAAAATAGTGGTTCATCTGAAAATTTAAATACTGAAATGATAGCCATTAGTCCGAAATCCCTAAAAAATTTCAGTCTTACCATAGAGGCCTTCATCAAAAAACTACAGCTATTTTCCATCTAAACCTCACCTCACCATTAAGTATAACATCAACTCGATAATCAAAGCACAATCTTTCATCCACAGGTCACAAATCAGGTCTGTCCTCTCCTTTTGCTCTCTCCATTTGCTTAATGGCAACTTCACTCTTCTCTTGGGCCAGGCATCGAACCTTCTGCAGGATGACAAAGATTTCTCTGGTACTCCTTTCCTAAAGCACATGCTTTTGAAATCGGGTGATCTCAATTAGTGTGACACTCTTTTGGCATTTCCTCTCTTTTTCTTTGTTGTTACCTTAACAACAACCTCCAAACAAAATTAAGGCACACATGCATACAAAATAATTGCTGTAGCAACAAACAGGTAAAAAAATGCTAAATTTAATTTCCCCTTTGGTTGTTTTGGCAAGACGTCCCCATTCCTGAGGCGCAGTGTGAGTTCAGAGAACAGGCCGTCAATGTCCAGAAATAAACTGTTTGCTCATGTGTGGCTGCAATCAAATAGTTTGGCACCTTACTCTTTGACACAAGAGTTTTCTCTCTTTCTCTTTTGCTCTTTTTTCCTTATGTTTGTTTTTCTATTAAGCAAAAAACTATGTTGACAAGTGAGTTTTGTCTGTTATAGAACAATATTAAATTATTTTGCTTTATATTTTTGTTATTCAGAAACATGTTAGCCAATATTTAAGGGCAACTTTTTGGCAGGGTAGGCTTACTACACCTGCCTTTTGAGTCAAGGTCACAATTGTCTTGCTGTTACAGTTTACAAACTGTCAGAATGGTGTTTTTGGTGTCTGCAGACTAAAGAATAAAGCTTAATTTAAAACATAGCCACTATTTTTAGGGGGTGAGGTGAACTATGTAGTTAAGACCTTAAAATGGCAACAGTTTTCACAGAATCTATCCTTTCTTTGCCCCACCCCTACTACCACTACACTCCCCTTTTCCGTACTGTTGTGTACTCAGGAGACCTTCGTTCCACTGAAGGTGGAATAAGTTTTCGTTTTCCACTGTCTTCCACTCCCCCAGGCCCTCCCCTCCCACCCTCCTGGAAAAGCCCCCATTCAACTCTCACTAAGCGCCTGACTCAAGTGTGCTCTGACGTGCCCACATTCCTAGACAGTATCCCCAACACCGGAACTATTCACCGCCTTAGCCAGGAATGTAAATTTCCAGTCCAGGTTTTCATCAGGTTTAGGCAAAGAGAGTGCATTAGGAATTCACTGACTAATGCTTGACATTATAAAACACAAACTTTCCCTGTCATTTGTCTTATTCACAGAAAATAACATCAGTAAGCATTCTATATCTTCCTTGACAGATACACAATGCAGGTCAAAAAAGCTTATACTGTATATAAATTGTTTTTTTTTTATATTCTGAGTAGTAACAGTAGTTTGACATATACGGTATTGTGCTTTCATGTGTAAATGTGTTTTTTTAAAGCCAATTCATGGGCCAAATTCATCCAAAAGCCTCTAAATTGTCTAGCCAAACATACAAAAAAGGTCAGAGAGAGGAACCTATTAAGCAGCCCTCAAAAAAATCTACAGCAGTGTACATCATAATTGCAACATTACCAGCAGTAATCATCTGAGTGTGTAGCCTGTTGTTGTTGTTACATTTGCTATTACAAAGTAATTGTTAATCTCAGCACGAGTATATGACCCTGACTATTGTGATTAGGGTGTCGAAAGAAGCTGCATGACAAAAACACAGCATCACTATTTTCAATTATCTTGAATTTTACAGATGACACCTGTGTATGTTGTCATTAGTCAACACTGTCAGAAAACTATTTATTGTTAAGTTTAAGTTATTCTTTTTACTGACTAAAATGCCACTCAGGGATAACTAGTTAATGATCATATTATGATCTAAAATCAGAAAAAAAAATCACCTACTTATTGCAGCCCCAAGTGATTAGATAATATACTGCATAGCTCAGTGAAATTACGGTTAGCAATGTTAGCAGTTAATATCCTTGACTATTCCTTCTTATGCACATTTTTTCAAGGTAATTACTGATTAGATTATCTAGACACTAATTTAACTGAAGTGTAACTCTGAATGTATGATTCGTATGATGTCAGCTGGTATTAGCACTAGTATTCACCACTCTTATCAGATAAATAAATAAATGAATAAACGTTTGTTGTTTACTTTAATAAACTACAAGAACACATGGAAAATTATTATGATTTATTATTAATATTTATTTCATGTTTAAAAGGTCCCAAAACTGAACGTGTACACATATTTTCCAACATGCACAAAATATAAAACAATTTAGTAGATTAAAACGTTCTTCTAGCTCGTTTTAATAATTATATTTATGAAAGCCAATCATTGGTAGTTTAAAGCTCAGTTTGAAAGTACTTCAAATGTCCTGTCTGCACAGAGCTCTACCTTCTAACATTCAGTCCTTCATCACAGCTGTTTTAACATATCAAATCCCTGTTACCTTCTTCAAGCTCAGACAGCTGTGGGGGCAGATACTACACAAAAATGTATTTGGTCATTCAGAACACAAGGCCTACTGTCTAACAGCAATTCCCCTAGCCCACTCCAACCTCCAACTATACCCATATTGTAGGTAGATTTAGAGCAATCTAATGACAAACTAACAAATTGACACATTTCTAGCTTTTGCTACTATGAATTTAAGACTAACCAAACAACTCGGTCTATATTATAAAAACAAGTCTTCATTATAGTAGTAAAGTACCCATGCTCCAGGTTAAATGTAGATGTTCATGGGAAAGTCACATTTCATTATAAAAATGTTTACGAATGCTCTTGACCTAACTGTGTGTCATTCAGGCAGATAGTGAGCCCACTGACAATTGCAACAATTCCAGTTGCAAATACAGTTGCATCCCTCACCCAGTCACAGAACAAGGCAGCCTCTGAGCTGCTCAGAGAAGTAGGTCACCGAGGATTCCATTCATTTGTACACCGCTTTCAAAATAGTTGCACTTTTCCACTCAGCCTTATTCTTCCAGCTGCATGTTAACCCTTTATTGGCCTTAATTTCATGTCCATAATTTTAGTGCCACAAATTACAGTTGTTGTAACTTAGCATTAAAATAGGTCTTTGTGGTATGTGAAATGTCATATTTATGTTTGTGGCAATGTTAATACACAATTACAAGTCAGTTGTTTGCTTGTGATGTCTTTATTTCAAATGCCCAAACACCTATTCCAGATTAAAACTTCAGTTCTGTTTCAATTACGTTTTACAGCATGTATCTACTGACAGATGGTTAAAGGTTCAGATGATCAATGTGATGTGTTTCTTGAAAAAACCCTAACATCACTAACAATTTTAATCATGTAAAGTGATTGATTAATTAATCAGTCTTACCCTTTTACAGAAGCATTTGGACAAGCTGCCACAACATACCATTGAGATCACATAACCAGACAACCTTCACTATCCACCTCTATCCAGCAACATGTGTCCTGACAAAGTCTACACTACAGTGCTGAAACAGGCCTACTGACTCCATCTTATTTAGCTGAATCAGCTGAGGGAAAAAGCGACTGTACGCTGACACAGGTTTTGGAAAACTAAAGGGCGTGGCTTAGTCTGGATGTACAGAATTCAGGCTCCATAAATTACTGTTGGGCTGATAGGACAGACATATACATAATTACCATTAAAGAATGTTACCTTCTTAATTCTCATATGTGCAATCACAAATATACATATACATATATATGTATGCATATACATATATAGATATAGATATACTGAATAGGAATAATCATTGTTTTTATTGTTACCTAATACACAATCTACATCAAACTTGAAAATCATATCAATGACCAAAGATATGGGTGTTGGATGTGCTATAGGAGATAAGATTTGCAAAAGTAACTTTTTTAACTGTAATGAGGCAAGTTGTATCCACCATTATGTGAATTGCATTGCTAATTGCAAATAATTAGCAAAAATCCCCAATTCCATCTCAATTTCTAACCATGACAGGACAAACCTGTTGTCACTGTCACCATAGCAATGGAATATCTTTTGGCCCTGAAAATACAGCCAGTATGTGTTGCCATAGGTACACAGATGCCTACTTGCTTTCTCAGCAGTAGCAGCACTTCATTCTTTCTGTCATTAGCCAGGTCAGCCCAAGGGTTTTGTTTCCCTGGCCACACTGCAGTCTGATGCAACAAAACTCAACCAGAGCCCCCATCAAACACCCTGACAAAATACCATCCCAGGGAGTGCTCAGGCACTAGCACACTGACTGACTGAAACTCTGTGCCAGCTAAACTAACTCTATACATGACTCCAGCCTTCTTCCATAATCGTTTACTTACTGGCAAATGTTCAGCCCAACAATGTGCATCATTTTATTTCATATTTCATATTTATCAGTGATTCAGCTCTTGATACTGGAATTGCTGGATCAGGAAGTGTAAGGTAATGCTTGTGTTGAGCCTTGAAGTGATGAACATTTAGGAAACTATGCCTTTTATAAGTTGTCAAAAATGACCTTTAGTTAAGTCCACAATATTGAGCGCAGCGTCTGAATTTATTGAAGCAAATACTAGAACTAACACATCAAACATTTCTATGACCCTGTATGTGCATTTCTCGTTTCTGAGTATTTGGGTGTCCTACCTGGACTGTTTGCCTCTCCCTCCAGGACCTGCAGTTCAGTGCATTCAGCAAGGGAGTGCTCCAGACAAAGCTGCAGGAAGCGGGCTTGGGTCCGACTAACCCTCTTCAGCAGGGACAGCAGAGCCACTGTCTGCTCGCACTCATTCCACCCCTTAAACCAGCTGGCTAGGACACCAACTTGATCACGAAACATCATGGTCTGAGAAGTGGGGAATAGGCAGACTGACTTTGGTGGTACTTAGCTGGAAAACAGATAGCAACCAACTCGTACACAGAAAGGAGGGATTCTTTTCACTGGATTGTCGATTTCATTGAAGGTGTGGACTGTAAAACTTAGCTGAAGTTCTTTACTGCTATTCTAAGCTTGTCAACATAGGCTGAGACTTCATTACAGGAGCCTCTGCAAGGGTGTTAACTGTCAAAATTTGGCTTGCCCACAGTCAGTCTTTGTCAAATTCCTCCTGGAGGAGTTTCTGCCTGTTTTCCTCTTTTTGATACTTTCCTCAGTGGTGGTGACAGTGATGGAGGGTGGTGTTGGTAATGTGCTCTTCTAGCAAGACAGAAGATACAAGCTGCTCTCAGATGCTTAGTCAGAGGGATTGATATTTGATGAGTCAGCTTTCTTCCAGCACACGCTGTGACACATCAGCTTCAGTCTCACTGGCATTTTTCTTCAGGGAATCCCTGTCAGGCCTGTGGGAGGACATTATATGAAGGGCATAGTTAACATCGGGACAGTTTTTCTGTTAACTTAACAAAATCCTTAAACAGCCATGCGAGAGTGGTGAGTCGCTGTTGCTTTAGCTCTGTGGACTTTATGCTTCTGCTGCTGCCTTTGCGAAGCCTTGCCTTCAATAATTCATACATGCCTCTTTGCCGTCGCCTGTGCACACAGGCTTGTGGCATTCACCGCCGAGACGAAAATAAATATATTTCGTTTTTTGCTATCCACCCAGTCCTAAAAATACAACTGTCGGTAATTCTGGCGCTGCATCCCGGAATTTTCCAAAGAGAGGAAGCCGGGGTTACCGACGTCCGTGTGTGTGTGTGTTGCAGTACGATTTTAATGACAGGTTCAAGCTGCGTTTAAAACCGAGGGCAGGGGCTACCGATGAAGCAGCCTGCCCTTGGTTAGTGAGTCAGTCACTGACTCAAGTGTGAAACTGTAACTTTGCTTCATCAGCATATATATATATATATATATATATATATATATATGTGTGTGTGTGTGTGTGTGTGTGTGTGTGTGTGTGTGTGTGTGCGTGTGTGGCCATGTAGTTCGAAAGGCGTAACTTGCAGATACTTAAAAGTAAAAGACAGTATTAACAGCTGCACTTAAAATAGAAAAACTGAAATATTTTCGCTCACATTTTGCGTAATTTTTTAAAAACGGTTTTTAATTTTGGCAGAATGCAGATATATATATATATATATATATATATATATATGTGTGTGTGTGTGTGTGTGTGTGTGTGTGTGTGTGTGTGTGTGCGTGTGTGGCCATGTAGTTCGAAAGGCGTAACTTGCAGATACTTAAAAGTAAAAGACAGTATTAACAGCTGCACTTAAAATAGAAAAACTGAAATATTTTCGCTCACATTTTGCGTAATTTTTTAAAAACGGTTTTTAATTTTGGCAGAATGCAGGCTATAGAAGCTCTAGAATCAAATAGAGTGAAAACAACGATCCACAGGTTGAGAAAGTTAAGTAGAAATATTTGAAAATGTTGACGGTTAGAAGCGGCGGGTCATACCTGTTGGCGCAGTTCGAGTGGTCGGCTTCGTGTCAGTATAGGTACGGGCGACAGGCTCAACTTCTTTTATGAGTAGGGGAGCGGTTCCCCTTAACTGAGGGATTTGCCATCTTGACCAACTTTTACTCCGTCTGTCTGACTGTCTCCCTCCACAGCAGACGGCGCTCCAATCTAAACGACTAAGTCAAAGGACAAGCAAGACGCCGAAACACCTCCGTTTGGGATTTTCAAAATAACACCTGGACTTCCTCGGCTACCCAGCCCATCACTATTTAAATGAACGAAAAAGATTCTCTCAAAACGGTTTCACATTATTAATCTCTTAACCAGATTGCAAACGTCGGCCAAACGACTAAATGAAAACGTTATATATGACACTGAATGCTCGTATAAATAAAGTTAAAACCAATAGTAAATGTGCAACGTTATGGTAATTTCTTCACAAATCAACCTTTTTTGCAATCAGGCATAAAAAAATAAATTCTGCCTTATTCGTAGAGGTCCTCATGGTAATAGAAATATTTGTAAAATTAGATGTGTAGAAAGTCAAAGCAACAGTCGTAGGAGTAGAAAATATTTTTGAAGTAGACAGCATAAAAACATAAGGGGTAGTAGTAGCAGCAATATTCATATAGATATACTGTACATACAATAAATTGACGGTGGCAGTACGAGTAGAAACAGCATGAGCGGTAGTCGCAGTTGTGGTATCTGGAGCACCTATAAAGTAGATTTTTAGTCACCAATTATTTGGTACTGTTGGCGTTAATGGTTTGCCATGCTTCTATTTTGAAAGTGCAACCAGACGATTTCTGTATGAGATCCTACCCACTGCCGCACAGTGTCTCCGGCTGCTCGTTTCCACATGCTAATCATTAACAGTGGAGCATTACGTCAGGGGCTTGGCAGCGCGAGGAAGCACCAAAATAGAGGGACTGTTAGGGCGAGGGGGTTAAAAAAGGGGGTTCCGTAAAAATAATCGAGAAAATTACTCCTTACCATACTTCAGTCCCTGTTCGCATTAACGTTACTGCAATAGAATAGAATATTCAAGAAAAAAAATCAAACATGAAATTCAAAGGTAAATTAAAATGTATATATTTTTTGAAAAGAAACTAAAGCGAAAAATCTACAGAAATGTTACATTTTTGTGCCATCTAAAGCTATAGTGTCTGTATGTAATATATATATATATATATGTATATATATATATGTATCCCTGAATTATACATACCTTATATACAAGTTAACAAAATATTTTTATTAATTGATATTGATGACTATTAATTGAGATATAGCTTGAAATTAAATTAGCTTACTATGTGTTTTACTGCAAATATTGAAATAAGATCCGTGCAAAAATGAAAATGAAGGGCTCCCAACATGTAACTATACATAAAGGACTTGTTAAAGACTTGTAATTATGTCGCCTAATAGTGCTGTGTTCATAAATAAGAGAATACCACCCTCTGCTGACAATAAGGCTTCGTTTTCTTTGCCTTATGTTATCTGGAATTTCTTCCAGCTTTTCAGCCCTCAATTCTTCAAGTATCATAGTAATAATATCTTAGAAATCCTTGTTGCGTAGATGCAACACTAATGGGATATAATTAATGTGATGTTAAAAAGGGAGATAGTATGTTCTGAAATAAATATTAGAATACCAATTACATTATTTTAACGGTTTTGCAAATACTTTTTAAAACAATTAAAAATTAGCACACATAGGTGTCCCGGGTGACAGAACAAACCACTCCTTTTTCATTCTTAATTTTGACTTCTGGGACACTGCTCGTGGTGCATTTGCCGTTTGCTTTCCAGAATGTAATAACATTGTTGTTTGGTACATGTACGAATTAACAGCCGAGGGTTAATGGCCTTAAAACATAATTTATTTTGAAAATGAAAAAACGGCACAGTGTAGGAGGTGAACAGACTTACGACTTCTGTTTATAGAAGAAGCGGAAGTTGATCATGTTTTGCCTCTACTTCCGGTAACAGCCCTACTGCGTGAAATACCGAACGTAAACTTTGTGTCATTATATATAGATATTTATTTATTAATTAATGAATTTTGATTCATTTGAATACTTTGGCTTTCAAGCCTTTAAAATGTACCCTCATATTTTTTAAATAAATGTATCTACTAATACCCGTCGCCTGCCAGGTAACAATCAGGGAATAGCTGCTCCTGTTTACTGTTTCCGTGAAGATGGCCGACAGCGGAGGAACCGCTGCTGTGAGAAGATGCGACTCCGGCTCAGTTTCCTCTATCGGTATGGACACCATCTCTGCGCTGACAGAGCTCGAAGACCTGGAGCGAGTTTACCAGCAACTCTGCGACGGGGAGGTTTGTTTAAGCAGCCGGAAATTGTGGTTATGGTTAAGTCGTCATCTTCCACGTAAAACATCCGGGTTCCCAGAGACTCAAAACACGACAGATGAGTTTGTTCAACAGATAATTTAAATAGAAAACATATTAATGACACATAAAAGCTCATCTGATGTATTTTATTGAGTGCTGTGTAGATGTAGAATGTAGCAAAAACTAGGAGGTACTGTCCTCGGAATTCACTCAACTCAGTGTTGACATGTTAGTTACCTCACATTATTCAGTGGCACATAACAACAAGCCCACCTGTCATTATAATTGGACACATAATGCTGCATTCTGTCTCTATGGTTTTTATCGGCAGTATAATACACTATATTTGTTTGTTCTTTTTGTAATTCTGAGTGTAACTTTTGTTACCAACAGAAAGAAGTGGAAGCAAAGCTGGACAGACTGGTTGCACAGGAGGGGAACATTCATACAAAGATGTTGGCTCTGCAGAGAATGGGGTACAGTTTTTAGACATTACAAGAGCTAAATATTCTCATGATCACACCACATCTATGTCTGAAGAGTTTATGATCAATGGTCCCATTCACCCTTCAGGCCCAACCTACAGCTGATTGGAGGTGATGCCTCTCAGTTGTCAGGCATGATTACATTTACCTGCAGCCTAGCTGAAAATGTGAGCCGCAAAGTCCGTCAGCTTGACCTGGCAAAGGTAAAAAAAAAAACTATTTACATACAATTTATTTTCCATCCATCCATCTTCATCCGCTTATCCGTTACCGGGTCGCGGGACAATTTATTTTATTAATATTTATTTCCCAAAATATATATATCAAGCCACAAAGACAACAAGCAGTACTGACTGTATCTTAGCATGTTCTTAACTCCCCAAATCGTCTGAACCCAACGCCAACCATTAGTGTGATATTGATCTGTTTTTTTCTTAATGTATGTTTTTTTTTTATAGACCCGACTGTATAACGTGATTCAGCGTACTGACGATATCCTTGATCTGAAGTTTTGCACCGATGGTGTACAAACAGCTCTACATAACGAAGATTATGAACAAGCTGCTGCTCACATCCATCGATACCTTTCTCTGGACCAGTCTGTCATTGAGCTGAGCAGACAGGGAGAAGAAAGTACAAAACCTATTTCTCATTAATTTACATCTAACTTTACATTTAAGTTTAGTTGTTACATAGCAATGTTAGGGTCTTTGGTGTCTGTGATAAGATTAAAATGTAATACCGTGTCACTACATAACATTTCAATTTATCCATATGTTTGTATCTGAGTCTATTAGAGCAAGACTTTTACAGCAACAAACATTTTAGCTTTATTATCATCAAGTCTTTACAAGTTAATAACAGAGGAAATGTATTGTTTACAGCTTACAAAAAAGTGTCACTGTAATGCAAATTACTGGAGTGTAAAAATCTAACAGTTTGTTGTACAGTCACACTTACAAAAAACATCACTGTAAAGGCGTTTTTCTCTCCAAAGGCAGTGCTGTGGATGCCAGTCTGGTCCTGCTGCAGGAAGCGGAGCAGAAACTGAAGGTCATTGTTGCTGAGAAACTGGATGAAGCTGTAGCAGCTGTTGACCTTGCACAGGTGGAAAGGTTTTTCAAGATCTTCCCACTGCTTGGTCTTCACCAGCAGGGCCTCGCTCGCTTTGGTCAATATCTCTGCAGTCAGGTCAGTAGACACATTAGTCAAACTCAGCTGTCTGAACAGATTGCACATTTTGTTAATGGATCATTTTTATCAGGAATATGGAACATAATAAATGTAAAGTTAACAAAAATGCGCTGTTTTATGCAAATCATGACATCAAGATGTAAGCTTATATTTTACTCCCAAATTGCATGTATACTTTATCATAAGTCCAGATTACATTTACAAAAAAATGTTGACGTAATATTTAAATGACAGGTACAGCAGTTTTTGGGAAGTAAACATTGTCACACGTGTACTTAACTTTTATAAAGTTTTTAAGTTGGTTTTGCCTTACTGTCATTCCTTGTGCCAATTTCCCTGTAAATTTCCTAATTGTTCTGTGTTTGTTTGTATACATTTTCACACACAGCTTGCCTCTAAAGCTGAGGAAAACCTAATATTAGCAACAGGAGGAGACTTGGGTGAGAAAAGGGCACAGCTGATATTTGCTGACACTTTGACTCTGCTTCTGGAAGGTGAGAGCAAATGCTTCAATCTTACTGTTGTGCTTCTCTGTAGAATTTTAGAATCCAATCTGTAATGCATATCATAATAGACAATTTGAAGTTGAAATGAGCTCAGTCAAGGTTGTTCTCTGTAGCAGACTCCTCTGAAGCTCTGCTGTGTGTCCACAGGCATTGCTCGTGTTGTTGAGACTCATCAGCCCATTGTAGAGACGTACTATGGTCCTGGACA
>NC_024311.1:4158420-4170637 GCF_000523025.1 Cynoglossus semilaevis | reverse complement strand
CCGACAGGCCCAGAAGATAGTTGACAAGTTCATCCAGCAGAGAGGATTCCACAACAAGGTTTGGATCCTATCTGGACTCAGTATTTTTTGCATTGTCTGTACACTGACTGGGAATATTTGCTGTAGTTTCAGATTGTTCAGAGCAGCATGATGAAAAGCGTACCAGGGGAGATAATAGAGCCCAGGTATTTTAAGTTTGTCTAACTTGCACTTTTCTCTGTTTTATACTGCAAAGCTTTAGTATTTTTCCACTTCCCATTCATATGAACAGGGAGCTGGACCCAGTGCTGTCTGAAGTTACCCTGATGAACGCACGGGCAGAACTTTATTTGCGTTTTTTACGACGTCGCATAATGGCTGATTTTGAAGTTGGTGACATTCAAAGTATCACACCAGGTAGATTTAGAATAATAAGCCAAGGTATTGTATATATATTTGTATGTGTGACATTCAAATTGGATTCAACTGTAATTTTCCACTGTTTAAAACACCCAGAGCATCAGCAGAACATGGAGAAGCTGCTGAAACACTGTCTTCTCAGCACTAACATGCAGGAGCTGATTGGTTATTATATTCCTATGGAGGAATATTACATGAGGGAATCTGTCAACAAGGTAAATTACACTTACTTTTACAGCACTATTACACATATTTGGTACACCTCAACAATCAATGAATTGCTAAAAGGGACTATTTATTCAGAAATATTTAGATATTTGTCACAAAAACATTAATGAAACAATTTGTCCTAATTTAGGTTATTTCTCCTATCCATCCAAAATATCAAATCCATCCAAAGTGAAACACGTAATCTTTGCAAAGCATATTTTCTGTGTTTTAAATGAATAGATTCAGCATGTTTTTGCTCTGCAGGCTGTCGCTATGGACACGTACGAAAAGGGACAGCTGACGTCCAGCATGGTGGACGACTGCTTCTACATTGTTAAGAAGTGCATCAGCAGAGCTCTGTCCAGCTCCAGCATTGACTGCCTGTGTGCCATGATCAACCACGCTAACTCTGTGCTGGAGTCAGACTTCAGGTGAATTCACTGAAGCAAAATCCAGATTACAAAGAAATGGTGATGGGGTTTCTGGATGGAATGAAGAAGATGACCGCTTAAAGAGCCCTCCCTCTCGCTCTTCCTCTCTCTCTCTCTCTCTCTCTCTCTCCTCTTACCACTCAGGGAGGTTTTGTACAATAAGCTGAGACAGGGTTTCCCTGCTACGACCCTTCAGGACATCCAGCGTAACGTGAGCAGTGCTGTGATTCTGATGCAGAGTAGCTTACAGCAGGGCAAGTTCAACACGCTGGGCATCGAAAGCACCGAGAATGCCAAGGCTGCTTTCTTGGTAAATGAACAGTGATGTTTTGATTTAACATTTTGGAAAATTATATGAGATGCACTTCTGTTTTGCAATTTTGCAAACTTTACTTTAACAGCTGTTTTTCCACTGTCACTTGTAATAGAAATTTAAAAAAGGTTACATCAGGTTTCTATCTTGTCACATATCAAATATGAGATTAGTGGAAATAAATTCATCCTTAATTAGAACAAAATTCTTCTTGAGCAAAATGTATTAATTTTTAACAGATGGTAAAATATTAAAAAAAGACTAATATTAATATGTAAGTGGCAAATTAGAGCCATGTCATTTACATAATGCCCGCCAGTTTTGTGCTGCTATAAATGGTCACAGTGATGGAGCAGTCAGAAGCATTAGTGCTGATTATTGAAACTTTTAAAACTCTATCACTCTATTTAAAGCTTCAGTATAAAAAAATCTTATTGACCTCTTCTTTTACACTGTGCCACACTTTTCTGTCTTTCTCAGGTCACTCTCAACAACGTGGAGGTGTGTAGTGAAAATATCACGACTTTAAAGAGAAATTTAGAGGTAAATCTGTCCTCTTCATTGTCACTCAGATTCTGTCTTTTTTCTGATCTTGTGTGCTCAGATATTTTATTTTATTTTCAGAATGACTGCTCCAAGCTGTTCAGTCAGACAGGAGGCTCCGGTGATCAAGCCAAGATTGAAAGCTGTCTGTCTGACCTCGTCAACACGTCCACAAAGTTCAAAGATCTATTACAGGTACGATATCCACATGCTGGGATTTCAGTCAGGTTTCTAGCAGCTGTCTCTACGGGGCTTCACTTCACTTCAGTGCACCGTTTTTGACCTTCTTTGTCAAGGATATTCCTACATAAGCTAAAATGTTACAGCATTTACATACACATGGACAAGAAAATGGTTTCATTTTTTCATTTTGCCAAGGGCTGCATTGTCCACTAAAACTACATATTGCAAATAGCAACATTTTTGTCCTGGAATAAATGAACAAATATCTGTAGCGACTTTGACCACATTGCTAAAACTATATTCATTTGGTTCTGCAGTTTGATTTATCCTAGTTTTATGTTGTGATACAAAACAAATAACAAGAGACAAACTGCTTACTGACACGCCCAGAAACTCGTGAGTGCTCCTGGGATAGAAGAACTGTTAGTAAGAACTCAAACTGATACTGATGATGAGATCAGATGCTTGTCTGGTTAGTGTTGACCATGAAGTCATAAGGATGTAAATGAAGTAAAAAATAGTGCTGTGTATTCCTCACTGACAGTTGTGTCTTGGCTGGTTAAACTCCACCAGGGAACTAACACAGGGAACAACTCAGTTTTTCTGGCCCAATTCATGAACTAAAGATGTGAGAGAGGTTTAGGTTTTTATTTTAAGGTCCTGGCTCAAAGGAGCACAAAATATAGGAAATTACAATATGGTTATTGACCAAAGTCAGGGAAAAAAGATACAGAGAGTAGTTGCTTATTTACTGCTTCATAATAGATTCTGTCCCTCATTAGCTCAGGTGCTGTAGTCAATTTCCCTAATGCACCACACCCATCTGCCACCAGGGGAAAGGCCTTCAGGGGCAACACACGTAGTGAGCACACTGTGCATGAACTCAGCAGAAGGGATGGGTGAAACTAACAAAAACATTTTACCCTGGACCTGGTTTGTGTCACTACATATTGAGATTTTTGTTTCACAGGAAGGTCTGACTGAGTTGAACACAACAGCAATAAAACCTCAGGTCAAACCCTGGATCAGCAGCTTCCTGGCCATCTCACATAACATAGAGGAGGTAACAGTGTTGAGATGGAGCACAGTATTAAACCGCAGAGAAACCTGTGAGTTGAACTGCTGTTTTTCTCTCCACAGGAAGAGTTTAATGATTATGAAGCTAATGATCCCTGGGTGCAGCAACTCATCATCAACCTGGAGCAGCTCATGACAGAATTCAAGGTACTGGCAGCAGTGCAACATACTCTCTGTGTAGACTGAACATGCTATTCTAATCATTTAACTTCTGTGCTATTTCCCAGATGGCCCTCTCTCCTGTCATTTACGACACTCTGACCAGCCTGATGACCAGCCTGGTATCGATTGAGATGGAGAAGACGGTGCTCAAGTGTTCATTCAGCAGGGTGAGGAGCCGAGCTCGGCCACCAGATGGCAGTGGGCTCTCTGTGCATTACATCATAGTATGCTGTATCAGTGAATTCAGAAAAAAACGATTATCAGAATTGACTGTTCATATACATTTTAAAATATTCTGTTGATGTTTTCATTCATGTTAAACAGCTTGGTGGGCTCCAGTTTGACAAAGAGCTGCGCTCTCTGGTGGCGTACCTCACCACCGTCACCACCTGGACTATCAGAGATAAATTTGCTCGTCTCACACAAATGGCTACCATCCTGAATCTGGAGCGGGTGATTTATCAGCACTTTACTTTACTTTACTTTACCCACTGTGGTTGTCTGTGTCCATTCAGTCCTTAAAAAATAATTTTATATTACAATTTATTTGTATGAGTAGTACGTGAAGTACTGGGTAAAAAATAAAATGGTGACAATTTTACACTGTAAATAAAAATAGCGGTTTTAATCCCACTTAAAGTAGGTCAGCTCCATCCGGTTAGTTTAATTGTTACACTGGCTGGCTTTATACAGTCTGAAATAAAATAAAATGCAGGTCTTTTTTTTTTATTTCTGTCTCTTAGTGATTCCCCTGTGATGAACTGATTATAGACAGTAAATGATACCTGCAGATACAGTCAGAGTGTCAGTTTGAACACATGCATGGAAAGCTGGGCTGAAGAGGAGCCTTCTTTAGTTTTCTGAAATGATCTGTAATTGAGAAAGTGTGTGCAGTCTCAGAAGGCAGTAAATCAAAGCCGGGGGAAGAGAGGGCTGCAGTCATTTATTTACCCCCAATTTAACAACATTTAGATTTTTCCAGTCTACGTTTTACTGCATTGACTCTAGAGTGTCCTGTACTCACTTGATTCTGTCGTTTCTGCAGGTCACCGAGATCCTTGATTATTGGGGGTCAAACTCGGGGCCCCTGACATGGAGGCTGACCCCAGCAGAGGTTCGTCAGGTTCTGGCTTTGCGTATTGATTTCAGGAGTGAAGACATTAAGAGACTGAGACTGTGATCCATTGTTCAGTCTGAATGTTGTACAGTACACACCTTATGTTGATTTTGAACAAAACAAATCCTGCACAGTTTAGGTTTAGTTTACAGTATGTAGTTAGGGTACAGATAAATCACTATGAGATTTTTTTAAAAGGTTAAAGTCATGCAGTTGTCACATGTCGTAGTTGAGCACAAGTTGGGAGAACTTTTGATGAGGAGGTCAAACATTTTTGGGAATTCAGCATGTGACCACAGATTTCTAATGATGACATTGTTTTCATGATATCAGTGAAACAAGGTACAAACAATAGCTCTTTGCTTCAGCACAGACCTCTAAGACGTTTTTTTTCCGGGTTACCTTATCTTTTGAAGTCTCTCCCATTAGAAATACCTGAGCAGTCATTACAAATGTCATCATCAATAGGCTTAGGGCAAAAACTGAATACCACGTTCATATCTGAAATAAAATACCATTATCAATCCAATAAGATCTTGGGTATGTTAGTGCTAACGTATTCTTACCCAAGCATTACCATCTAAATTATATTTATATTGACTCAGTAGTTTGTTCTTTATTGTAGTTGTTGAATCATCAAGATCTGTGCTGGTGTATACTGTACATTTGTATGTTGGAGCCTAACACCGTTTGGTTCTCTATGTGTGTATTTCTAGGACCTGATTTATCAATGATAACTTCTATACAGATTTTCTTGTAGGTCTGGTGTCTGGGTTCTCAACTAGGAATGTTACACAAACAAGAATATTCAGAAACTATTTAAAAAAAACCTGAAATTAAGCGAAAAAAAGTGTTGTACTGTGTCTGAAACAGACCTGTATGTCCAGCTAAATATAAAATAGAAGACATCAGTGCTGCCATAGAGCGATAACTTATAAGGAAACTGTTTTAGACCTAAGACACGGGTGTTTGATCATTAGCTCTCTATTAATAATGTTTGCATTTTTTTAAGTGTATTAAGACCAGTTTCCAAATGGATACAAATATGAGTTTGATCATGTTTGATCTTATGGGGTCCTATGTTGTCTTAAAATGTATGTTTTAATGTGTTCTTATTTATTTCATGGGTAATTAAAGGTATCTTTATTGTCTACTTGGTCTCAAAATGATTGACATGACCTCAACGCTACATTGGGTCAATAGAAATGATGTATAATGTAGATCTTCAGGTTACCTGATGTCAGATGTGAACAGAGCCACTAACCATGTGACTTTCAGCAGAATCGAAGAGTAAATCATTCATGGGAGTAAAATGCTGCAACCCCAACAGCAGATTTCAGTACAGCATTCCTAAAACATGTAACAAAGTCAGCTGCCGTCTCACTGCACTTGAGCTGTGTTCAAGCATGTGGAGATGTAGCTGAAATGACTCAGTTCTAGTTATGGGTTGGCTGCAAGAGTAAAGAATGTTGTACATGATGTGTAATTAAAAGAATAATTGTGTCATCCCACCACAGTGGGATTTGGAACCTTTTAACCTGTAGCTGGTTGAGATAAATGAGGCCACACTGGGACCGAGTGGAACTGGAGTCTGTCGGTGAAACAGAACAGTAATGAACATTGCACCCATTAAACTGGCAGAAACAGGTCAGACCACTGATCCAGGCTTGTCATTCAATAAACGAATAGCCCTTTTTTCTGTGATGATGGAACACTTTTAACCTAATAAACTGAGAGCAGCGTGCAGTGCAGAGCAGAGCGCTGCTGATCCCTGCCATCCGCCACATTACACGGTGTGCTGATCTGCTGCCATGCAAGAGCTGCCTCAATCTTTAATACACACGTCTAACACTAAATGCAAATCTGCATAGTGAGTAATGAAGTGTTAAAGTGTTTCACCCACATAATGCTTCACCCGATTTTCTGATCTGACCCTAAAACAGCTGGTCTATCAAAATTTAAACCAGAAGAAAAAACAATAAAGGTTTACTATAGTAAATCAGTTGGATTTTTTTAGGGTTAAGCTAAAGTTGATCATTCTCACCAAAATACATGCTACCTTGTTCGCTACTAGGTCTACCTTTTGGTTGTAAGAGATTATAGATTAAACTTTTATTCTTTTTTTTTTTGGTATTTTAGACATTTTTTGTTGGAATAACAGCAATTTCTAGACTTTGTTATGGAATGTAGATTTTACAATTTTGCCTGTTGTTTTGCAGTCATCTCCACTATATGTAGCTTTTATTATTGTTGATTTATTTCTTTATAGATTTATTTCTAATATTGCAAACATTAGATCATGATACATTGTTTGTGGCTTCACTGTTTCAAAATGTGTTGAGTTGCATTGAAAGCCTGTGCAGTTAAAACACTTTCCATGACTTTATAATTAATTACGTGTCTTCTTTGTCTGTCCCAGCTCAGGCCTCTGGAGAACAGCGTTGCTCAGACGACACAGGGCAGGGATCCTGCAGTTTGTTTTTAACCCTCGGGTAGCATCAGACTCCAGATACCAGGAACACAGGGCTCGTTAGGAAAAGTGTGGCTTTAATGTAAACACAACATTCGATTGGCTCAGCACAAACATTCCACATGAGAGCAACCGAGAATCTACTAAACAGAATGGGGTGCGGCACGAAAACATTCACAGTAAAAAAAAATCTGGTATGATCATAATATATATATATACAGTACGGTGCTTTTAAGGTGAAGATGGGATATAGGGACTGATATGTGAAAGGAGTGATTATACAGGAGTGGGAAGGTGAATTCCTGGGTGTACAGGTGAGAATGAGAAGAGGATTTTTTTTCCCTCTGTAAAATAAAAAAAAAGAAACTTGGCTGACAGTGGTTCCTGTTGACTAATCAGAAGAGAAAAGGTCTTAAAGACAAAAACAATCAAAAAACGATCCCCACTTTCGAGAATAAGGCTGCCTCAAATTATATTGTTCTCCATGCGCATTGGTCTATTTCTACACTAGTTTACATGGAAGGGTTCAAGCACCACACGGAGAATCAGATGTCAGACGGGGTGGATGGATTTGTACCCTTCGATGTGCAGATCGGTTTCATGTACCCCAGTTTTTCATGACAGGAAATAAATATGTGGCACGGGATTTAAGGAGGTAGGAGGAGAACGAGGAGGTGCATAGGGCACAAGGGTAAATAAATTATTCAATAATAACAATATTTAAGTTATAACAATAATTTAAATGATAACAGATGATAACGTGAGCTGTGCTTTCTCATCCCAATCCACATGTTTTCAGATGGTTGGCACTGATATGATTTTCCTATTTTCAGATTTGATCGTCGGACGGCTGTTTCCTGATTCTTTTCCAGGCAAATTAAAACAGGTAACGACTTTGTTATGGAGTAAAGAGAGCTGCCAGCTCTGTCACTTTAAACAGCCATTTAAAACAGCCTCCTTCTTTCCAACCATAACACTCAGTATTATAATCATGACCTTAACACACACTAACCTATAAACATGTGTAACTTTTCACAGCAGAAACACCAGGGATTGAATCCAAATGCCACAAATGTTGCATGTTTAACAAAACAGTCACAAAGAATCAGACAATATTTCCTGTTGTGCTTTTACAAAAAAGACACGGTGTGCTCTCTATGGTGCTTTTCTAGTTTTTCTGCCTAATCCTTGTAAAAACAAAGCTGGACAAATCCCCTAGTGCTGTGTCTTCTGCCTCTTCATAGACAAATCATTGACAGACAGTCAGCTCAGAAATCATGATATGACAAAACTGGGTTTTTTACAGCTAAATAAAAAATTAGACAAAGGATCAAAATCATGGCAATAATCCAGTGTGGTGTCTGACGGCAGCTCTTTGGGTCCGTTTGGACATGTAGAATTACGTATTTATGTGTTTTGTTATCGTCAAAATTATCTTTATTAACACCCTCATACTCTCCAGGACAGACTGTGTGCTTGGCCGGCCTCAGTATAAGCCACACCCTCTCAGGTTATTTGCAATAATGATGTCAGTGACAGCATCAAACACTACCTGGATGTTCCCTGTGTCAGTGGCACAGGTCAGGTGACAGTAGATCTCCTTGTTAGGAGAACGGTTCTTACTCTCAAACTGAACCTGAATGTAGCCGGTAGCATCGTCGTAAGTGTTAGCACCTGGAGAACAAAGGAGAGAACAGAGAGAACATAAGGTCTACATGCTTTTGCTTTGCTCTGATTTATGATGAACAGTTAACGGGATTATCTGTGGCAAATATTATAAAAAGAAACCAAAAAGTCACTTAAAACTATTCCCATCAGTCATTATAGGAGGAAGTGTGTAGTGGTGTGCTCCTCTGCTGGATGCTAAATGTGGCTTTGATTTTAGTTTCTTCGTTTAGGAGATCACAATATTTCTGGGTGGAAACATTTATCAGAGGAAAAGACAAATAAATGCCAACCAAGGTCTACTATTTAATGTTACTAGCTATTTATAGACAAACAAAGTATTAAGAAATTAGTGCAGTATTAGCCACGGGGAATACCAGCTCTTGTAAGTAACGGAGGCAATACAAGTTAAATAATGAGATAAGATTTGATCTCAAGGCAGCGCCTGGAGAGAATGAAAACGAGCCATTAGGGACTCACCTGTGTATTCGGGGAAACAGATGGTCAAGGGCGACTTCTTGATCTTTTCAGCAAACAGATCTTTCTTGTTGAGGAAGAGGATGATGGAGGTGTCGATGAAGAACTTATTGTTACAGATGGAGTCAAAGAGCATGAGCGACTCATGCATGCGGTTCTACACAAGAATAAATGCAAAAGAGAAGTCGGTGTTACAATTCAGTGTAGACAACAAGCCAAGCTTGGGTTTGGAGCAACTGAATCTTTTCATCCTGCATGGAAAAATGTACTAACACTATAGTAATATACTATTTTTGATTCAGCCACTCCTATGATGTGTACATAGACTAAGCCGTTCAATGAGAAGAGAAATAATCATCAAATTATAGTTTAATCCTTATGTATTGCTTCAGGGATAAATGCACAGATTGCCTTAGCAATACATTTTTGAATGGGTTGACCCTTGTGTCTCTGTAAATCATGCAATTGGAAGATTTATCTAAGGGCAGGGTATGTCTAAATAAAACATGAACAGAATAAAAAATATATTAAATTTTGTTTATGGTTTTTGTTATATGATTAAAAAGAGGAATCACTCAGATGTTCATACTGTGTTAAACTGCAGACTTAATTCTTTGCTACTATTTTCTCCTGTGAAAAAACTCACACCGCCAGCACATATACTGTTTACTGGCATTTTGAGACTTATTTAAAAGCTCTATTTTATCCAGACCAGGGTGTTAGTTTCACAGCAGGGAGAACAGAAGTATCCAGAGAGCCCCACTCACAGTTGTTTCGTCTTCATGCAGCACCTGGTCGTATCCACTCAGAGCCACACAGAAGATAATGGCTGTCACATCTTCAAAGCAGTGGATCCACTTCTTCCTCTCCGACCTCTGACCACCCACATCAAACAGCCTGAGAGAGTGGGAGAAGTCTGTTGAGTCGCAAACCTATAAACAAAGTCAAACTGACAACAAACGAGTGAATGTTCTACCGGAAGTGAAGATTTTTAAAGGTGAAGTGGGTTTCAACAATGCCAGTGGTCTTCACTCTGGTCCTTAGAATGTCCTGCTCAGTGGGCTGGTACTCTGCTGCTCCGATCCGGTCTAGGCTGTCCAGGTAGCTGGTAGTAGGAGAAAAAAAAAATCAAATGTGTGGGAGGAAAGACGTTTATGTATTATCTGTCCAAGAATGTCTTCTTGTTTCACTCACTATTGAGCGGAGTCATTCAGCTGATATTCTCGAGCTCGATTGAAACACTCCTGAGTCCCGGCATCAGCCCAGACACGCTTCATGGCTGCCAGGAGCTCTGCAGAGTAAGGCTCTGTGTCCTCCATACGACTGACCACATCACAGACCAGCTTAGCATCGGCCTGAGAAACACATTATTACGTTCAATATTTTAAAAATACTTGTACACAATGTTATATACTGTATATAACGCATGTGTGTACAACATTTCTACATTAATTAGCAGCATAACATGAGGTCATCATCAGTTATTAATATTTCTTGTATAACAGTTAACCTATGCTGATTTCTGACATTGTTGATCTCTGGATCAAAAAAATAAGATATATATATATATGTTTTGGTGTATTGTGAAGGCAGGAACTAACTTTTCTGTCTTTGTCTCCAAACTCTATGCCAAGAGAGTCCATGGCTCGTAGGATGGCTGCCAAGCTCTGGATGGTGTTGCTGTAGACCACTGGCTTATATTGCTTCACATCATCCCCCGAAAAGCCATCTTCGTGGATAATCCTGCATGTGTACAGATATTAGCACAGAGACACAAGCTGGGACTCGACAGAATGATGTCCATATGTTCCTTCACAAGTGCCCTTTTGGGAATAAAATCTCTGCATGTCAAGGTAGGTTACTGAGCATCCTCTGTTTGTGTTTGCTTCTTACTGGACATCCAGCAGGACTCTGTATCTCTGTATCTTTCTCGGTACACTGCATCCAACCACAACTGCCTTAAATGTGGTTTTATTAGAGTGGTGGTGCAGAAATTCATCACATTCTCCTCCTTTGATCTGTACTTGTGCAGTAATGCGATATGTTGGTCATTTATAATTTAGGATGAGCAATGGAGTGGAATCAGTGAGAGTGCTAATCAATCTCACTTCACTGGACTCTCTTCTTACAGTCGGAATGCTACAATTCAACTCATTATCATCCAGTTGATGATATTTATCCACCAGAACAATCTCACCATGACCTCAGCAAATCTACAAATATCATCTATCTATCTATCTTTCCTGATGGCAACTGGAAGTCTACCTTTAGACTTTAGAAGGCCCTGTTGGCTGTCATGTTTCAGGAAAAATGTAGTTTCCGAAAAGAAAAGAGTCAAAGTGGAGTCAAAAGAAATGTTTCAGTCTAAGAGTACTGAGAGTTACCAAATGTCATACATCCTGAGGACAATCGCCTGTTTTAAAAAAACATTTGTTTTCTTGTGCTACCGTAGCAGACTCATAGATCAGGGCAGCCAAGTTATATTTATAGCACCTGCTGCACCATCCAATCAATACAGGATCTAGTAAATATATTATACATTTGTCTTAAATTATTTTTTTCAAGTAATCAAGTAGTGAATTGCTTTAGCTATAACAATTATTATTATCTATAGGTGTGCCCAGCTGCAGGTCAGTGATTTCTACCTGTTCTGATAAGAACCTGCATTATTTTATTGTTTAGATAATCTAGATTTTTGTGTAGTGTCTAATTTTGTCAGATCAGTGGTCTGAAACCACCAATATTAAACTGCACCAAAAAGGTGGTGAGCTTTGCCAAGTCAGTACAGTGACTAACAGATAATAAAATTAGTCACAGGTCAATTTCTAACTTGATGAACTAATCAATTCAGCTCAAGGGTAAGTGCAGTTGATGAGAACTTCCCAACGGATCCATTGTTGTGTCTAACATGGGACAAATACACACTTATGACGTTTCTGCATCTGTAACTGATGGGCATTAAAATGTTCCATGCAGCACTGGAACCTGAGCCACAGCATGTGGTTAAACACAATCATTTAATGCTCACCAAACCCAGTAGAGTGTTAGTAACAAATGTTAAGAACCTAATGACAGCGCTGTGACTTATTGACACAAGGCCCAGCAAGACAGGGGTGGAGCAAGGAGGGAACATCGGGCCTTAGCAAAGAGGAGGAAACTGAAGATTATAA
>NC_024311.1:4138846-4158387 GCF_000523025.1 Cynoglossus semilaevis | reverse complement strand
ATGGACGGATAGTATGATACTATGATACTGGAGGTGGAGCAGCAGCAGGTGAAATGTAAGGAAATGAGATAAGGAAAAAGATGGAAGCTGGTGGTAGAGGGAAGCACAGGGGGAGGGGTTGGGGGAGAGGAGAATGAATTGAGAAGGCCTGGAATGGAGGTAAGGTAAGGAAATATGAGCTGGGGGTTTATGGGAAAGGAAGGGAGTGATGTAGAAGAAGGAGGTAGGAGTTGAAAGAAAACGAAGGAAACAAGGCGTCAAAGGGAGTTCAAGACGACCGAGGAGAAGTCAAAGAAAATGGAACAAGCTAAAGGCCAAAGGGAGTCAGAAGCAGGAGGTGTAAAGATTAGGAAATAAATAGGAAAATGAGGTAAGAAGAAAGAGTGACCACAACAAAGGAAATTGGTCAAAAATGAAGGAATGAATCAGGAACAGTAGCTGAAGGTACTGGAAGGGGCAGAGCAAAAAAAGGAGGAGAATATGGCCAATGCTGAAATGAGTTTGGAGGCAGGAAATAGATGCGCAAAGAGAAAACAGGAGGACGAAAAAAGGGCAAGAAACAACCAGGATGGAGAGGGAAGAATGCAGGACAGGACAAGAGGAGCTGAGATGGTGCAGTACAGAAAAGCCCGCCAATGCCCATACACTTTTGTGCAAAATTAAGACTGGATGGACCGAAACATCCAGAAGCTTTAAAAGGTTTAGAGAAAACAACAGCAACAGAAACAACGATTGAAAAACACCAGCGGATGATTTTTAGCTTGGAGAGGAGGAGGAGGAGGAGGTTTTGATGTGGTTTTAGGGGCAATATTTCTGAGTAAATCCGCTTTATAGTACAAAGTACTCCCAGCGATATCAGGCACTTAAAGCCATTAAGATTAAAAGCAGAGGTATTCACTAATGGAGCTGCAGTGACCTCACAGAAGCAGAGGGAGAGAGACACTGAGAGAGAAAGACAGAGAGAGAGAGAGAACAACACCCACTGATCCCCAGCCGATCACTCCCTGTAGTCGTTTCAGAGCAGTCACATCAGCACCAGGAGTGAGAACAGCTTCGCAACTCCTCACTGCTCCTCTGCAGGAGAAGGTGCATGAGGAGACACCGGCTCCTCTCTCTCTCTTTCTCTCTCTCTCTGGCTCTCTCGCTCTCTCACCCTCTCTCGCTCTCTCTCTCGGCCTCTTGAAACATGGCGGCTCAACCAGCTTGAGCGCAGAGAGAGAGGGGAGGTGGAAGTGGGGGGGAGGGGGGGGGCGGTAGGCAAGAGAAGGAGGAGGAGGAGGCTAAATCTCGGGCCTTTGACTCGTCCTCCTCCATCGGTGTAAGTTTGTTAAAATAAAATAGGAGCGAGAGAACCCGGCAGGGAAAATGCGCACACACATGAACACACAAGCACACGGTCACTCACTTCATCTGCTTGACAATTGTGCTCTTTCCGGATTCTCCGCCGCCTGTGGAGAAACGGAAGGAGGGTAGAAGTGAGAAGTGAAATCAGCACCACGGAGAGCACCAGCACCACTACCACTACCTCTACCACTCCCCGGCCACACCGGGAGCCCGCGACACCGCCGATCGCTTCTCTTACCGAGCAATAGCAATTTGACGTCCTTGGCGGCCACCAATCCGTCCTCCTTCAGGTTCTTCTCGATGGCCTTGCTCCGGTCCAGAGCTGCGCGCTCTTCGGCGCTCAGTGTACATCCCATGTTTCCAGGCGAAGAAACAATCCTCCGGTCGCAGTAGCAGTGATGGTGGTGGTGATGGTGGCTGTGGTCCGCCCTGTCCCTCCTCTCCACTCTCAGTCACAGCGCGGTCTCTCTCTGTCGCTCCTTTACTACAGCATTAGGCCCGGATTGGGGGCAGAACACAGCCACGGTCCACGGACGCTCCTCTCCTCCGTGTCTCCCTGTCTGTGTGTCAGTGTGTGTGTGTATCTGTGATTCTCGCAGCGTCCCCTCTCACAGAGGGAGTTGGGGGGTGGGGTCGAAGAGCTAGAGCCTGCGGGTTATGGTTGTTGTAGCGTTGGGAGGGGGCCCTCTGTGTGTGTGTGTGTGTGGTTGTCTATAGGGCGGTTCTGCTGCTGTTCCTGCTGCTGCTACTGCTGCTGCTGCTAGTGCCGCTGCTGAAGATGATGACGATAATGACGAAGACAGAGCTTGAGCGATTTCAACTTATGTGTGCGCGCAAACGGGCAGCAGGAACGGCGCGAGCGCGGCTTTAGGGGCTGTGCGCGACGCTCAACCACCAATCACGGTAGACCAGCGGTGTGACGTCAGAGCCACACAACGACCTGTAATCACTGTTTGTTGAAGATTATTCAACAGAGAGACACTTCGGACGTAAAGACGCCTTGCTGGTGTAACATTCTATGTCACTAACTAAGACGTCTTTGCGACTTCTAGAAGTTTTGGAGTCATTCTTTAATTTTAGTGTAAGTACCTGTGGGATGATAGTGATTGGTTATCCACAAGATTAACTAATCAGTCCACCCTTTGTGTGTGAATCAGAAACTCCCAGTTTAGGCCAAGTTATTTGAAAAAACGTTACTCCACACAATAAAGGGAACAAATATAAAAATGAACCAGAAAAGACAGGAGTCATGCTAAACTGAAACAAGAACAGGACGTTTAATGGACAGCGTCCACTCCAATCCAATCCAACCAGTAGACACAATGTGCTTCACAGTATAAATACAACCAAGAAAAACACACACAAGGACAATTCAGTTCCATTTATAAGACACAGGGAAGCCAAATGAAAACTATTAAACAGAAAATATACATGTTACATACAAAGTGTTTTTTGAAAATAGTAAAAGTGGGGAACAACCTGACCTGGATGAGCAACTCCTTCCAGAGATTAGGGGCAACACCTGAGAAAGCCAGGAGTGGCAGGAGGGAATAAATTTGACTTCAGTATTTTGAGGACATTACCTTAATTTTGTTGCAAAGTAAAATAATTGTTTATTTTTCCATAGAGCTAGAATGTTCAGAGATCTGGTAATATAAGTACCTAAAAAATACATTTTCTTTACCTGTAAATCTCTGTGATAGATTTTTTTTAATGCTCCATTGTGAATGCACTAATGTTATCCCGAGGTGTTAGGTCTATGATTACATGCAAGGTCTGCACTGGAGGTTATTCTGGGAGCACAGAGCAGAAGTAAGTGTTTGAAAGTCTGATAAAACCTTCTAATCTATACATTACATCTGGTCAGATGCTGAAGCCGACTGTAAAAGAGGGGGGTGGGACACACACACACACATCCATCCATCACCTTTAAAGAGAAACACAAACCTTTCTGCCTTAACGCCCACACACATTATGACACATTCAGACACATACACACAGTGCATGTGTTCAGTAATCAGAGGTTTAATCATAATGAGCATGTGCACGTGTGTGTGACAGTGAGTGATGGTAGGCAGGCAGCAATGGAGGATTACCACAAAATTATACCTGAGGGAATTTAGACAAAATGATGTTTTCAGTTTTAATCACATTAATGCATCAGAGCCAAACACAGAGACTTTTGGTTCACAGCCATTTAATTTGAATGTACCCACTTTATATAAAAAAACATCTTTAACATCATTATTTGGGCCATTAGCCACAATCATAGACAGTAAATAGGACGTGGACTTAGACATCAGATTGGATAACTGAAGCTGAGGAACTAGATTGTCTGTGCTCTGCTGGTGTCTGTAGTAACATCTGTTTAGAATAAAGTGTCAGTTGGTTGATAACTTCAATCAACATTTAGATTCTGTTTGAGTCATATGCTGTATGTGTCATCTTTTTTGTCATTTGTCCTCTACCTTGGATCATTACAGTATTTACAAACTGATACTATATGTTCTATAGTAAACAGTGTAATTTGGATCCATAAACCTCTGCAGGAAAGGGGTTTTTGATGCCTGATTTACTAAAATCTTACATTACTTTAAAACTGCATGTCCACTTCTGTATCACAACTTTGGTTACAATACCAAAATCCACCTTGAAGTATAAGGGCTAAAATCAAAAAGTAAAGTGATAAAAACAAGTTATACAGTGCATTAAACATATTCTATAACAGTGATGACAGATCATTTTACCTACATAGAAAAACACATTATCAATAATGACAACTGCAAAGTAAAACAAGATATTAATCACTGATTTCTCATGCACACACATGCAAACACACATGCCCACACATGGACACACACACACACAAGAATGATTTGGAATGTGAAAAATATCCTTTTCACGACTTGTACATGAACCTGGACCAACAGAAACATATTTATGTCTTCAGCTCATGCCTATATGTCCAGAATGTTTTCAGCCAGACTGGTCAGTTTGCAGTCCTCCAGTGCTTTGATGAGTCGGCTCAGCTTGGCTGCTCTGCCCTCTGCCTGGATGAATCGGCTGAGGAGCTGATAGGCTTGCTCGTACAGCCCTTCCCTCTCGTACTCGTAGGCCAGGTTGTCTATGGCCTGGCCTTTCAAAGCGCAGCAGCTCTTCCCCAGTGCCCTCCCTACGTGTTTCCACTGTCGGCCCACTGCATTAGAAAAGCTCTGAACATCTGCTGCTGTAAGCATTCGGTCCTCTGACAGGTCAAGGGATGAATCATGAAGGGGAGGAGAGAACATTAATGGAAATTGTAGATGCTATTTGCGATTACATAAACCTCATTTCATGTCAACAGTAAACATTTCCAAGAATAACCCACAGACTCTCTACCTTAGATGACAGGTTCAAAGTTTTTTTAAGCAATGATTGTTTACGCTGTTTAAAAGCATTGTGTCTGGTTAAAGCATTAAAACAGTATTTAAAGCATCATCTAATGCAATTCAAAAGATTAAAAGTTAACCCTTTCTGGCTAACAAAGGACCCATTAGACACCACCACATCGAGGGTCAGTTATGTCTTAGAGTAAAAAATGTTTTAGTTGGTAGATAAAGTTTCACTGACTGACAAAACATAACACAGAACTAGTTTCCAATAAAGGCCAGGTCATCTTTGGCAAGAGTGAAAGGAGTAACAGGGACAAGGACGAAGGAGTGTCTCATAATGTCACACTGCATCTACCACAGATACGTAGGCTGCTGTTTGTTGTATTGGACTGTATTCAACATCTATTTTAGGAACCTTTTAAACTTGCTCCAAACAAAATTCCCTTAGAAAGTTTATATGTAAATATAAATACACATTTTTATAATACTAAAAATATATAAATACATGATATACTTTGATAATTATTTCATAATATAATTTTTAAATAATTTATATCTAAAATTATTTGAAGAGTGAAGGTGAAGAGTGAAGAGAACTACCCCTGTCCACCTCATCACTATTCTAATTCCAAAGTATGTGACTTCGTTATACAGAGGCTATACAAATAGTCTTCAGTAAGTCTTGCAGTATGCCTTAGTAGAGCCTAAGCAGAAATGACGCAGGCTTTAGGAGTGAGAGTGAACATTGAGCCTTAGTAAAAGAAAAACTAATCTCTTGCTGAAAATGTGCTGAGTTCAAGACATGGCCGGCAGACTTAATAATCAACTGGGTTTCTGACTCTGCAGTTTCCCTGCAACATGTTGACATAAATAAACCTCATGGCTGCCAGGAATTCATTAAAAAACAATTAAATGCCTGAATGATTGGAGCTAATGCATGGTACATTAAGTTTCTAGTAATGGTTTGAAACATACTGATGCAACTGCTTGTGCACATTACAATGGACAGAATAATTTTGTTCATTCTCCACTAAATGATCTATTCTTATCACGTGTAACTGTCACGGTGGTCTTTGTTAACTTTGAGCTTTGTTGCTGACACATTTAGGGAAAAAAGTCAACACTAAAAACATTGACCTCAACTCACCAAACACTTTATTCTGAAACTTGAAGCAGTTGCTGGGGAGAGGAGGCTCTTCTTGTACAATGATTGGTAACTGCTGAGCAGGACCAAGAGCCTGACGCCGCAGTTGCTGCTCCAGATGATCTATTTCCTCATCACGCAGACGCTCTGGCTGCAGCACAGATAAAAAAGAAAAAAAAAAAAAAAATATATATATATATATATATATCTCACCTAACATAGAAATAATAATAAAAAAATCCTAAACAATGAGAATAAATAATAAGAAACAGTGCAATTTAATCACAGACAAACTACTTTCATAGTGTAGATGAGGGATGGAAAATCTACAGTATAAGGTTTTGTAGAGTAAAAATGATAGAAAACGCTGGCGTCAACAAAAATGCTGGAAAACCTGTGAAAGGTGAATGCGCTCTAGGCAAAGTTCCAGCTCGTCCAGATCCTGGTCTAGGTTGTGTGTGCTGGCCTTTAGCTTGGTCTCCACTTTCAACTCTTGGGACAAGGACAGAAGCCGACAGGCGTGTTGTGAAAGAGACTGGCTCACAGCTCCAGAGCTGTAACTCTCCAGGAACTGCTGACAAGCTGCCACATCCACAAACTTCAGTTCCACACCCAGAAAGGGATCAGCGTCATGGACCTTCAGTATTTCATAGCCCCGAAGTCCTCCTGCAGAGTCTGAAAAAATGATTAACAGTTAACATTAACATAAAATTTTAAAAACTGCTCCAGTCTTAACAGATCCAAATGAAAGGGTCAGTTCTCACCAGTGAGTGTCAGCTTGATGACTTTAAAAATGATAAATTTCCCTCCTTGTTCTTTGAAAAGAGAAAGCAAGTTCACATTGGGACAAAGTGACTGCAGAAACAGAACAGCACATCCGGTCCATGGTCCGCGATCCACAACTTTGTCTGCCATTCTGTTGAAACATTTTCAAAGCCATAGACATAAAACCACTTCTGCCTTTTTCATATCAGCAGAAGGCTATAAAACATCAGTGTTACATTTGAAAGCATTTGGGGTCAAAAAGGTTGTAACACCAACAATTTATGTTTGGAGGATCAATACAGTACAGTATTTCTGATTCAGGGGTTTTTAGGACAGCCTATCTACGCATTCTTTAAATGTTTATTTATGAATTAGTAAACCAATTGAGAAAAGTAAAGTCAATTTCACTCTGATTTTTTATCCCATTATATGTGTAGAAAAGCCTTAGTCTTCTGACCTTTGTTTCCTTTATGGTTAGTTCTGCTGATTATTCTTTAACAGTGTATACAGTATATCATATAAACCTGTTTATGGTTGCTACTAATTCTAATCTCTGTCTCTCACTTTTGCTTCAAAATGGTATTAGCAGATCCAGAAAGGCCAAAAGTGAGTTTAAACCCAAGACCCTTTGAAAAGCATTGTTTAGACGCACATAAAAACACAACGTGATGTCAAAGCTGCATGGGGAGCAGAAGAGGAAATGAAACTAGTGCTAATTTATATTTGTGAAAAACACACATTATTTGTGACAAAAAAATCTCCTTAAGACCTTAAGTTGGGACCTGGGCCATATTTATTACATTATAGATTACTACATTATGTGACAATCCTATAATGTAATGTAATGTATACTGTAACAGTGGCCTGTATGCTATGATTGAAATGAGGACATCATGAACAGTCAAATACACACAGTATTTCATTCAATATAAAACAGAATGCAGATTTTTGCAATGACTTTTCATTAAAGTGATGGGTAAAATAAATCACTTAACCCTCTCACTAAATCCAGTTCCTTTGACCAGTATCAGGGAGAAATATATGTATTCTTGCATTTAAAAGCACATATGTGATACTGGCTTCTACTTGTTATGCCCTCACCCCACCTTATCCTATTTTACTCCAACCTTCATTACATAAAAACATGTTTAATCTCAGCCCCTCCTTGCCCTCCCCTGGGCCACCCACTTTCAACTCTTGTGCTCCGGATGAACCTCTGGAGCCTGAGGGCCTGCTCTCAGTGTTGTCTTCATGTAGGGGATGTGCAGCTTGCTGCGTGAAAAGAGCATCCTCTTAGCTGGATTATATTCATGTCCTCATATTACACAAATACACCATGTGCTGGCAAAAGGCTACACAGGAATCTCCACAATTTAGCCACTGCATAATTATGATGATCTTATCTACCAGTACTCTGGAAGTATAGTGTGAGATTATTTCAGCAGCTCTATGAGGATTAAGTGATCATCAGGAGCTTAAAACATATCGTTTGGCTTGTGCTGCCAAAAGGCAACGCGGTAGTATTTCCCTGGAGAGTTTGATTAATACTAAGCTGAAAAAAAAATTGTTTTTTTTTACTTTCTAATATGCTTTTCAAGTAATTAATAAAGCTATTTTGCATAAATGTAAGCTGCTCTTCTTTCTGTGTATAAGAGGTGCCAGAAGAAATACACAAAAAAGTAGATTACAATTACAAAGAAAAGTGGCATTAACTGTATCCAACACTTTATGAACATAAGTACTGAACACATAAGGCACAACATGCAATTTTCACTAAATATGTGTGGTACAGTAAAGTGCCCCCAGTGCAACATGTCAATTTATACAATCTATAAATCTACAAATCCTCAGTTCCAAACCTCCTTTGGTTCTAGCATTGTGCACTGTGATCCTCTTGGGTTTTTATTGCCAAGTAGCAGAAAACAGGGTTACTGCATCAGGCAGAGTGTGGCGTGTGCCAGAAAAGATTACCTGCTTGACTGCATTGTTCCGAGAACAACTTGTGGTGAGAAGGGACTTGGTATCAGTTTGTTGTTCTTTTCTACCTGTATAAAACCTTCCGTGCCAGTCAATGTGACTTCTTACATGGTAAGACATTATTATGCAAAGTTGTACCCGGAAATAAAAACTATGACACACTTCTTACTAGTTAATACCTGTTATAATTCAAAACATTAATTGATGTTTGATGGACTCTTAAAGCTTGTGTGTTTGGGATCAATTAACCTATTAACTTATTGTACATTTACTCTCACCTGTCTCATGGACAGTTCCTTATTCTTTATATTGTTATCAAATCATAACTAAGTACAAATTGCACAAGCAATTCTTAAGTTTATTCAGTGCTTATTATTATTTGGACACGTGGCCCACATTCCTAAAATGTGGTGAAAATGGGTGTGTTCAAACAAAAGGTGTTACCTTCTAAGATCTGAAGATAAGTACCTGACAATAAAGGCTGAAATACTGATCTCTTGTCTCAAATTCGTCTTTTGTATGAAAACACATTTTCGTTCTTTCACTTGTACAACAAAAATCACTTTGCACAAAGTCTCACATGGCAGTGATTACTTTCATCCATTTATTAATTTATTCATTAATTGTTGTCAAATAATTCAACCTAAAATGCATGTGCCAACTTGTTTCTTTCTATCGACAAATGTATTAGTAAATAATCTATCACTTACTGTCACTTGGATGCTAGGTATCTTACAAAAGCGGTAGTTGTGTATATCTGGAAACAAATAAAATACTTTAGGTAAAGTTCGCTGGTTTAATGAAGCAAAATATAAAGTTATGTTTAAAGTTTTGTAATACTCGCTTTATTTACACAGTATTATCTGTACCACAGTGACTCACTGTTTCATAAAGTACACAGAAATTCACAAAAGTTTCGATAACTATCACCGAAAACGTGCCTGGTGTTTGTGGAAGAGTACGGTAAAGCTCCCGTACAGCAGACACACCTGCCGTAAAATGTCGGCAAAACACACTAGTGGAATATCGGTATTTGTTGGACACAGTTAATGAGATTGGTTGTGTACCTTCACAATAATTCAGTTATATTTATGAAAAGTTGTTTAATGACACTTACCTTAAAACTTTGTTATAATCTTCGCCGACGCTTCCGGTTCTGTAACCACACCCACTGATGCACTGTGAACTTCCTGGCCGCCCATTGGCTGAGCATTAACCAAGAACTGCTCTGATTGGCCATCACAACAACACTACGCCAGGGGCAGAAATGATGACGGGAAGGAAACGTTTACCCCCCCCCCCCCCCATATGCATATGTAGGGCAAATCGTTTCAATGACGTGCACCCGAACATAAATGTTGTTTCTAACAACTGAAACCTTGAATCTAACAACTGAATCTTTAAAATGATAACAACTGATCATAAAGAGGTTGAGGCTGTTTTCGTCTTAATGAACTTCCATCACATTTTCTCAGCTTTCATGCTAATACATGTGCTGTGGTTACGTAAACTGCTCCCACTCGTGTTTATCTGCCCTTACAATAAAAACGCTGTCGTGTTTAAATATATAAAAATAAATCAAAGTAATGGTCCACGATGAAGTCCACACCGTTTCAGAGCAGGCCTATTTTGAACATGTTTTTTAGCTGCGTTATGATAAATAACTAACAAGGAAACTTAAACAATAAATGCTTTAAAGGTACTGATAGTTGCACCTTGGCCACAAATTAAATGATAAATTAACTATAAAACAGAGAGGTAAAAAATAACTAGCTTAAAATGTGATTTATTCATAGTACACAAAGGAGAAGTCAAAAAATGCTCTACAGCCTTTGCTTTGTTCTGCAAAATCAGAAAAGCTTTTGTGGTTGACATGTTTGACAAATCTTAGTGTCTCTTTGTCTCTGTAGACCAGGGCGAGTGAGTTGTCCTCTGGATAAACAGTCAGAAGCTGTGAAGAAGACAAATTAAACAGGTAAACATGAGCTTTGTCTTGGATGTCTTCAGCAAATGTCACCTACATTTGCCAGATCCGGCAGTTGTTTCAATACAGTGATTGACACAAAAGCATGTAGCTGACTTTTGACCTAATAAGTAGACATCACCAGATGTATCACAAATCCAGGAGTAGTTTTCTGTAGACCAGAGATTCTAATTAAGAAATGGCACACAGCTCAGGTGGTTCTGAGATTTCCATATATACCGCAAGCAGCATTGTCCTGTTTGACAACGATGTTCAACCTCACAGTCCAGCCTTCAGAGGCTAAACAGGCTGCAGCCAAAGAAACAGACACAGCTCAAGATCAAAACTTACCTCCTCATCTTCCTCATTAGCAACATAACAGGTGAAGCCTCCAAACTCTGACTGCCAGTCTGTAAAAAAATAACAATTACACATTATTATTATTATTATTGATTGATATTGTGTTCTCAATTTGTTTGTGTGGGTGTGTATTTGTAGTCTCACCTTTACAGCCAAATGGTAAAACCAGATCTAGGGCATACTCTGCCCTTGCTGCCTCACCATCATGCAGCAGAGTGTAGCTGCCATGAGACCACTGACGTACTTCACCACAACACACAGGTGTGCTCAGCTCTGCACAACACAGACACACAGATAATGGACACATAAGCACAGCTGTACAAACCTGTTTAGGGACACCCTTAAAACTGACAACAACCTTTCTCTTGGCTTGTATTTGATGACTCTGATCCATTTGCAGACACAGTGGCTTTTTTGTCGCCTATATTTCCCTCTGTCTCCTCCTCGTCATCATCAGCAGGGCACAGGAAGTGCAGTCGGAGACCAGTGAAGTTGGAAAGCAGCAGGAAGAAGGCCTCAGAATGAAGCAGCTCCCAGCAGCCACTCACACACTGAGGTAAGGAGTGCACAGAGGCCACTTCATAACATCTAAGAATTATAAAACAGACTAAAAAATTCTTCCAAACACAAATCAAGCCCAACATTGACTGTGTGAAAACAAACTGAACAGCAGGCACCTCTTGTTTGGTGGACCTCTCCTGGTCCACTGAATCTGAGAGAGTGCTTCAGCCACTTCCCTAAATTTTTCCTCCTGTAGATGGACACAAAGTGTTAAAAAAATCTTGTGAAAAAAATAACAGAAAAAAAGACATTTTAAGCTTCACCTTAAGAAAGTCTTTTAGCTGAATTTCAGAGCTGTCCTCAAACTCTTCCTGAATCTTTTCCTGATAGGCAATGTCCAGGTAAATTGGATTGATCCACTCCAGCAGCAGTGTCTCCTGTTGTCATGACATAAACTGAAGTTTAGGCTGTTTGACATTTTTAAAAACACATCAAACTCAAATAAAGGTGGTTGACAAATAAAACATTTATATTTTATTAGCTTCAGCGGAGATCATCTCAGGATGTTCGTGTACTCCAGACAAATAGCACAATAACTTCAGCCAAACTCACATCTCTGGGCAAGTGTGGGTTCCGTTGTATTTGTGGCTCTATGTAGCGAGTAGGACGCTCCAGTGTAGGTCCATGAAACCAGCCACTCAGAGAGAGACGGCACTTATCTCGTGACAAAACTTCTGAAACCTGGAAAACACATGAGTCAGATTTCTAATCATTATAGGTTGTTTTGTTTTGATTTTACACAAAAATTCAATTTAAACAAATAATTACTGCATTACTTATCAGAATTATGAGTTTATTTAGGATATGTCCTACAACAGGATTATTTATTTAGATTACATTTTGGGAGAATGTCATGCTTTTCACAATAGATCTATAGTTTCTTTTGGGAAATATAGAAAACGTACTTGGTGAAAGGAAACTGGAGAAACTTCAAAGAGGACCAGTGTGTTCAAGGATGGTACAAGTGACTTCACAATATTCGTTGGCTGAAGATTATCTGATAAAAATTATGAAATATAATATAATATATAACAGGGGTAAAAAGACACTGATGTTGTGAAACAGAGATTTGGATTGTCACCATCTGTTGCATATAGATCCAAGCTTCCTCCATCACTGCTTTCCCATGGAGGCACAAGATAGAGAATAAAAGCAACGCGTCTTCCCTCCAGTTCATCATCATGACACAGGAGAACATCTATTAAAAAAAAACCCTAACAAGTTATTTCATTAAATGCAATTTAACAGAATTTTATATTTTTTCTTAACAATATAGTTTCTAAATACTGTACATTTGTATTATTTGGTATTTTAATAAAAGAATGTGTTTGTAAAGTGTTAACACTAAGCTCACCTGTGTACTCATATTTGGCACATGAAATATCCACGGTGGGCTCCAGTTCCAAACCCAACACTTCACACAGCCAGGAGCGAAAAGGCTGAAACACTGCTGCCCTAAAAAACAGACAAATGGAAACAACGACAGTAAAAATGAATGTGTGTTTGTAGAGTAAACTACTAAACATACAGCCCAGTCATGGGTAATTTTTATATCAAAAATAGAATTAGGAAATGGTAAAAATAAAACAATTACATTTCATATGTACTACATGGATGTGGTCTGTATTTACACTGCAAATTGGATCATGCTGGTTTGCAATCTTAAAACTTGGCCTCCCTCCTGTTGTAAAATAGACAAAAAGCTACGCCTTTACCATTGCATGAAATGAAGCATTTTCCAGGCTTACACTCATGCGCGCACACACACAGATTGTTCTGCTGTCTGAAAGCTCACTATGACATTTTGCAGTGTAATAAATAATAGATGATGAAGGGAGGAGGTCTTTATTGTACAATTACCTATGACTTGTATTTTCCATGGGTAGATTAATTCAGCTTAAAATAATCACTGCATATTATTATTAGCTTGTAGTTAAGGATCACTTCAGCCTACAAACAATAATAATATAATATAAAAGAAAAGAAAATGCAACTTTGTTACGATATAACATTAATTATAAATAAAGATGAAGTCTAGAAGTGTGAGTGTCCTGTACATAGCACTGACTTAGTTTCACTGTCACTCTTTTATTACCAAAACATTTAGTAGTTTTGCACTGGATTATCAAAGAGCCAAACTGAGACAGACTGAAACAAAAAACAGTTATTTCTTCTAAGGGAGTTTTAGTTTACGGTGGAGAAGCAGCAGAAGCTCAGTCATAACCACCGATATGAGTTGATATATTAAAAAAAAAACAAACACCAGCAATAAATAAAGGAAGCCGGATAATTGAAACAAATACGTAAACTGTGCGAAAATGTGAACTCTGGCTCCACCTAGTGGAGATTATTCTGTACATTAGTCAAAATGTCTCTGGGCATCTTTGCTATAGATTACGTAAAAATAAACTCGTTGGCTATTTCATTAAATATATTATACGTAGGTTTTAGTTTTAGGGTACTTAAAATATGTTCTTGATATTCTTCTCAACACTAGAGAAAAAAAGATTTAAAAAAAACCCCCAAGAAAAACAAACTATGACAACACAGACCATACCATTGTAGGTTATAAAACAAACAAACAAACAAACAAACAAACAGATACGTGACTTAAAATATTAAATAACTAGGATTTTTCAGGAAATTATAAGACCCTAATTCTCCAACATGGGTTATGAAAGCATCAAAACCAATGTGACCTACATATTCCTAGCAGACTTGCTGACGTATGAAAGGAGGAAAGCTGAAAATAAACCCTGACAACAGTTATATTTTATTAAATGACTTAGTAAGGCATGGCATTAACTGAGCATAAAATACCAGAGTTCTACATTTAACACAGCAAAAATAAGTTTATGTATTTACACATTAAATTATAAATCATTAAATACACAAATACATGACACCAAATTTAAATTTCAACAAAGTAAGGCTGGATATATGAAGTATTGTAGATATTTGGAAGAATATGAGTGAGATTTGCCACAGGTAAATCCACAGAAATAATATTCACCATGCTAAGTAACACCAAATCTACAGCCAAAAGTTCTGCTCATGAAGAAAAGTCTTTTTTTTAATGAGTTAGCAAACTCACCTGAGTCCTGCAATATGTGGCTCTTTTCTCTTCTTAAGGTCATCTGACTGGATAATAACATCAACAGGAAAGTACTATGAAGTTATTGTAACACTCAAATGCAACATATATGTTTAAAAAGTGGGTAAATAAAACCTGCTTAAATTTGTAGAGATCATTTGACTTCTCGTGAAAGTTAAGATCCAAGAGTTCCCTCTGCAGGTTTTCCACAAATGTCTCGCTGCTGAGGAAGTTTTTAATGATGCAGTGAGGAAAAGGGTGGCAGTCCAGCTCTAGATCCCCTAGACAAACATGACAAAGGGCAATAATGCTTCAGGAGAACTAGCCGAATTACAAATAAGTAATAAGTTGTTTAGGTAATAATAAGTTGTTAAGTAATAACTTCAAAAAGGCAATGACAGGTATACAAAATGGCCACCAAAAGGCAGTGAGACACAAATGAAAGTTCAGTTACATCGAGGGCAACTGGAGTAAGTAAGACTGAAGCTTCTTACTCCGTCCAGTTGCCTATTTTATTTTATTTTATACTCCGTCCAGTTGCCTATTTTTTTTTATTTATTTTTTTTTGCCGTATCTATTTTTTGATAAGATGACCTGGATGACTGAGAAACTACACAGACAATTTCCATCATCATCATCTGGAGCTTGGGGACTGGAGCCATCTCCAGCAGTCAAGGTGCAAGGGCGGAAAATACAGTTCGCAGTCCATTGCTGCGACACATAAAAACAAACTACATTTTATACTCACGCTCAGACGCCTGAGTAACCAGAGAAAACCCACCAAAAGTTTGGATATGTCTTTCTTTTTGTCATTACTCATTAGTAAGTTAGACAGACCACAGCGTCTGTTTAATGGTTTAGGTTGTATTTGTCATGACATTATAAACACATCAAGAGTATAAATCCGTTTTCTAGCTGCTAGCAACAGTAAGTTGCGTTCGGAATCAACGTGACAATTTTGGTGGGTTGATCACAGTTATTACTACTGACACTGCTCGACTGTTACGCCACCGTTTTTGATTGGCCAGAAGATTCCTCTAATACCAGCGGGGGACATCAGTGTGGCTCACCAAGCATGCAGCGACTCTTAAGGCTCCACGCTTCCTTCACTTCCCTCTTCAGCTGCTCATCCTGGAGCACTGAAGTAAGTTCCGCTCTTTGCTCACTCTTCTTCTGCCGTTTCTTCCCACTTTTATCACATTTGTCCTGACTCCGTTTCGACGCCATTATTATAAACCATACAATGCGAACTAGGTTATTACGTCGTTGTCAATCAATTTTGGAAACACTCACAGCTGCCACACGAGTGACGTGCTGAGCCACACGGCGATGTTGTCGCAGGATGATGACGTGTATGCGTTTTTACCCATAGTACAGGCTGAAAGGCGTTTGAATTTAAAGTAAAATAAACCATGTCTCCGTATCCTTTCTGTTTCATTATACTGTATTACCACAACTGTGTTGTTATTCTTAAAAATAATGTAAGTTAAATGTAGAGATTTTTTTTACAGAAATTGTGATAAAATATTTAGTCAAATTTTATTTCCAAAATAAATTCTCTATGCTAATAAGATCTAATAAGAATTTTAGAAAATAAGTACCCTAATAAAATCTTGTCTAAATAATTAAAAAACACCTGGTCCACCTTATAATAAAACACACATGATCGATTTATTAAAAATGAAAACAACAGCCTTCTTACATTTTAAAAGAACAGGAAACTCAATGTTGAAGTTTTTTAATCAGACAATGTCCTGGATTTGAGACTACATACTGTAAAATCAGTCTCAGGACACAAATATTTGTGGCACAATATCAAAACAGGCAGTTTCTTAAAAAACAAAACAAATAACCAAAAGGACTATTAATATACCCAAAATGACAAACTCTTCTTCTGAAAAAGTCAATCAGACAAGTCTCTTTAATCAAACACATTGTTTTCCATCTTCTCAGTTTTCCTCAGTTGGGGCTGTACTCACAGAGACAGCCAAGAAAGACTTCTGCTTCACAAAGTTAGTTGTAGATAAAGTTAAACCTATGAAGAAAATACAAACGTTATTATAGTGAAACAGGCGTAGTGGGAGTTTGTAAAAACATGAAGAAACATAAAAGACATGGTGATTAGGTCTGGCTAAGCAGAAGAATATCTAACAGTGTTTAAATGTATGGGTGTTCACACTTGTTGGCTTGAGAGCTGCTTTTCAAATGACCAGATCAAAGTGAACTACATACATTAATAATATTATATATATTTAGCCATATGAGCTGAATATACCTTATATATACACATTATATTTTGATTAAATAGCTGTAGCTGTATGGCACAGCATGATTCAATACTTTGTTGCTAATTTAGTCCTAGACATTGTTTTTATTTTCATTTTAATTGCTCATGATCTACCAAGCACTCCCTTTGCAATCTACTGGTAGATCCCAATCTACTTTTATATTACTTTAATATTATTCTTCCTGCCCTATAGCTAAGGTTAAAACAACAGCCTCTATCACTGTAATGCCTTTCAATAAATTACATTAACTCCTATGATCATAAGCAAGAAAAATAACCCAAACAAAATAAAAACATCACCTGCTTAACAACTGGGGTAGACTGGAAATGATGGGTCCATATCCAGGGGCATTGTCGTAGAGTTCAAACAGAGGAGCTGCCACCAGTTTATAATTTTTAGGGACAGCAAACAGTGCTGTAAAAAACACATTTTAGAAATTTAAGACGAGAAGCAACAATTCTTGTCAAATCACTTTTGAGTTGTATGTACATGAATTTACCATTAAGATGAAGTACGATTCTAAAAATGTAATGTGGGACACACCTTTTTCCTGAAGCTGGACCAGAAACAGTTTTTTATGCTCCTTGGGTTTGGTGATATGAGCTGGAATGTAGGGATACTGTAAACAGAAGCAAGATGAGTTGAAAGTACAAGGTATTACTGATAAGCAGTTTTTGTTTGAATTGCATTTTTATAGTAGAAAATTTTAATAAAAACAACCAATATAAGAATTTGGGGTAAAGAAATACTCAACAGTATATTAACATGGTTGTTTTTGTTAGAACACAGCTGTTAGCTTCCTTCGCTAACATTAGCCTTTTTCACTACATGTTCCATTTAGAGAAATTTTAACCATTTTAACAAATGTTCATTAAATGATGAAAATAGTTTTTCTGTGTGTGTTACTAACCTGCGGAGGCTCAAAATTGGGCCGCCACCAGTTACCAATGCAGTCATCTATCACCCAGTCTTGCTTCACTCCGTCCTGTCGTCCAAGGATCTTAAATTTGAACAAAAAACAATTAATTTAAAAACTCGAGTCAGGACAGTGACATGGGACTCCAGATGTCGCAGTGACTCCTACCTCAGTCATAAGACGTTTCAGACCCTCCACCTCATCTTCTCCAGGATTCAGCTCTCCACCTGGCCTGCAGACAATAACAATCAATCTATTAAAAACATGGTAATTCTTCCAGTTTATAAATAAACAATTTACTTGAACACAAACATACAATTTGAAGAAAGTGGTACCAAGCTGCAGCAGTAACACATGAGGAAGTCTATGTTCATGGACAATGAGAACACCCTCCACTGTCCTTCTCATTCCCATTTTATCAAATTCCTCCCGCATCCTCTGGAACCGAGCTGCCACTGAACTGTCCTTTTCATAGAGGGGTTCTTTAGTGCCAAATGTGTAGTTGGTCAGAGGGTATCTGAGAAGAAAAAAAAACAAAAAAATGTTCACATGTCTAAACAACTATAACATTACAATAACATTTGAAATTAACTTAAAAATAAATTTGAGTGACTGAGTAACACCTTAAAAATAACTACACCCTATTATTATTTATTTTTTAGATAGCGTGCTATTACAATTGCCAATAATTCTGAATTCTTATAATTTCATATCAACCCTAAATTCAATTCATTTAGCTTAGTAGGCTAATTCAGTACCGCAAATCGCTCAATATATTAGTATACACTAATGCAGATTTGTGATGGGATGTTACCAGCCGTTGGCACTCATGGACTCACAGATTGATAGTCCTCTCCAGGGTGAGCGGTTTTGCGGGCCCGCTAATGTATTTGTTCCCAAACTGAACGGAACCACCGCGCGGCCAGCCCGTGGATGAGCGACTCGGAGGCCCAACCGACATTTTCAAAAAAGAACTCCGTGAAATAGAATCTCACTTGGATGATCTGCGTGCTGATTTAATTTGCGTTGTACTATCACAAATAAATACTCAACAATTTCAAAATTCTCTTTTGAACAAGCTGCAACAATCCCTCCACTATCGATTCCTCGGGTACTCCTTTTCCGGGTAGGAAAGCGAGGACATCCGGTCAGAAATATCCGACAGCGACACCTGTTGGTAGAATGTATATAGGGGGGAAAACAGATCACAACATTTTCCCCCAAAACTGTAGCCGCTATGAATTGCAAATTTAGTCAAAAATATTTGTGAAGGAGTCCCAGCAAAAATTAAAACAATTACGTAAAGGTATAATAAATGAAACTCACCAGAGAAAAGCCTTCTTCTTCTTCTTTTTCTTTCAGCTTTGTCCCTTTTTTCAGGGGTTGTCACAGCGAATGTTGCATGCCAATAATCTGAATATTTAAAAATATCACCCAAAACATGCCTTACGTCACGAGAAACTGCAAAAAATTAAATAAATAAAAAATAAAAAAGCCCTAGAAATGCATCAAAATGAAAGTTTATTCTCCAAAACATGCTGCCAAGAAAAACTGCAAAAAATATATTATCTGAATATTTCAAAATATCACCACAAACAAGCCATACTATAGACTTACTATAGCCTTACGTTATGATAAAATTCAAAAAAATTAAAAGCCTCAGAAATGCCTCAAAATGCAAGTTTATGTGCCAAAACCTGCTGCCAAATGAATAATTTGTTCTAAAAACTGAAAAAATATTTTATCTGAATATTTTAA
>NC_024311.1:4133321-4138746 GCF_000523025.1 Cynoglossus semilaevis | reverse complement strand
CCCAAAACATGCCTTACTACCTTGGCATGTACAGTATGTTTGTACTTTCACTTATTTAACTGCTGAATCTTACCAGGGTGTGTTGCAGGAGTGTGTGAGGGTAAGATAACGGACCCCCAAATCATACATGGTCCGTAGTGTGCCCATGCTGCTGTCTATGGAGTGACCTCCCTCCACTCCGATCAGACTGGCTGTCTTGTTCATTTTGAATGCCGTTAGGATATCTGTCCAGACAGGAAATATGGGTGTTTATATTCCAGAAACCACAGGTGGTGCTGCTTTTTCCCACGTGATAACTACATACCTTGGCTACTGGTGGCAAACATGAAAGTGTCTGGGTATTTTTGGCACATCCTGTGGACCACGTCAATCTGCTCCAGTGTTTGTCTGACCGCATCTTTGAATTGAGTATCGCAAGGAACGTATGCTGACCAGAACTGAGACAAGAGCGAAGATCAGACATGAGTTACTGAACTGTGGGGAGGAAACAGGGAAATCAGACATGAGTTACTGAACTGTGGGGGGGAAACAGTCTTCAGCATACACAGCTGCAGTAGGTAACATGTCTAAAATATCATGGATTGTTTCAAATCTACGCAAACAATATGCATTTCTGTATATATCTCATGAGTAATTTTAGAGTAATAAAATAATAATAACTGGGCCTATGACAGATTTACACCGTCTGGTCAAAATGACCCGCACCGTCATTCCACGACACATTAAAGTGTCCAGATTTTGCACAGCAGTTTTCAAGAAAAAAAGAAGAGATAACCAATACTTTGTTTAACACAAAAACTGAAATGGTTCAAATTGAACCATTAATATAATAGGAAGGTTAACCAAACGTGGATTCAATTTTTTTCAATTATTGAGGGTGCAAAAGGTTTTGATTTTGCACCATTTTTTTTTCTTTTCCCAACAGAAAGAGCTTTTGAATCTTACTCATATCAGTCCTCGGTTAGGGCAAAAGAGAAGCATTTTGTCACCTTAAAGCCCCACTTTATGGGCTTCATCTTTTCTTAAAGAATTCTTGAAGAATCTTTTTTTTCACATTTTCATTTTCCACATACAGCCTACTCTGTGTACCTGGGCTCCCAGTCGTCCCTCCTTGATCTTGGGGATGTTCGTGTGTGTACTTTCCAGGCTGTTGAGATCCACTTGATTGAGCTGGTTGTTGAATTGCTTTCGAAGTTGCCAGGGTAAATCGTTATGACTGAAAAATAAGAAAGTAAACTTTGCAAAGTAGCATCAGAACACAACTTTGGCAATAAAAGGGACAGAGATTCTCTTTAATATTATTCTAGACCAATGGTCTCAAACTCAAATGAGCTGAGCGCCACTGCTGCTGCTGTCGTTAAAGTAAGGGGCCACATCAGTGTCCCAAAATTTTTAAAAATGAAATATTCAAGAGCAAAAATGAATTCTAATTAATCATTGACTTTTATTGTGTATAAATCTGCCTTCTAATGTATATCTTAGTCAATCAGTATACAGCTGTGTGTTATGGATGGATATCTAGGTTGTGATGAAGGGATAACAATGGATTCTCACATCAATTGTGGATTTAACCACATAATTCCAGAATAATAAAATGGAATTATACATTTATTTTATTTCAAAAAGGTTTTTTCACTAAATACACACCCACAAAGTGGCGATTATTCCTCTATGTACTACTTCTGCAGTTTGTGCACATTTTGCTCTATAAACCAATTTGTATCATATTTGATTTACAAGACTAGGATTAGGGTTACATACAGATAATATGCAGGTCTTCTGATTTAGGCCTGGGAGTCATATTGATGAGCAAAAGTGCACTGCAATTTCATAAAGACCTGTTAAATATCAGTACATTTACACGCACAGAGCTGTGATTTTAAAAGTACACTCTATTCTGTCTCATATTACCTAAGCCATCATTATTTAAATTATTTATATATTTATTCAAATTGAAAGCGTCAACACTGACCAATTGAAACCAAAATTGAATTTAAAAAAAGTAATGATTGTTTTCATGACAAACAGCCTATATCAGACTTCATACAAATAACATGTAGAATTATTTTTCACTTACCCGTCAACGAGTGGTGTCTCAGACATGAGCCGCATGGCTCTGGTCAGTAAATCATCCTCAGCTGAGGAGAACATACTGCTAGCGAGCCACAGTGTTACCAACAGATAAGTCAAAGTATTCCTCCGCAGCATTTCTGTTAAACTCACAAAACTTTCTTAAATAAATAAGTTTAGAAAAATAATCTGAACCAGATCGAATCAGGTTATCTATTTTCGTGTAACGTCTATACACACATCGATTGACTGTTTGGCGTGTGAGTAATTGAGTGCCTTTAAATCGCCTCACTTTACGTCCCTCCTTCTTTTCCGTTTAGTTATTTTACCATCAGAACTCGTAAAACCGGTACTGTTACTGGTAAGTGTATTTGCCCACAACCGTTCGGTACAGGACGTATATATGTTTTGAAAAGTTTCCAGGAGGAACCTTGGTGATGCGGAACGAAGGAGCGAAGTCCGAATCCCGCCGGGACGCAGTTGTGATTGGACCCTATTGGTACTCGCTCGGGTCAATAACTTTACATTAATTAACAGGTAACACGACCAGACGAATGGAAAAAACGACCTCAACCATGTTTACAGACACGGATCACTTTAAAATTTATTTTGCACAAATGCACCATTTTATCATTAAAATTTGTATTAAAAATATTTATTATGTATATGTCCTCTGTTCCTCTCAACCTGCACTACCTCCTGGTATCTTTTTACAGTGTCTTTATGGGTTACATTACGAGGTTGGTTTTCTGTATATATTGTCGTATATATGTTCTTTTCTTCTCCTGTTGTGGTGCATCGTGGCTGTGTGGGAGCACCCAATTTCGTCGTACCCCTGTGTTACAGTGATAATAAAGACAATACATATTCTATTCTATCTGTGTGTGATTAAGAAGTAATTGATAGTGAGAACCAAATAAGATGCCATTTACGCTGTAATTTTTTTAATTTCATGTTTATTATGTCTTTCGTTTGTGTAACAAAAACAAATAGAGCTTTGCTGGTGTATTATATACAACCTTCAACACAACCATGACACACCTTGGAGCGATTACCAGCAGGGCTGACACTGTCAGGATTCAAGCCAGTCATAATATTTAACAGAGATAACATTTATTTCTATCATGGGAACAAAAATAAGGGTAGTCCACAATTTTTTCCCCTAGATTTCACTCATTCCTAAAAGCTACAGCTTTTAACTGCAGCTGGAAAATGATATAAAAGAGTAAAGAGTGTGGCGCAGACAGAAGATAGAAAATAAGAGAGTGTGAAGTTAATGTGGATGTGAAACATACTTTAGCCCTCTGAGCTGGTGGGAATACAGTAAAGAGTGTGGCGCAGACAGAAGATTTTAGCCCTCTGAGCTGGTGGGAATAAATTTATGATGATTTCCACATGTTTGCAGGGGGAATTATCACAGGACCACAACCATAATGGTTCAAGTTCAAATTCTTCAGTCGACAAAAGCTAGGACAGATAAACAAATGTATAGTTCTTAATTTTTAAGACTAAATTGAAGGATATTAAACCGACATTTTGCACCAACAAGGTAATTAAAACGCAAATTATTTCAACTCATCTCAACTATTACTGCCGTTTGAGTTGATTCTGCAACAAAAAGCACAGAAACAGCTACAGTAGATCCAGAAATATGTAAATACATTTATTCAATCCTTACAATATATTCATTATATTGAGTTTCCATATCAATTTATACTGTTATTAAATGCTGTTGTTATGCTGTACTAAAAGGAGAAGTACTGGAAACAAAGGTGTGCATGCTGAGTGTTTACAGATCGTATTTGATTCTTTATTTGATAAGATTTTTATTTGCTCTTTATTTGAATTATTTGTGTGTTAGGAAATGGGGGTATGAACTGACAGACAGTCCTATCTAACAGAGAAAGTTTCCTGACACAATATATAAAGACAACACAAATATATGTACCGTAGAAGAAAAGTGAATATTGAGTGACAAGAAACATTGAAGATGTTGAAGATATCCTTACAGCAGAGATTATTTAATCTTAGTAACAACTGCATTCTGTTTCTGAGAACTGACTGGTCCACTTCCCTACAGTTGTCTGTCTCCTTTGGCTGCTCAGCACAGAGTGGGTCTCGCCAACAGGGAATCACAGGACACAGGTGAGTGTGATAAAACTAAACTAAACTTGCACAGGAGAGACAGATTTGACAATAACCTTGTCCTGGGCAACATGCATCTCTAGTGACCTATATGACATTTTCTATGTCCTGGGCAACATGCATCTCTAGTGACGTATCACGTATATGACATTTTCTACTCTTTTCATCTTTTTTGTCATAAGAAAATGACTCTATTTAGAGTTTTTTTTTTTCATTCTGTCAAAACATTTTAGATTCAAGCACCATTGGGCTGAAGGAAGGTTTACTGAGAAAAAAAAGAAAATCAATATTTAATAATGAGTCAGTATTTTTATCACCACATGTGTAACTGAACAATTCATTAACATTGAGTGTTATCTTTTACCTGTCTTCTCAGTAAGCTCAATATCAGAAAGTGGACTTGAAAACAACCTTAACAGCTGTAACACCTGTGAACAGATATATTTATCTATCTATCTATATATATATATATATATACTTTGCCCTGCATTGACTTCAGCAGAACTTCCAAGGGTTACTGAGAATTGATATGTTAATCAGCACACACCCACACACGCACACACACAAAGGGACACCCATGAATCAAATTAATTTACCTCCTGTTTTTTCATTGCAGCGTTTGGAGTCATTTTACCATTCATCATCGCTCATATAAACTGCCACTAAGACAGAGCTGAGAGACAAGCAGAAGCAGGCTGTGGTGGAGGACCGAGACGTTAATGCAACAGGGAGCTGAAATAGAAAAAGAAAATAGATTAGTTGTACTGATTTGGAATGATGGACAGGTTGGATGTCACAGAGATATTTGAGGGGATTTCATTTCCTGGACACTTGCACACACTGGAATCTTTGCAGTTCGCCATCAGTTTCCCATTTCAGGATCAAGACATTCTGATTGTCTCTTATCCCAAGTCAGGTATGGTGGAGCATCGTGACACCTTCAGTGTCTTTAAATAACTTCAGAAAATAATGAGTTTTTCTGTAAAGCTAAGTTTTAGCTATTTCAACATAAATTTATTGAAGTTTGTATTTGTGTTTTTACACCCTTCATTTTTCCTTAAAAGGCACTACGTGGGTGCAGGAAATGGTGACTCTGATATGCAGTAGAGGAGACCCATCATTGACTCAAAGTGTTCCAAACTGGGCCCGCGCTCCCTGGTTGGAGCATTATTATTGTGCATCTGTGCTGGGGGCTGCATCTGCTTCACCA
>NC_024311.1:4115507-4133273 GCF_000523025.1 Cynoglossus semilaevis | reverse complement strand
CCAAAGCTAAGGTCTAGTTTACATTTGCATTGATATTTGGATATTAAACGGAACATCATCAAGTTCAAACTGACCCCTGTTATATTACATTACAGCAGAAGAGTGGTGTTTTCCATTAATTAAAGGAACGTGACGTAACCATCAGCACTAAGAATTCATGCATAGTTCACTACAGCCTGCCTCAGAGAGTGTCTCTGTCATTTCCTCCTAGATAATCTATGTGAGCAGAAACCCCAAAGACGTGGTTGTATCCTTTTACCATTTCCACAAAATGGCAAACTTTCTCCCAGAGGCGGAAACATTTGAAGAATTTTTAAAGAAATTCTTAATGGGCACATGTGAGTGAAGAAAAGATACTACTCTATATATGAATCTATAATCTGAAAGAAGACAGCTTTTTATCCCCTACACTTGTTTTCAGTGTCCTACGGCTCCTGGTTTGACCACGTCAAAGGCTGGACATGTCAGACAGCAACTTTGGAAAATCTGCTTCACCTCACTTATGAAGAAATGTCATTGGTAAAAAAAAATAAAAATAAAAAAAATAAAATAATAATAATAATAATAATAATAATAATAAGGAAACAGACAACTTACAAGACAAATATAATAGTTTACCTTTAAACATCTTAAACGAATCACATAGCGGCCACAGACATATTATTTATTTTTAACAACGTCACCTTCTGTGCTCAGGATCTACATGGTGCCATAAAGAAGGTCAGCTCTTTCCTACAGCATCCCCTGCTGGAGGAGGAAGTCAACAACTGTGTCCAACACTGCAGCTTCAGCAGCATGAAAAATAACAACATGGTCAACTACACTCTCGTCTCTGACCACATAATGGACCACAGCAAGGGCTGCTTCATGAGGAAAGGTGAGGAGCTTTTTCTCTCTCTGCAGATCTGCAGATTTTTCCATACGCTATTTGCAAAATCATATTTGTCTCCCCGCTTTTTCACATCAACTTTAACTTTTGGGAAGTACCAAATTTCTATTTTTTCACCTTTCCATTACTTATACTGTTCAATATTCAGTTTAAAGCTGGTCATTAAAACTGCTCCAATGTGATAACATTGCTGTAAAGAATGGTGTAGTTTGATTCAAAACGTTTAAAAACAGGTTGTCCAATTGATTTATATCCCAAACAAACTCTGTTAGAAACAGTTCAATTGATAATTAGAAGCTAATGATATTGACGGATGTGTACGAGGCTCTAATTACAGAGAGGGGAAACTTGTTATTAAAGTGATGAATTATTTGTTGTTGGACCAAATGCAACATTTTACATTTGATGCAACATCAAATCCTTGACAGAAACGGTCTGACTTTATATAATGCAAGGCCAAAATATTACTCTTAAAAATACTGGACTAATCCCTGACTAATATTTCACCCTGCTTCAATCCCTTCCTTTTGAAAACAAAACCAAAAGTTTTGTTGAAATCAAGGTGTTGTACAGTGACAATAAAACCACAGGCACAAAGCAACAGCAGACACAAAAGTCATCAAATGGTGAAATACACAAAAATCAATGAAAAACCAGAGATTTAAAAACAGGAAGGGAAAACCAAGAGCAGCTGATCAGCAGACTTCAGTGTCTGTGCAGGAAAATACGGCCACAGAAGGCCAGACAGGAGCCATACTATTTAAGCATTTGTATGCCCACAATGCCACTGAAATCAATCATTTGATACTCTGCGAGCCGGCGGATTGAGGATAACACAGGAGAAATATATTCATGCCTCCGTGCTCCAATCAGACGTCCGGCAGCAGCTTTTTGCCTCCAGTGAATATTCAATTCATCACTCATTCAATTTCCTGACATCTAGGTAAAACCGGTGACTGGAAGAACTTGTTCACAGAGGAACAGAACCACTATTTTAATGACTTCTTTAAATCCAACATGCAAGACTGTGCTTTAGACTTTGTTTGGGAGGTCCAGGATGAAGAGGAGGTGCAGGAGAATCATGAAGAGCAAGTTCCTGAAAAGAACCTTTGAAAAGGGTCCTTGAAGTATATATATATATATATATAAAACATGGTACTACTCGTTGATGATTTTATGAGTTGTGAAAATAAAATTGGCTTCATTTATAAATTCAGTGGTTTTTGCATGACTTGGGAAATGGGAAAACATACTGTTGGGCAGAGCTGTTTCAGTAATGTTAGGATAGTACTGTATGTGAACGGTGGAAATACTCTTATCCATAATACATGTATAAATAACCTTTAAACAACAACTCTTTATTTATACATCAAGTCAATTATTGTCTGTGTTCTTAGTTGCGAATACTTTATTTTTCATTTTACACACTGCTATAATCAGTAAACTGCTCGACTGTTGGGTCAAAACGGGTTCTAAAATTTGCCGGGGGAGGGGGTGCAGGAGCAGACAGATGGACTGTTGGTGTGAACTAAGATAAACGACAAGTCAAAATAGCCACAAATAAATGATTTTAACCTCACTGCTCCTCGTGGTGAAGTGACGGCTGATATTGTATTCTCTGAAAACCATAACAGTTTCTTGTCAAATCAGTACAGCCAATGATTGGACTTCAGTGAAAAAAAATCATTTGTTGTCCACTCCCTGTTAAACACTGTCCACTTCTTTCCTTTGGTCGGTGTATTTTTACTGAAGGTTTGGAGTTTTGGAGTTCAAACAAAGGGCAAAAAAAAAAAGTGAAGTCGAGAGTAAAGCACCTCACTCACCATCTATTGGTGAAATATATTGTGCCGGTTGGGGAATAAATGTATAGTTTATCCACGCCTGCCCTAAAATGAGTTACTGTAGGCCACTGAAACATTAGCGTTTCCAAAGGTAGCAGAAATACATGTATTAATTTATTCTTCCTTGTACATGTTGTTTGTCCATTCATCCATATAGAGCTGTCATGTTCCATGTTTGTTTACTTAAAAGCTCCCATATGAAACACCGAGAAGCTTCTGCCTCCATGTATGAATAATTGGCCAAATGCACTGGTCCAATAGACTGGACTGATGAAAAGGTTGTGCTTGGTGTTATTACTTTAGCATCAAAGTGATGCTAAATCTAAAACATGACGTGGACTGTAGCATGAGAGCTGCTTTGAAAAAGAAAACTGAAGACAAATCTGAATGAATATTCATTATTTCTGGGAATTGCAGGATATGTAAACAACTACAGTGATCATTCTGCATTTTTTGTTCAGCTTCAGTTTTCTGTGACTGTTTTATTCTAGTTTTGTCTCCATGTTCTGTAGCAAGTTTTCAGTCTCTTTTCATTGAAATCTCGCTCTTTTCGTTCGCTGTGCGTGGATTGATTGAGTGTCGTTGTCAATGTAAAACCAAACTCTCTTTTCTGTTCTCTAATTAATTTGCTCTTCTCTGCTGTTTCCCTCCGATGCCTGATCTGAGAACAATACACAAAGAAACGTGTCATGGCTTCAACAGCATATCATTTGTGTCAGTTGTTGACAGAACCATGTTTACACACAGACTTGGGAGTCCAATCACTGCTGTCACAGCCGCGAAAGATCAGTCAGTTATCCAGTTTCGCTAAATCGCTCTGAGTTTACTTAAGAGCAAAGTCAATAATTTATCCTGGCCATGCCACAGTGACAACAGAACAATTGAATACACATCCTTTAGGTGGCAGCACTTGGGTAATTAACAGGGCTGGTATGAAACCTGTAACATGGAAAGTGCCAACATTGACCTGTAACCAGGCAGCCACAGATAGCAGGGAATGTACAGAGCACGCTACTCATGTAGATACACAAACACACGATTAGTCAAGCGTTCATCCTTACATTTTAACCACTTTATCCCTGACCACCACTGAGAGGGACGTCCATAAGGTCCAACAAGAGGTTTAAATCAAACTGCCGGCTTAGAAAGGACTGATTCAAAGCAAAAGAAGTCAAATGAAAATGTTATCTGCTTTTGACTTAAGAAAACAATTACAATTTGTGGTTACATAAGAGAGCACGACAGAGCACTGAAGATGATTGTCTGCGCCTGACTCATTCAAACAGCACGGAAAATCTGCCAAAACTACCTTATCACCTTCTGCCATTTGACAGCTCACCTATTATATTTGAACTGCAATAGTATTGTTAAAGGGGATGAAAAGCAGCAGTTTTAACAGCTACTATCTCTCACTTACAGATGAAATGAATTCAAAGGTTCCTTGTTTGGTTGGGACACAACGTGATTTATTTTTGACATGTAACTTTAATTTTTTATCAGGTGGCTGGATTTTACAGCCACCTGATAAAATAATAAATGTAATCCCATGTCTTCTGCAGGGATTAAATTGTAATAAAAAAAGGCAGCATTGAAACCTAGACCAGATAAAAATCAGATGAGTCACGATCTGTGAAAGGCAGTGGTAATGAGACATGGGTAGTTAAAGGAGTCAGGAGGTGAACCCTGGGCATTTGACAGTCATGGCATTTGCGTGACATTCAACGCCTCTCACTTTTCCTTTTTTGTCTTTTAATAGCAGTAGAAAATATGACGGGTTTGATTTACGTTAAGAATGCCTGCAGCCACAGCCCCAAAGACACACACACAGAGAGAGAGAGAGCTTTGATAATACAGTTCAGCTTCAGTTCAGTTTTGATATGTTCATACAGCGTGAGTTCCAACAACAACATAAACATTTAAATCCATAGAAGCCCAGAAACATTTGGCCACCGGGGAATTAAAAACAACCGCAGTGACTCCACTGATGACATCACGAACATGCAGTAGGTGAATGTAACTCTACTGTAGCAACCAAAGAGGTTTTTTTTTGTTTGTTTTTAATTTATCTTTCTAGCTTGTAAATTGTAGGAACATGATTAAGTGTCAGGGCACACTATTAAAAGGTTGATGACTACATCCCGGTTTGGAATTGTTTCAAATTTTCAATTCACAACAAGCTGGATTTCAGTTTTTCTTACTGCTGTCAAACATGCATTTAAAGCACACCATACCTTAAAATGTTTAGAAAGAAATCTGATGACTGAGTGTATGAGCAGTGAAAAACACCTTGGCAACATAAAGTAAATGGGATGAACAGCAGACCAAGGTAGAGTCTTGTGTTTCACAGTGGAAGGATTGAATTGTTCAGTCAGTTTCAGGAGACGGTTGCCTCTGACCCTGAGTCTCTTTTTATCGACTGAGACTCAGTTAAAAGCATCGCCACGAGGGTGAATGACGAACAAGAGCGTCACATTTCATTCATCAAAACAGCGTTTATGTACTTTGTATTATTGATTATCCATGTTACAAATCCAGTGTTCTAGAGAAAACTCTTTTCCATCCAAGGCAAAAGCCGATGGGCATTAAAACACACAACACTTGTCTTTCTTTTCCCCTTTACCTGCAGTGATTTGGACACAAGAAAAAAAACTGATCCACTGAATGGTAGTAATTCAAGTCAGTCAAACTTCTTCATAAATTAGGAAAAAATAAAAAATAAAAATCCCCACTAAACATAGACCTTGCAAAAAATATCAAACCACATTGTCCTGACATCAGTTGGTGCTGTGATTGCAGTCAAATACTACGCTCTGAGACTTTTAAAGAGTACAGCCTTTGACAGGGAGATAAATAATTCACAGGGATATTAATTTGAACCCTATGCACCCTGCAGCAGCAAAAAAAAGTGCCTCAAGTGTCTTCTATCTTCCAGAGACTGTAAGCCAGGACAGACATGTTCAGACAGTAGACAGGGACTGACCTATTGTCTGTGTTTGTTTTTGGCTTAACAGCAGGACAGTATTCCTGATTGAGTCCATTCAGAGTCAGCTTAACAGCAGGACAGTATTCCTGATTCAGGATTCTCCATTCAGAGTCGGGTTGCTGTGTGATGTGGTCAAAATAGAACATGACGTAAGACTAAAATGAAGTAGAAAATAACATGGAGATGGAGAATGACTTAGGAGATGATAGACATCAGGGGAGCCTCTGTCACGACATATTGATGATGTAAAAAAGATAGAAAATCAACATTCTGTTGATATGGCTCTATTAGAGATGACCATTAGACATTCATAAACTTGTTTTTTTCTGTATAATTATTGGTATGTATCATATTAAAAGATTGGATGCACCATGTACTCATATTTTTCTATATTTTTCTGCATTCCTCTATTTATTTTGTGATCTGGTGATAATTTGAATTTCAACCCATTTGTTTTATATCCTCCTGCTCTATTAGTGAAACAAGAAGTCTAAAGAAGGATAAAATGTTGTTTAGAATTTAATGAAGTATAAAGCTTTGGACATGCAACCGCAAGGGAACACAGCTCATACATTTGAGTACATCGTGGACACGGCAGCAGCACGGACAGCAGGAGAATTCTCCTCGTCTCCCCTGATTACGCTATGAATCCATGGTAAATATGACGACATTTTCAGGAATATTCCGTACTGTCTAACTCTGCAGTTTCTGTCATAGATCAGAATCCCAGCGACAAACACATCCCCACTGTCAGGGTCTCTAACAGCCAGAGCTCCGCCTGCATCACCAAAACACACATTTTCCCCAAACCGTGAAATGGATGTGCAGAACATGTTGTCATCTACATCTGGTGTGAAGGGCTTTTTTTTATAGTAAGCCTTACAGCTGGAATGATTGGCGATAGGAAGGATGAGATATTTAAGTGATGTTGCAGGAGTTAGGAGAGCGCCCCAGCCCCAGCCTGAGATGATTCCATCAGTGATGTTGGTCAGGTCCTGTCCCCGCTCAGGGAGAGGGATTGGAGCCACTTTGTCACTCATCAGTACAGGCTCCTTCAGCTTGATCAGAGCCAGGTTGTTGTCCCAGTTAGAGTGGTTCAGAAAATTTGGATGGAGAACTATCTGTGGAGAGAAAAACATTTTTAATTTAGAAACTGTTTTTTTCTAATGGTAAACATTTTTCTTTTTGTTTCTTCTTCTATATTTCTTCTATATCTTCTATATTTCTATATGATGTAAACCACATGTGTCAAACTCAAGGCCCGGGGGGCCAAAAGCAGCCCACCATGCAATTTTGTGCGGCCCATAGGAGTTTGAAAATCAATTATTAATGTCTATGCAGCAGAAATTATTAACCTAAAAAAATCAGATTTTTTTATTACACAGCAATGAACAGTATTTGCAGCTTGAATAAATAATAATCAACTGCAGAAACGTGTATTAGTCTGTTATGGAGTAGTTACATCACCTAGAAAAAGTACATTGTTCCACTGCGGCCAGTACTAAATGATCTATGGACTGGGACTGGTCCGCGGACCAGAGGTTGGGAACCCCTGATCTATACAGTCTTCCATTTACAACCGGCCCTTCAAGGGGAACTGTAATGCTGATGTGGCCCCCTGGTGGAAATGAGATTGATACCCCTGATGTAAACAATGATACTCAATATGACAGGATATTTTCTGTCATTCTACTAAAACTAGAATAAAATGGAAAAATGGAAAATTAAGATGGTAAGACAATAGAAGCAGACAGGGTGTTCTCTGCTGCTATCATTGTATAAATTAAACCTAAATTAAGAACATGTTCACACCATTCAAAAAGCAAACATTGTTTTATTCAGTGACACTTCACCGGATGTTTGGCCAACGGTTCACTTTAACTGTCATGAAACACATATACACACAGTGGATAACAACCCTGATCCTCTTACCACTTGTTAATTCAACCTTATTTTGTGAGGTACAGTCTCACAAGATAAGAAAAGTCATCAACGACAAGAAGATTATGAAACAACAATGTGAACAGACAATGTCACGTTTCTTCATTTTTGTCAACGTTAAAAAACAATGTGGCGTTTTACTTACTTACCTTCTCTACCTCAACCTCGCTGGAAGCATTAGCTTCAGGCAGCCCTACGATTCCCACGTACAACTTTGGAATTAAGGGATCGTTCCGCTTCATTTCCGTTCTGTTCATCCTGACATAAAGGTTGGTGCCAGCCGTTAACACCCAGCGGTCAGAGATGAGAGTGCCACCAGCATAACCTTGACCCAGCGCATCATCAGAAACGTTGAGAAAAACCTGCCAGGGGACGTGAGGGGCCAGAAGTCCCCCGATCATTCGCCTGGAGCGTTGGGGTGCGAACCTTGAGGCTGTAGAATTATTATAATTGCAATTAACTAAAGTGTTTAGTGTCTACAAATGTATTTCATTCACACATATTCTGACAGATCCATCTATCTGTTTTTCCATCCATGAAGTTGTCTGTCTGTCTCTGTCTCTCTGTCTTTCTATGCATCTATCCATCCATCATCTATCTATCTCTCTATCCATCCATCTATCTATCGATATATATATATATATACATTTTCTTCATATACACTGAAAAAACATTATTTCTGGGACTCCAAGAGAACAGGATTTCAAAATGGTGATGTTTTTGCCGTTAGGCAAGAGCACTAACCACTCTTCCACTGAGTGAGTCAGGTCGGGTGACACAGTTCAGTCAGACATGTGATCAGAATGAACTACAACTCCAGGCTGAATCATTCTGTGGAAAACAATGAGTTGAAGGAGAAAGTCTTAGTACTCAGTGTGCATTAAATGAAGACGTGTTCTAAATATTTATAACGTCTCTGGGGCGCAATCGGTTAGCGCGTTTACGTATATAAGTTTATGTCCCAAAACATGTTGCCAAGTGAATAATTTGTGGAGGGCAGTGGTGGCTTAGTGGTTAAGGAAGCAGACATGGGTCCGGAAGGTTTCAGGTTTGAGTCCACCAGCTGCCAAGTTACCACTGAGGTGCTCTGAGCATGGCACCGTCCCCACACACTGCTCCCCTGGTGCATGAAGCTGGTCACTGTTCACTTTGGTGATGGGTTAAAAACAGAGGTCACATTTGGTTGTGTGCAGTGGTGAGCTGTGTCACTTTGTTCTTTACTGCACTAAAAAGCTGTTAGTCACATTGAGGTGCACATGAGTCATGAAAAAAATAATACTTTATCACTGAGTTCTGTTGTTAATAACACTGAAGTATCATGAATGAGTTTAAAAAACCAAAAGTCATTTTTGGAGGTTGTTCGTAGCATTTTCAAGAACAGACCAAGTTTCAGTGATTATTCACTAACATAAAGACTGTGAAGACGTGAAGTTTCATTAAGAGCAACTTTTCACAGGATAGAAATTGAGTTTGATTTACACATACAAGCATCATGTATTACTACATGTTTGATGTATTTTTCATTATCTATGTATATACTGTATATGGTTTTTATAATGTATATGTGTTAGCATAAAAACATCTTTTTACAAATTCATCAGACCTTACACATACATTCATACTGTATATGTGTGTGTGTGTGTGTTTTCAGTGTCTCACCTGACACTGAGCTTTTAACCGCCTCGGCCTCAGCAAGACAGGTCCATGCAGCCAACATGAGCACGGTGACAGAAAACCTTGAACCAAACACAAAGCCACGTGTTGAACAAACCTGAGAAAGTTCATTAGGTTGCACATGAAATACTACGACTTAGTTTTCAAAAATAACAAATGGTTGTCTCCAAACCTGTTGATCTACTGTTACTAACAAAACCTTAAACATATAACACCCCAGTGTGACCCCTGGTACAGACATGTACAGGTGCTCACCGCATTTTGTTGACAAAGGTATTTCTCCTGAAGTCAATGGTTCTGTGCGGTGAATTCAAGTGTTGGCTCTTCTGCCCGCTGAAATATTTATATTGATTTTGGGCCCTGTTGCAATGTGGATTTCTGGCCAATTCAAAGAAAGGGTTGTGCAATTTCTCTTAGCACACATTACCTTTTGTGCAACACGTATCAGACTCCTACATCTGAGGTCAAGGATTTCTATTATGATGAAAATCACAGCAAAAGAGCAAATATCATAACATTTGAACAGTTTTTCTGGGCAATATATTCAAATTAGATCTCTACATAAAGTCTCTTCTCAATCTCACACTGTCGACCACTAGATCCATGGCTTTTAAACACTTTGTTTGTTTTGATTATTTCTGTGATTTGTTGAAATCACTAGAAACCCTAGTAGTTCAAATAGGAGTACTAGTAATGGTAAGAGTAATTGTAGGGTAATAGTATTTGTATTAGAAAAGGTAGTAAATTGAGTAACACTATATATTAATAATAATAATAATAATAATATTAATAATAATAATAATAATAATAATAATAATAATAATAATAATAATAATAATAATAATAATAATAATAATAATAATAATAATAATAATAATAATAATAATAATAATAATAATAATAATAATAATAATAATAATAATAATATTGGTACTCTAATAGTGGCGCTATTTGAATGTGTAGTTATGATTGCTGTATCAAAGTGCTAGTAGCTGGTCTGAAATTGGTGAAAATTACAGGATAAACATTGATGAAAACAAGCCTAAAAGCCATCCCCAGTAATAATCATATAAAATTCCAAATACTACTCTGATTTGTGGTAAAAGCTGTAGCAGTGGTCAAGGTGGTGTCAAAAGAAGTAGTGGAGGTGGTGATGGCTGCAAAAACTACACTCAAAGTACAAATGCAACGTTGCTTCATTTAATCATTTTTAAGTAACTTTAAATACACGTACAAATGATTTTACCACCGTAAACAGAGACTACTGATTACGAGGCACACGCACACACATCAGCAAGTAGTTGTTTATGTGCGGCAGGAAAGAAAGTCCAATATTTCTGCTTCATCAGTCAGAGACAGAAAACCCATGTTCGGAATGAGGATGGAATAAAACTTTTAGCATAAACAGCAGAAACTGGGAGTTGATTAAATAAATTCTCAGTTTTTCACAGTTCCAGTTCTGCAGTGTGCCATTTTTCAGACACCTTGGTTTCCTACTAATATCCCAAAACATCCATATCGGAGAATTCTTTTCATTTTGTGTTTTCTAATCCTGGGACAGAAACCGACTGAGGGGTACATCATGTTTTTCAACTTTGGAAACTGCATTGCATAATTTGTCTTGAAGCATCTGCCAATTTCCAAAACAAACAGGTAACAGTGTGTGTCAGCAGGGTTGGATACTGATATGCCTGCGCCACTGTGTCATTAAATTCCACATTTTTCGTATGTGTCAGTCATACCCAGGATGTAAAGAGCAGCTGGGCGGTATTTCACCGTTGGGTCTCCGTCCGTATGACATGACCATCACGGTGTCGGGATCCTTTTAGAGGCCAATCCCAGCACATGAGAATATGGACTAAAGTGCATCACGGGACCAACATAAAAAAAGCCTCTGTTATACACAGATCACGGTGTACCTGCCGCCACAATGCCACCCACATTCTCCCAACTTTCCCATACAGAACAAGGTCGGCAAAATGTGTGGGTTTACATAGAAGTCCGCTTTCGCAGAATAAGAGTAACGTAACGGTGACATGCAGTGTGACAGTGTTGCATAACAACGATGACAGGTGAGCGTTTTTTTTCCCTGTTGACATCACGCAAACATAGGTTAGCAAATGTGATTAGTTCGTCTCTGATTTAATACATTTGACATAGATGATAAATATTTTGCCAGTGTCTCTGCAGCTTTGATATAAGGCTCACTCTCAGTCTTCAAATATATTAAATTCTTTAGGAAAATCCTATAATCCTTCAATGTGTTGACCACTAATAAAGCAAAAGCCAAGATGCAAATTCAATAATGACCTAAAGGTGACATCGCTGCTGCATGGAGGGAAATAGAAAGGACGTGACCTGTGTGTTGGATGTGACAACGCTGAGTACAAGCGTCCAAGCCACCGGCACAAATGTAGAAATGCAATTTAAAAAAAGGAATGACTAATAAATAGAGAGAGAGAGAGAGAAAGATAGAGGGCGATAGAGAGAAAGATAGAGGGCGTGAACTATGTGAGGTTTAGGGGAGGAGGTGTAGATGATGTAGAGATGTAGACATTGAGCTGAGCAAAGAATCCGAGGAGGAGGAGGGAGAGAGAGGGAGAGGGAGAGAGAGAGTGGAATAGGAATGGAAGAGGTGCAGGAGGAGAGAGAGGCTGAATTATAGAGAGCCACAGAGAGTCTTCATGTGCGCTAGAGGAGAATACACGAGGAGGAGGAGAGTACGGCTTCACCTTCGTCTCCAGAGGAGGATTTCCAGCCGACACTTATAATAATAATAATAATAACAACAACAACAAACTATAGCAGTGACGCTGATAGAGATTCTTCTGCTTTCATCATTTTTTTTGAAGTGCACTTCACGAGCGAGAGGATGTGGGTGAGTTTATCAAACTGATTGTGGATGTAGAATGAATCATTCTGAAAACCAACCAGATGGTTTTTCAGAATGATTCCAATGACGAGTTTAACTGTTTTATTTTTATTTCCACTTCTTGCCAGAGGTTTGCTTTCCTAACAGTTAATATTTCTGTTGCTGGGAGGACAGAACTGGGCTTCACTCTGATTAACAAGAATCACACAAGAGTCCAGTGCTTACAGTCAAATGAATGTGTCTGGCTTTTTGAACTATGAATGTGTTGTGACGATCACTCCAGAACCATTTGTTTATCTTTTTTTGTCTGTAGTTGCTTTATACAGTAGTGTATAATCACCTATTGTTACTCTCCATTAAACCAACGTGTTGGTATTTGTTGGTTCGATGAGAGAAAATTGTCTTCGACCTCTATCTGTATATCTCACACTCACCTTTACACATAGATTTATGGTTTGAATTAGGCTTTTTTGGAATTAAATCATTCAATCAAACCGAATGAAATTTGGAATTTTAGTGAATTCAAACCGATCTCATCTAATCTCAAAGAACAGAACAGCACACTGTGCTGTGAGAAATCAGAATCAGCTCACAGACATATACAGCAGCAGTACCTTTGATTTGACCTGTAGAGTGGATACACATGGGAGTTCAATCAACCAGGACCAGACTTGTCTTGGATGATGATCTTTGCCCCCTTTAATAGATTTCAAATGTATAAACCTGACTCCAAGTTCTGATAAGACATCGACATCCTTCGTATTTGTCTCGTCCTCATGTGAAACTCTAAGGCATTACTGGACTTAACAGACACACATCGTGTCTGACCGTACGTTTTTCAAAGACACCTGAACATGTTAGCTTTTGCCGCAGTTTTATGCAATTATGTTTTTTTCCTACTGACGCAATTATCGAGAAGCAGAAAATCTTCTAGTAATTATCTTTGCAGTTTTAGAACATAGACGCGCGCGCAGGAGTGGGCAAACTATGGCCCGGGGGCCGGATGCGGCCCATTCAGCTTTTTAATCTGGCCCGCCAAACTTTACCAAATTATATAATTTATTTATTTTATCATTATACTTCTGCCTTTTCCCTGCAATACCCACATTTCCTCCATAGATGGTGCAGAAAATGACAAATGTGTTTCAACCTTTTTGGCCTTTATTCATGCCTTTCAAATGTCATTTACCTTAGTTTACACAAACACTCCATCTTTCTGCTCCTGATCCTGCCCCCCTGTCAAATTTTAGGACCAATTGTGGCGTGCGAGTCAAAACGTTTGCCCACGCCTGGTCTAGAAAAAAGTTATATACAAAAAATATTCTCTGAGGAATTTGGTGGAATTTACTCTGAATTATGATTTGACTTTATCTGGAGAATCAAAATGAATATTGGAACTCAAAAGTTAATTCTTTTTTTTTAATTAAATAAGATCAAAATATAGTAAGAAAAGTGTTTTTGTAATTTTCTTTCTCAAGGCCCAGTTCTCACCTCAGAATACTCAAGCCTATTCAAGAGAGGCATTACATTCTTCTCCTGAAGATTTTATAAAATCTGACACTATCGTTTGAAATGTTAGGAAGTCTTAGTTTTTTTATTCAAAGGGGGAAAATATCTTGTTGAAAAATGAATAATTATGAAATACCTTAACATTCACAGCGAATTCAATTTGTCTTGGGAATCTGAGATCAGTGTTATAAAATCAGTAGTAAAATCAAAGTTTTTCTTTGTGTGTTTTTTTTTTCTTAATAAAACTCACTCCAGTGGACACCTCCTGAAGGCCAGACGAGACCTGAAGTAAAGATCTGTTCTGGCCCAGGGGTCACATGCCTGGTGTTACGGCAGATAGGCAAGAATTTCAAGAATAAACAAACCTTAAACAGCAATAGAATGAGCAGAGTGACAGGACGGGGTGTGAAGAGAGGAAGAGGTCTCTGTACCCATGTGCTGTGGCAGTGGGCCCTCAGGGGACACTGACTCTGTCTGTCCATTATTGTTGAACCTGACCTCAGTGGACGAGCCCGTCCTCAGAGCCCTGACCAACCCCCGACAGTCCTCCTATATATGTCAGACCTGTCAGTCAGACAGGAAGAGCTGTCAGAGACAATTCTCTGTAAAACGCTATGGATGGATGGATGGATGGATGATAGATGGATGGATAGGTAGATGGATGGATGGATGGATGGATGGATGGATGGATAGATAGATAGATAGATAGATAGATAGATAGATAGATAGATAGATAGATAGATCATTGTGTTGCAGATTGTACATTTCCAGCGAAGAACATTACCTTCTACATATGTGGAAGTAAAAATGTATAATCATCCAACTCTACACCTTTACTAGGTGTTTTTTAGCCCAGGCACAGAATCACACTACTGACAGTTTCAGCTGATCCAACTGGACCTTATTAAATCTCTCCTCTGCTCAAAAGACTTATTCCATGACTCACTGATGTCTGACATCAGCCAGAATATTTGTACCTTGTCTCTAACACTCTTTGTCTCATGGAGATTAAGTACTTGATGCAACATTTAAGCACCTCTCCGTGACAAATAAATGTAGTGTGTGGTTGGTCGGGAAAAAAATGTAATAACAAATATTCATGTATTAGATAAAGAGTAAAAAAGATTAGATCACCGTTTGGGTTTTTATTCTTAATACCAAATGACTAAAAGGTTAAGTTTGTTAATTGTGTGTGTGTGTGTGTGGAGGGGTGAGGGTTGGGGGGGCGATGTTTCCAGCAGTCTTACCACAGTGAATCAAAAAAATCTCAGTAAAATTCTTTCCTCATCTCCCTTTTTTTTTCTCGTCGTCACCAGTGCTATTAACAATGTAAAATGTTCAAGTAATTGGCCGGAATTCCACGAGCATTAGAATTAAACGAGTGCTGCTACCAAAACTGCTGCTACAATTTCTGAAACTGCAGCGAAAATTCAAAGGTTTCATCTTGTGCTAATACGTCCTCATTATGTTTTCTGACCAGTTAGATTTGACTAGTTAGTCATCGATCATTTGAAAGTCAGAAAGTGATGTCTGCAATTACCTTGTAACACATTCATACTTTATCACTATCACAAGGCTCAGTTATTCTGGGCCTTGAACTCATTGTGCGGTAAATGCAGAGGTTTGTCTGCCTCCTGATGTGTCACCTTCCTGCATGTGTCAAAACAGAAATTGTAATATTTATATATATATATATATATATATGTGTGTATATATATATATATAAATGTCAGAAGCGGGGGGCAATTACCAGAATGGACATTGTTGCAGTTGGCTGTGTTTGATTTTTGTTCAAAGGAGCTGTGAACAACTGTGCTTGAAAATTCAATAAGAACGTAAAATTGAACAAAGAACGACTTCAATCACTGTGATTGTACCAGTGGTCATGCTAGTTATAAAATGCACGCACCAAGATTAAAAAGCTGCATTTTCTGACAGGACTATGATGTACAGCGGCTATTTATTAGAAAACAGAACTGAGAAAGATATGACAAATTAAACCATTAAATTCATCTGGTCCATCTGCACAGCTTCATCATTACTTGCCAATCCAGCAGCATGAATGGTCGGGATTCATGCTGCTTTTTCATTTTTATAACCTGAGGCTGATAAGAGGAGGCGAGCTGGGCGATGAGTCTATAGAGGAGATTATCCTGCAGACCATATAGGAGCCATGACACTGGGGAAGTGGATATCGATGTGTTCCTTAAATCATTTACACATAGTGTACAGCTTACAACAAAGAGTGTGTTTATGATGAAAGGCTGAAGACAAGGACTTCTGGGAAACTGCTGTTTTGACCAGCTGACCGAAGCAGTTGTCAAATGGATTATGAAGAAACTGTAGACAAATTAATGCTGTTGAAAACAATGGCTCTCACCATTTTATACAAGCCACCGTTAAGATGCAGGTTGGACAAAATAATGACATGACCGTCATATTTGTCATATTTAGGAATGACTAGTTGGCTCGATTAATCATGATTAACCTACAGTTCTCCTGTGAACAATTCTACCTGATTTACAGCTCTAGTAAATACAGGTCTACACTTTCCAGAGTCTTCTGTAAATGACACATTATCACATTTAAATGTATTATTATTATTATTATTAAACCTGTATTTTAGGACAGAGTAGGTAGAAATGTGTCATATACAGAAAATACACAATAAAGAAATGACAATAAGGACTATTCTATTCTAAACAAAAGGAATTGACAAATAAAGAAAGAAATTAATTCAAATAAATCAAACAGAACTCAAAAATACTTCAATAAAACCAGGTAAAAATAAGAAAGGAAAATCAGAGTTATTCACTTTGCTTTTAGAATCCAAATGTTTTTTGTTCATTTCTTTTTCTTTTTGTGTTTTTTTTTTAACGCTTTTATCACTTTGTATTAGCCCCATAGTGTTTCGAAACATCGGGAGATTTGCAAATATTGAACACGAATAATGTTTTTTTTAAATGAAAAGTTATTCATTTTGTATTACAACTCAAAGTAATTCTGCAAAAAAAAAAAAAATTAAAACTGATTAAAACGGGGCCGTTTTCAACCATGGTCGAAAACCTTTCGACATAAATTTGTCTGGTTCTCACTATCAGTTGGAACTACAGCAAAAAAGTATAAATACTGCAGTTTCTAATTTCATATACTGAAACTGAAATCTGCAGCTGCAACAGCTGAAGGATGTCAACTCAGAAACCACCACATCAAGTCATCATCAGATGTGTTTGTCCACTCTGAGAACCTGGGCCATGGTCCTCACTCTGGTCTGAATGTGTCCATTCATATTAGACTTTGCTGTCGTGGATTTACTCCCCCTCTCCCTCACCCCTTTCCTGCTCCACAGCCCAGTGAACAACATAAATGATGGATAGAGCAGTGTATGAAGTTGTCAGCTCAGAGACAGACATTCAGTCCTGAACTGTTAGCATTGGCAGGTTCTGCAGTGTAGTTCATGGAAACAATGTCTGACCACAACATACACAATGATCAATATCTGGACTCACTAGGGTTCATAGTAAAGAGTTGGTGTGATAAATGCTACTCACCTCGGATAACTGGTCCCACGGTGCATCTGTGTTTCTAACAGTCCTCCACAGACCCACTGTCCCTCCAGCCGTCCATATTTTATCACATAAAGGTCCTGACATAGACACAGAGATACAAACCATAAATATACATCAGTTGATGCAAGTGGTTATTAAAGAGTTTCAATAACCCTTATAATCAAAAGGATAGTCATCAAGTGGTAAAGGAAAGTCCTTAAGCCCACAGTCATCCGAACACACGTAAAGACGTGGTGAATTATTTTCATTACCCTATTTAGCGGAAAATGAGCATTTAGGCAGTGAAATGTTTGATGCATTTGAGGAATGATGTATATTTGCATTTTACACCTGCGATTTCCCAATGCAACTAAAATATATTTTATAAACACTTTACATTAATTGGTCATATTTTGCAGAATTTATTTTTATTAATATAGAGTTATTATGTACAGTTTTTATGGATCAGATTTTCCACTGTGTGGCGCTTTGGCCCAGAGGCAACGTCT
>NC_024311.1:4084487-4111761 GCF_000523025.1 Cynoglossus semilaevis | reverse complement strand
GGATGGATGGATGGTTGGATGGATGGTTGGATGGATAGATTTTCCATAGTGTCTTTACTGTATTAAATATATATTGTTTATGTGGTTTTTTTTTTTCAACATGGCCGTCTCTCAGAGCAGAACACAGTCTCCTGAGCAGCTCTGCCACATTCAGGTCTGACGGTTAAACCACACACTGAGCCATGGCTTCGCTGCTTGGCAATGTGAGCGTTCCTGAGATCACGTCGGCCCCGGTGATGATGACTGACTGGTCATTCAACCTGACGACCGGACCGGTGTCAGGTCGATCTCTGGCTCCCCTCTGCACCGTCTGCAGCTGTGGTTTTGTCAACCGTACCCTGGCGGTGGTTTTCATGATCAGCCTGGCGTTTGCCATCGTGGTCGGAAACGTGATCACACTTACCGTGATGGTGCAAACGCGGCAGTCGAGATCACCGCAGGGATATCTGAAAGGTGAGTGAAACGTTTTAGTGTCGTCGTTTTTTGTTTTTCTTCAGCAGTTAGACGTTGTAAAGTTTGACCATCACGCCTGTTTTATCTCTGCATCCACAGTGTCGTTGGCCATGGCCGACATGATGGTTGGTGTCCTGGTGGTTCCTTTCAGCGTCTACACTGAGATATTTCTCATGGTGATGAGCACTCCTCCACTTTGGTACCAGGGCAGTTCCATCAGTGGAACAGACAATCCCTGGCAGCCCTGCATGCTGATTGGCCCCGTCTTTGCTGGATGCACTTTTGTTTCCATCAGCACTATTTTCCTCATGACCTTGGAGCGGAGCATTGCCATACTGTGGCCACTCCACAAGGACACCGTGGTCACCCATAAAAGGACGCTGTTCTTTGTCCTCATCTCGTGGGTAGTGAGCTTCCTCCTGGCTCTGGCTCCTCTCATCTTCAGCAGTAACTTCATTCTGGAGTACAATGAGTGCAGCCGCATGTGCAACTACACGCCGCTTTTGCATGGAAAGCAGCTGCGGTCTGACGCCTACATTTTGCTTTTATTCCCAGCGTTTGACTTCACACTCCTGGGCGCAACATTTGCAGTGAATGTCTTGTCTTTCACTACTATTCGCCGGTACTCCAGAAAACGTAAACTGCTCTCAGAAGGGAGCCTAAACGAGGGGGGCGGTGGAGGAGGGAAGGGATGCCAGCAGAGGCCCTCCTTCTCAGATATTAAAGCTGCCAAGACCATCGGCATCCTCACATTTGCCTTCACAGCATCCTTCTCTCCCATTGCAGTGTTTGTGCTGGGGAATGTAGTGGGCTATACCTGGTGTAATTTTTCCTTTTTTGCCTTCTGGATGCTGACAGGAAACAGTTGCTGTAATGTTATCATTTACAGTGTCAGGGACCAGCGCTTTAGGAAAGGCGTGATGCTCCTCCTTCACAGAGAACAATCTCACCCAAACAGTGAAAAGCCCTAGGAAACACAAATCAGTTCATTGACTTGCACAGTTAACCACCTGTGGATTGGCTCAGCTTCACAGGGCTATTTTCAATTTTTTTTTCTGGGGACCCAAGTGAATAGACATTATTCGTAAACTCCTGGGAAACATGATGCAAGACAACCCCAAAAAAAATCTCTTGCGTCCCACCTGAGGGTCGCGACCCAGTCTTTGGGAAACAATGATTGAAACATATATTACATTATGACAGTGAACGAGCAGGAGAGGAGTTCATTGATTTACTGAACTACAGCACTGTGGCCATATCTTCTTGTTCAGGTTTTAATTCAAAAACGGGAAAGTGAACAAAGAAAAGTGATCATACGCAATAAGTATCTTAAATCCCTTTTAGAGGTTAAGCACAACACAACATATTGTTGTAAGATACACACAATTACAGTGGGGCCTCGAGATCCGAGCTACCCGGAATAGGAGCTTTCCAAGTTATGAGGAAGCAACTTTTGCAAGATTTTCCTCCTGATACAAGGAAACATCGAGTTACAAGTCCTCAACCGAGCTCCAGTTTTTCAATTGACTGACGGTCAATTAATTAATAATTAATAATAACCTCAACCGAGCTCCAGTTTTTCAATTGACACTGTCACGCTCACTGTTCCTCCTGTGGTTATTTTACCGATTCTTATAACAATAATATGAAATATTTTGTTTAGATGAGGGGGGTAATTTAATTAATTAATAGTATATTTCTGTAGGCTGGAACAAATGAATTGATTTTTAGTTATTTTTAACGGGAAAAATACAGGTGAGATACAGCGAGATACAGGTGCTGCTGTGGAACAGATTAAACCCGTATCCCGAGGCCCCACTGTACTTTACCTATACATCTCAATTGTTTTTTTAAATATTTCAAAGTTGGAGATTGATTTTTTTTTTTTAACAGATTAGTTTTGTTTCTTTTCCACACGGTTTAATTTGAGAGTAATTTGAAAGACTTTGAAGAAACAACCTTATTAACTTGGGAACCACTTAACCATGAGGGCGCTCTGATGTTTGTCCATTAGAACTGATGCTGAAGTCGGCAGCTGCTGGACCTGGCTCTGACAGCTTACAGACTGTTGAGCAGCTGGTATTGGATATTTGCTTCTCTCTCTCTCCCTCTCCTTCCCTACTCTCTGGTGAGCATCACTCCAACCACCACAACTTTTCTACCAAGTTTCGATGAAAACACTTAGTGCTCACTACAAAAAAAAAAAAAATTCTTTCGGTCTTTCTGCATTCAGTCGGTGTGGCCACCGGTGCTATAAAGAGCAGCTTCTTTCCCTGGAAGTGCATGTTTGGATTCTGTGCTCGATGCTTGTTGTGTGATTCCCTGTTTTCCTGTGAATGATTTCAGCTGTCTGCAGAAGTTCTAGCACAAAAAGTAAAGTTACTGTCAAATTTGGACAAAAAAAATGGTATGCCTTCAAACTGCATGAACATAAGAAATGCTACATATGCACTTTAATGTGGACTGCAGCAGCAGTATACATTGTCAGACAACGAGTATTGACTGATTTTTCATTTCATATTATTTTGTCTGGGCTAATATGATTTACTATGTTACTGATCTGTCTGTGATTATTCAGTGTGAATTAATTTAATGGATACCACAATAAAGACTTCATGTGAAGCATTTTAGTAATCCAAAGTAATAATTCTGTGCCTGTTTATTTTCCTTGTGTGAATGTGTCTTTGAGCTTTGGCAATGTCGCGTAATGTAACTAGATTCATTTAATAGTTCGCAAGTAAGTTATAAATGAAATTATATTTCAGCAACTGCATCAGGGGGAAAATAAAGCAAAAATAAAGATGATGATAATCATGTTGTTGAGTATTTTTCCTAGTCTGATTTTAAGTACTAACAATAACTGTTTTGTGGGAAACCAACAGAAAATGGCTTGCAAAATTTTAAAGATGTCAAAAGTATGTTAATGTCATGAAACAGAAATATTTTGTTGTTAAGCAAAATATTGATAATTGGACAATGAGTCACGACATAGCTAAGTGCCAAAAATGTGTCAATGCATAGTAAGTGATGTAATCTGTCTTAAGTGTCATCCAGAGGACATCACACAAAAGCTTTTAAAATGTCAGAGCAAAGTAAGCATATATATATATATATATATATATATACGTATATATATCATCTGATTTCTGACTGGAATATACTCATAAACTCAGCACGTTTGTATATATGTATATATATATATGTGAGAAAGAAAGAACTAACCAGAAATATCATCTGGTTTCTGACTGGAATATATTCATAAACTCAGCACGTTGTCAGTGCTGGTCACATACAGTATATTTAAGTGTTATATATTCACTCTCAACAACTCTTCAATTTTCCCTCGAGCTGCAGGTTACATCTTACTCCCTGTTCCTGTTCAAATTCTTTAATTAAAAATCCGACAGTTTAAAAACTTTAAATCTGTCTCAACCAGAATATCCGATCATTAAGAATACAAACTTACAATTTCAGAATGAGCTGGTTATAAAAAAATACCATATTTCATTCATTTTGGGAAATGTGACGTGATATATAATTCAAATGTATTTTTCCAGGTTTTTTTTAATAACTTATAGGGACGTTCCAGAACTGAATACGGTAAATGTGCCCAGTAGAGGGCAGTAATGTAACTTTATCGATGCAACTAAAAAAAGGAAGAGGAAAAGTGAAAAGGAGTTCACCAGTAATAGAATTCTTTACTTTACTATTTAAATTTTAGGAGCTCATCTGAAAGAAATGATTTGGAAAGGTGTGAAATCAAAAATTATTGGTCAGGATATTGAGATTTAAACTGTTTTATCAATTAATAATTTGAGCTTCATTGATCTCACACTTCTCGGAATTGAATCCAGGACACGCTGCTTGTAAGGCAGGCAGAAACTGCTGAACTCCGGAACCACCAGATGTGACCAAAAAGAGAACAACGTTGGTAACTAGCCACTATTATTGATACTTGTGGGAGCACACACACACACACACACACTCTACAGGCAGGTTAGAAAGGTTCATTTGCAAGTTAGTAAACACACTGATGTCAGAATTTGTCAGTCAGAAACATTTAAATGTGGTCAAATGTCTCAGGGCTGTGTCTCAGTGGACTAAACCTTAAAGACAGCACAGAAAGAAAAAAAACAAAAAACAGACAGACGGGCAGAGACGTGCACGTCTTGTATTTCAACTGCTTCTCGCTTCAACTAAAGCCTTAACTTCACAAACCTCCGCAGTTGGAGTGACTGATGTAATTACTCTCTGACGTTAGTTTCAAGGGCCAACACTGGACAAAAGTGTTTTCTCCTCCTACACTCTGCATCACTATAGTTACACCACGGCACATAACACACATGCACAAACATTCTGTTGGCCGTGGACACCTCCTCAGCGAGGTCATGTGTGTTTGTTTGTCTGCCCTGCTTTTTTTTTATCCTGCCCCGTAACATTTCATGAATTAATTTTTAATTATCTGTCTTTGTCCAATCTCTTAAGGCAAAACAGTTGTGTGTCAGACCAAATAAAACTCGTCGATCACCTGTGGCAAAGACAAAGATGCCTGGGAGAACAGGGGGGGGGGGGTGGTTTTGGAAACAGAGAAGACACAACAACCGGAGGTCATACGGTTCTCATCTATATTGTGTGCTGAATCTTTGACTCATCTTGTGTAAACACAGAAAAAGCAAAGCATTCAACCACTCACAGGGTCAAATTATACCTTGATGCCTTGAAAGACTTCCGTAACGCTGTTTTGGGCTGATAAAGGCTGTGATCACGTATGGAACAGATGCACAGCTCGGACTGGTTGTTTTTTTTCCACAGTGATGTAAGGCATCAAACAGGCTGCTGATGGACTGATCAAACTGCTGTTGAACAAAGACAAAGTGACAACAGGAAATATGGTATTAGAGGGCTTTTAAATTATTGTATTGAGAGTTCTGATATATGTTTTACAACAGCGGTTCCTAAACTTTTTTGGCCATTGACTCCTTTCTGTATCCAAGTCGGGTTAATGAACCCCCAATACATATATGACTCGGACTGCATATATACATACATATATACATATATATGCATATATTTATAAATATATACAGATACATATATACATACATGTACATACATATATACATATATATGCATATACATATAAATATGCATACATATATACACATATATGCATACAAATATACACATATATATACATATATATTGTCCCACTACTTGTTTTCATATATATTTGCTCAGGATAAACAGCAGCGAAGATTTCCAAAGCAAGCAAACTTTTTTTTTCCCTCTGTTCGTAAATCTGTGTTCTGTATAAAAATACATCATAAACAGATCATTCATCTACAACCACTTCTCCTTGAAATACAACAAAGACATTTTCTACTTCAAAACTGTTTTGTTGTTTCCATTTCATTGACAAGGCTACGCTATGCTTTCCGATGTAGAGATGTTTCACACCTGTGGCTAGAGCCGGAGGCTGCAGAGACCCACAGGTGGGAGACAGCACTTCACACTTTTAGTGCCCACGTCTAATCCAACAAAAAAAAAAGAGGAAAATAAAAAAGAATACTGGATCTTTTGTCAGTGTCATCCTCATCTTGACATCACTCTCTGCTCTTATTTGCATAGTTGAGAGTAAAGAGAGATGTGAAAGAACAAGGAGGCTGAAGGACTGATGCAAACCACCGCCTTTAAGTGTTTTACAGCATGTAATGTACTAATGCCTCTAAAATCATTTCAAGAAAAGTATTGATAAACCAAACCGTATCCTGAAACAATGTCTTTATCGCAAAAAAATAAATCATGTTTGTTGTTGTTGTTGTCCATGGTTACATTAAATAGAATTGTTCTAAGAATATCGTCAATACTGACTTTAGGATTCAAATCACAAATCAGTTTGTTCTCCGTGTCAGAAAACGGTGAGGAGGTGACTGGACTTGAACTCTCTTGGCTCAGTTCAGGGACTGTTAGCTAGTGAATTTAAATGGCTTTAAAAAATAGATGTTAGCGAAAAAAAAGTCACTTTTTTTTTTCCTGGTAAAATAAAAGCTGAAATACTGAGTTTAACCTGGAGTTACAGCAGTGATGTATTAATTGTCAAAAAGAAAAAGAAAAATCAAAATTTTTGGGCGTTTATTTTTGTGGAAACGACACCAGTTGTCACATGCCGTTACTATACATTTATTAACATCAAACCAGCCCACTAAAATCTGACGGATGTAAAAAAAAAAAAATCTCCAGCCACTTTAACAGAAAAGATATGGCGTTTGACAGGAGATTAGCTTGTTTGATGGCAGGACGGAGGAAGCTAATAAGCGTGAAATGAAAGTGACGTCTTCAAAGTCGGCCTCGTTATGTTGAATGTTAAACATCACAGTATTTTCTGGCCTTCGGCGAGAAGAAACGGATTGATTTGAAAAGGCTGAACGGGATCGAACTATCTGACCGGACAGGACAGGACAGAGGAAGAAACTGTATGACTCATCGTCTGGTGTCCCCTCATCAGGAGACGCATTGTTGAACACACTTTTTGAACATTATTTCATATTTGATTTCCTGTTGGTTTCGTTCATACAACATTAACCTGAGTATCTGTTTAAGTTTTCTTTCATCAATATTTTCAGATAAAACTTATTTGAAGCACAACAAAAACAAAATAGACGACTATATTTATACAAACAATGGTCTCAATGTGCACTTTAAAAAAACAAAACAGAGAGATGTATTCACAGCACATCTCAACATATTTATGCAGGAAAGACAGACTAAGATTTTGTGTTTTAACAGGACAGTAGGAAGGACCATGAGTGAGAGACAGCCCAGTTCAGTATGCAGTCACAGATAGTCTTGTCCATTCCGTGTCTCCCCGTGTGCACAATCACCACCATTTTGAACAGAATGTTTTTTAAAAGTCACCTCCATCTGATCTTCTGTGATCTGCTCCTATGGCCTCCGACACGCTGCTAAAACCTTCATCCCTGAAAAGTAATAATGCACCGTTAAGAAATGTTTGTAACAGACCTACAGGATGATAAAACACTGACAATTATCCAGTTAATGAGTTAAAGTAAAGTATAGTAACGATAACCCCGCGATTTCTTGTCCATAGTACGATTTTATCGAGTTTTCTTTAACAAATTGAGCTCCACACAAATTCTGACCAAATACAATGATCCTTTATTTGTAAGAACTATGCAAAAAATAAAAATACAAGTACCGTTTGAAATGTTCTTGTGTACCTCATTCACTGAAATTGTTATCTTAAATAGCAGAATAGAAAAAAAAAGGACATTTTTTTACAGAAATACTTCAAATCACCATTTATCTTCTTATTGAGGAGCAAAACTGGTCGGGTCTTATTTACCTCACTAACTGTCAATATATTAAACAACAAAAAAAATTTAAAAAAAAAAATTTAACTGAAAAGAGTTCGTTTCTTTACAACTGTCAATATATTAAACAACAAAAAAATGTAAAAAAAAAATTAACTGAAAAGAGTTTGTTTCTTTACGGAAAATACTGTGTAAAATACTGTCTGTGGATGAAGTTCTTCCCACGTTCTGTTTAAAAACCTGAATGTCACATAGGCTAAGTAGGGAGGGTTTAATAGCAGGTCACAACGAATGGCTTTTGGCGCATACCGCCACCTACCGTACCAGTGTGTAGTGTCATGGTATGACCATTGACTTTTTAAGATAATGCAGCCTACTCCTTACACCTTGATGCACAATTTATTTTTATTTCAACCAATGCGAATTGTCAAACATTGTCTTTCCAACTGTGTACATTTGGATCTCCACCCATACTCACTTGAGAATTTGCTCTAGTTCCCGCTTTATCTTTGTCACAACAGGTGGGCCCTGATAGGTGAACGCGGTGTACAGCTGAACCAATGAAGCGCCAGCTCGAATCTTATCCATAGCATCACGCCCACAAGCAATGCCTCCAATGCCTATGATTGGTATTTTACCTACAAAATATCGGAAATGCATGTCAAAAAAATGTCAAAGAACGTATTTTTTTGGAAATCTTCCAATAAAATCTTCCATCTGATTTCATACCTTTGGTGAGTGAGTACATCTCTCGTACTGTGTTTGTGGAAAGGTCTTTCAGAGGTTGTCCACTCAACCCACCAACCTCTGCCTTGTTAGGATCCTGGAGCGTCTCTGGTCGGGACACTGTGGTGTTAGAAACCATCAAACCGTCCACCCCCAGCTGCCCATGCAAGAAGGATCAAACACAGAACATTGATGGGCAGGTAAAGGGTGTGTGAGTGAAGGGCTTTTGACTCATACAGATGACTGTGCACTGTTGCTAGGTGACAGCCAAAGTGCTGCTAAATGCCATCCTTTAGCTTTCCACCCTGACGCCTTTACCATTCTATAGTGATCTTCTCAATCAGATAAGAAGAAAACTAGTTCTTAAAAAAAAAAAAAAATCACTGAAGTCATGACGACGCGTTAGGGAGGAGCAAAAAAAACAAAGGTCAAATTTGATTGTAGCCATTTAATGACGCAAAACACAGAACTGACTTTTTTTTTTCCATTTTCTTAATTCACTGACTTTGCCTTGAAGAAAAACAGAAACTTTGTAGATTTGGGAATACGTTTTTCATTGCCAATTTAAAAAATGCAGCTAACATTAATAATAGCATACTTTCAATATAAATAATTACAATGCAATGTTAAATATTAAAGACAGAAATGCCTCAAACCTCAACAACAACCTCAGCAATGTCTTGTTTGTCCTGTGCACTGAGGTCGGGGGCGATCTTGACCAGGACTGGAGGTTTGTGTTCTACCTTCAGGGCGTTACGCTCCTTTAACACCTGAGCAAAGTGATAGAAAATAAGGATATCAAATAAGAAGGAAGAACCCTTTTTTGGGGGCTGGAAAATGTAAAGTATATCTCGGTATTGACCATATTCAACATCAATATATGTTTTGAATTATATTTTCAATTCATCTTTAATTTGGCTCATCAAAACATAATAAAAAATATGTGGAATTTTCAGTATTTCCATAAAACATCCCCTAAACCATCTATCAAAGAAAAGAATATTAGTTTTGCAATATTTGGTTTTTGATCTGTGCTTTTTTTTTCCTCTATGGTATTCGTTTAATTTTGTTGTTGCAATGATGAAAGAAACATCAGTTTAGCTTCTTTGTAAACACAGTTGCGTTTTATCACAGGAATTAATTAAACACGTGTACCGAATGAAGGAGTTGCTGGAGCGCAGTTTTGCCCTGCAGATCACGTAGACCAGGAGTATTTGGACTGCTGACGTTAACCACCAGGTAGTCCGCCAGTGTCCCCAGTGCTCTCACCCCCTCCAAGTAATCCGCCCCTGCGTCCTGGGACAGTTTGTTCTTCCCCAGGTTGATGCCCAGGGGGAGGCCTACTGTAAACACAAACATGCCAACACACAAAGAAAGAAAAAAAAACACAATAGCATAATCAGACACAGTCACGGACTCAGTCTGAGTCAGGCAGAACAAAGGCTGATTCTGGGGTCAGAAAAGCAGCGGCTCAGAGCAATTTTCAATACACCTACAACACCTCTCAAGAATGTACATAGGAACAGACAGTACTTAACATTATAGAAAATTACAATTCACATTGAATATGCAAAAAAACAAAACAAACAGCAGACACCAGAACATTTAACAAGAACAGTAATAAAAACAATAAATGATCATTAATAACTGTACATAAATGATAAACTTCAACAATACAACACAGCTGAAATTACACATTATTGAAGGGAATGGAAGTTACCCCAGTTTTGTTAATAACAAAATTATTTAAAAAAAAAAAAAAGTATCCTCAAACCTTCACTCAGTTTGTGTTGCGTTTCCTCTCTGCCCTTCAGCCTCTGCTGAGCTCCAGCCAAACCACAGCTGTTGAAACCATATCTGTACACGAATAAGGTAGAAAAAAAACAAGATAAATGTTGCAGTGTTCAACAAAAAAAAACACTACAGAAAGGAACACAATTTTAACTCAGGCAGGACAGACTCTGCAAGTGATTGACTGTTTTAAAAAGCTTGAACAAAACATTATTAATACAACTTAAAGCACAGACTACAGATGATGTACTTCACCTAGAGAACAAAAAAGTACAGCAGAAGTATTGACAAAGATTGAGCTTTTCTTGGGCTTACCTGTTAATTATGGCCTGATCTGAGGTAAGTCGAAACACTCGCGGTCTTGGATTCCCATCCTGTGGTTTCGGAGTGATTGTTCCCACTTCGACAAAGCCAAAGCCAATTTTATATAAACCATCTACGGCCTCCCCGTGTTTGTCAAAGCCTGCTGCAATGCCAACAGGGTTTTTGAACTTGAGTCCCAGAACCTTCACTTCCTAATGACACACAAAGACAGAACAAAAGAGTTTTCGTTTTTCTATTTTTTTTTTTAAGAAATGACTGTTGATGTTTTGATGCTAGTGTGGGAGCGTTGCTGAAAGATTATAATATTGATGTTTTGATGCTAGTGTGGGAGCGCGTTTGTGTAAAAACAGAACAAGAAGAAAGAGTGGGGAAACATCGTAAATAAACAACACTGCTGAAAGATTATAATGGTTAATGGGAAATATACATCTGAAGATAGGTAAACATAGATATATTATATATTTGTTATTTTAGCCACCTGACAGCCAATTAAGTCAAAGGTCCAGCTTTTTGTTTGTTTTTAATTTTTAAGCCTCAGATCCTCTACAAGGCTGTCACGACACCAACATTTAAGTATCCATACCAGGACCAATGTGTGTTTCGACAATGTTTCTAATTTTTCATATGAAGAATTCAATACATAGTGACCAGATCAGTAGGTTTATTTTCTTTTCAGATTGCTTTTTTTTTCAAACTGATTAATTCAGCTACATGAACCTGCTATGGGACTCAGCAGTGTCAGTCATGAACCTCACCACAAGTCACTGCCCCCCATCAGTGTGGTACGGTACTTCATCCTGTACATTTTTTTGTGCATTCATGACCAATCACAAAGACTAAATATGTCACACAGAAATATGTCTAAATGTATTACACAGGCTGTGGACCATCAGCATGTGTAGAACACATGTAATCAAACAAGTCTCTCCTGTCAAAGACTGTTTTTGTAAATGATTAGCCTGATTTTCAGTCTGATCAGTTTAACATTCTTTTAATGGTAACATCAAAAAGCATAACATAAAATGTATTGTTCTTGTTCCTCCTATGCCTGTTTTCTTTTTTTGCCGTTCTGTCTTATCTTTAATTTTCCTCAGTGTATGTTGACTGAGAATAACACAGTACTGTCACTGCTGCTGGTCAGCAGACATCAGGGAAAGAAGTAGCTTCTAACCTGTGATGAGTTAGACTGACTGTCATCGTCGCCCAAGAATAAGGACACATGAGGCCATTTAAGATAAAAACAGTGGTGAAAGGCACAATTACCAGTGAGGCAGGGTCCTGGTAGCGATTCAGGGGAACAACACCCAGACCAATCATTTTCACTGCTAAAATATGAGCAGTTTCCGCTCCCACAATCCTCTGCAGCAAAGGCATAAGTTGGTTGGAGTAGAAACGTTCATCTCCCACCACCGTCAGGTAGGACGCAAACAGAAGGCTACCTGAGCTGATGATCTTGACGGCATCTTTTAACTTCTGTTGACAGAAAACACGAGAATTGATCATTTTTGATGCGTGAAGATTGATAGGTGATAGATTTGGGTTTAAAACGTACAACCTTGCACTCCCTTCACATGCAAACCAATAAGACATTTTACATACAGTCAAATCACAGCGTTACTGCCTGGAACGTCTTTGGTTTAGAGCCAAGGAAGAAGGCAGGAATTTCTCTCTCTTTCCTTTCATTGTTTTATGTCTTAACCTTTTTTTCTGAGACAGAAGCTGAATCATTACAGAGGGACGAGTATTCATTTACCTTTAGCTGTCCAGCCATGGGTTAAATATATCATTTCAGAGGACACACAACTGAATGAACTTCATAACATGTTACACAAACACGCGGATACTGCTGCTACTGCTGCTGCTACTTCTTCTGCTGCACTTTCTCTCAGACGCTGAGCGGAAATATTGCTGCCACCACCAGGACAGTTTTAGGTATTACACTCAAAGCTGCCAAGCTGCACCTGTACTTAGATGATGAATTTAGATGTTTCGCCATACGGAATATACTGTTTCCTTCATTTCGGGCCACAGTGTTGCAGTGTGTGACGTTTAATCAAAAACAAAACATGCTTAATACATGTCAGACAAGCAAAGGTTGGTGAATTGTTTATTGTTTTTAAGGTAGTGGTTAATGGAGCTCAGCAACACAAGCCAAGTTACTTTAGGCCTGGTCAAGAAGTTTTTTTTGTTTTTTTTTCTGCCCCGTCGTTGTCCACAAATTGTCAATATAACATTTTTAGTCTTGTGTGCAACCACTCGATTGGAAGTAAAAACTAATATTGACTTGTTACCTGAAGATAACAGTTAATGTTCTAATGTCTTCATAGACTCAGCAACAACAGAGGGAACTGATGTGAAACAGCCTTTCAATTAGAGCCTACTGAATTGAACGGCTGTTATTACTTCTCTTGTCTCCTCATCTTTGTTTTTTTTTCTGCCCCGTCGTTGTCCGCAAATCGTCAATAAAAGGCATAAAGAAAGGCATCATCTCTGGTATTCAAAGATCATTATAGCTCCCAGACAGGCCTCTCTGTCTGGTCATTATGCGTCATAATATATATTCAAAGGACCACGGCCATGAAAGAAGTCTCATCATAAAACTGACTGAAAATGTTCTTCTATGGCAAAGTTCTGTGTGTTTTAACACTCATGGTTGTCCAACAACTCAAAGACACCAGTGTAAATTCTCTGCACCCATGATGGAGACTGTCTCAACAAAAACCAAATAATAAAAGGAAATAATTCATTCCGATGGTTTATTTTGAAAACATTGTATCGTTCAAATGCTTTTCAGGCTAATGTGCACTTGCTAATCAATCAACAAACCAAATAGAAGGTTCATCCTGGGTGATCCTTGGTGACACCCGATGACTCCATCACTTTGCATCTTGTTTGAGAGCCCACACTGCTTTTCCTAATGTATTGAGAACACATGCTATGTGTGTTTTTTGAAGACGCTTCTCTAATTTTCATGTGGAGACAGACGTGACTTCTGTGTGTTGTTAGTGCAGCCGCTGGTCCCTGTTTTTCAGTTGGGTATTTCACAGTGGCCATGGACACAATACTTCCAACCTTCGCTGTCCTGTGGATTTTAACAGGATTTCTACCTTTACCTGAAACGTTGGAGGCAAAGATTTACCCTACGGAGTGTGAGCATGTTTTCAGGAATGTCTGTTTTGAGTTTGAGAAGGAAACACAAACCTGGTCCGAAGCCAGGAAGAGTTGTGAAAAACGCGGAGGTGAGCTGCTCAAGGTCACGAACAGCCCGATCAGAATATTCCTAAAGAACATCACCAACAATGGACACAGTGAAAACTTCACATGGTGGCTGGGGAAGGGGATGCAGGGAGGGTCTGATGGAGGTTAGTAAAAATAATTCTTTTTATGCAGTGTCTGTCTGAGATCTGGATTTTTTTCACATGAAAAAGAATATATTATAAATATTTAGGATTGCTTCATTATATAGTCTGTTATAGAAGCATTCATATGATTTGTAAGACCATCATTTGTCTTTGTCTAGTCTCATATGTTGTACTGACCCAGAAATATTTACTCTGTGTCCAACACAGAAAAAAGTGATGCTTCAGAGCAGAACTGCACATACATGATGCCAAGTCCTTTCCAGCTCAACCTAACGTCAGACTGCAACCACAGCCGAAGCTTCATCTGCACGCGCAGTACGTCACTTCTTTCATACAACTGCCCTTCAAAATTTCAATTTTTAACACAATAAACAGTTTGTTAAAACACCATTTGTGTTTTTCAAGATTTGCAGGATTCGCCCAACACAAAGGTAAAAAAACACTGCAAAGAATGAAATTTTTTTCTCTCAAAAGCATCAAGGACCAAGTTATTATGATGATGTTTATTTTGTCTTGGCAGAACACAACCGTGTCCAGTCAGGCAGGCAGATCTCGTAAGTTAGACTCGATTATTATTGAACTGAAAAAAACATAAAACTTTAAAACTCCCTGACTCACTATCTAACTTCAGGACACAGGAGGAATGTAGACAACATGGAAAATTACATCAACAACATTTTTCTACTTCTTCAAGTGAGAAATTCCTTTTCATTTGTAAAGAAACCTTATGATAAACAATAAGGTCATTAAACTGCCCGGTGTTAACAGTGGAGTGTTTTACAGGAAGCAGACCATCAAATACAGGTGATGGAAACAACAGCGGAGCAACCAACCAACGAGAACATGGTGGGTTCACCAGCGCTTTGCAAAGAATTCTGTCATTATTGACACCTTTGTCTGTTGAGAGTCGTGTCAAAATCCGTCTGTCTGTTTTTCAACTCACAGGACAAATTCATTGAGCACTTGTATGACGGAACTAAAGAACTCACTAAAGCCTTCGCATCAGAAAACAATGCCACCATTGGTCGAATTATCAACTGCAGCACTGCCATCCTCCTCCTGGCAATCAAGAAATGTGACCTTGTGGAGAACCCTAACAAAAAAGTATGTCTGAAATCACGATGGGACTGATGGGAAAATGCACGATAACAATAACAATCTACAATATTCTATAATCTACAATATTCTAGTCATGGTTTCGAGTGTGAAGGTTCTGTTCTTCTCATGGTGTCATCTGTTCGGATCTGCTATTCTTGTTCCGTATTTTACTGTACTTCTCTCATTTTTTTTTGTCTATTCCTGTGTGGTGTTATGTCGTAGCACTGCTCCAGCCTTAATTTCCCGAGGGATTAAAAGTTCTATCTATCTATTTAGTTTTTAAGTTAAGTCAAGTGATGTTTAGGCTCTCTCTCTCTGTCTCTACTTCTTTTTCTCCCTCACTCTCTTCCCAGGATCTGTTTGAACATGTTTTCAAAATTTTTCGGAAAGTTGCTGAACTACTACGTACAGACCCTTTACAGCAGTTTGTTATCAAGCATCGAACAGGCACAATTTATCAAAACAGGTTGGTATTCACTTTCAATGTAAAAATGTATTCAACGTAAATGACATATGAAATGTTTCCATTTTTGTGTATTTGTCAATTAAAAATAACATTATCTGCAATGTTTTATGTAGATCGACGATTAATCGCAACTCAACTTGCACATTCCTTCTCCACAGCTACAGTATTCCCCACATTGGTCGTGCACAGTTGGGTTCAGAGGAAGAAGAGGAGTTTGTGATGTTACCTTCTTTTTCAGCGCTTCACACTGCCATTGGCAAGCAGAAAACTATCAACGCTCAGGTGAGTCAATGTGCCAGGACGGCGCATTTCTGACCGGGGTTTGTGTTGTCATTGCCAGGACGGCGCATTTCTGACCGGGGTATGTTTGTGTTGTCATCGTTTATTTATCAAATGTGTTTCTCCTCTTGTTCAGATGGCTACGTTCCGAAATAATCCCCATCCCAATGAGAACATCACGGGAGTGGTTTGCAGTGTTATCCTTAACGATGGAGAGACTGACATCAAGCTGAAGAACTTGACAGAAATGGTGGAGGTGAAAACAATATGACAGTGCGTGTGTGTGTGTGTCCACAGTTATTCATGTTCCCTGTTGCTTACAGCACTTTGGTGTTGTCATCTCTAGATCTTTATGTCTCAACCAGGCGCTCACGAGCTGATGAACAGCACAGTCATACTGGAGAAAAACACACATTCTGTGACCACAGTCTTTGTCTTTGACCCCAACATGACTATTATCTTCAATGTGAAGCCCAGCCTAAATGTGTCACTCATCCTTACATTGACTCATGAGTCTAATACTCACATCACAAGTGCCACCCACAGAACCATTCTGACCCCTGAAGGTAACTTAGCGGTTTATTACCGCCAAACTTCCAAGCTTCACCACTGTGCAGGAGTGTTTTAACTAATCTGTCCTTGGTGTCAGGAGACTATCGATGGCTGATAACCCCAGATATGTTGAAGCAGACCACTGGGAATTGGCGTATTGATGCCAGACTCTTTAACTCTTCATGGGAAGAAGGTTTGACTTTGGAAATCAATTCTTTTATGAGCAAGTGCCTATACTGGGAGGTGGACATTGAAGACTGGATAATAGATGGATGTATGGTGAGTCTCAACATCTGTTTCCAGACAGAAAAAAAACACCTTTTTAAGCAGCGTCGCAAATGGATATAAACCAGTGATGTATTGTCCTAATGTAAGGTGGGACCCAGGACCACCCCACGCATGACACACTGTCTGTGTAACCACCTGACCCTGTTTGGGAGCTCCTTCTTTGTGATGCCTAACTATGTGAACATAGCTCGCACCGCTGAGTTGTTTGCTACAGTGAATGACAACTACGTGGTGCTGGCTTTGCTCTGCGCCTTCTTCGGCCTCTACCTGGTCACTCTGCTGTGGGCCTGCTATGCGGACAGAAGGTCACGCTCTAAGGTCAGTGTCCTCGCACAGTTGGAATATAAGAATTAGTAGGCAGCTCATCAAAACGTTGTTGAAGTTGCCTTCTCGTTAAGACATACACATATGCATTTCCTGTCACCGGTGGGAAAAAAGAAACCAACCAAACTCTGCTCGTGTCAATGCTCCACAGAGAAAAATCACCCTGCTGGAGGACAACCACCCTGGTGCTCAGTACAACTACCTGATTGGTGTGCAGACTGGTCATCGCAAGAATGCTGGGACCACTGCCAATGTAAGAGTCTTCTGATTCTTCATTCATTCACCATTCATCACCATTTAACACTTAATCCTTTTCACGGTTGTGGAGGGAGCTGCAGCCAATCGTAGCAGTTAGCAGCTAGGGCATGGTACACCCTGGACAGGTCACCAGTGTCTAGGTCTAGGCCCTGGACAGGTCACCAGTGTCTAGGTCCACTACGCAACCAACTATTCAGAGGGTCATACTGGAGCTGGAACTGTTGGTCGTCTTGCTTTATAGCAAGGGGACTAACTAGGGATGTCCAATAATATCGGCCGAGCAATATTATTAGCCTGATATTAGCAAAACAATGTAATATCCGTATGAATCGTTATCGGTTTACCCTCCGATAATTAAAACCCGATGACGCAATGCCTGGGTTTTGCCAAATATGCTGGAGTCGCTTGTAGGTTCCTGAAACATTTACATTGGAATCGGAAATTAAGTGTTTGGACAATATCGGTATATTGGCAAAAAGTTAATATCGGACATCTCTAGCACTAACCATTCTCCCACATTCGGCTCCTAATGAACGGTGAAGCTGATTGGCTCAGAGGGTGAGAGTGAAACACAAACACTCACAGACCCAGAGAAGCCGGTGTTTGAGAGAGGATCTGTGGACATGTTCCTTCTGGCCACAGCTTTCCCCCTGGGTGAAGTAGGCAACATCAGGCTGCAGCACGACAACTCAGGAGGTCGACCGTCCTGGTACTGGAGTTTAAGTCATGAATTTGAGTCATTTGAGTCATCCTAGATATGTTAACCTTTAGTCATTGACTCTGTTTTGTCCCCCCCACCGCCCCCCGCCCATGAAAGGTATATAAACAAGGTGACAGTCCAAGACCTACAAACCCGCCATGTGTTTCACTTCTTTTGTGACTGTTGGATGAGCTCTGACCATGGAGATCGTATGACAAAGAAAACCTTCAATGCAGCAAAGACCAATGAGATCGCCTGCTTTAGGTCAGAAATGTTTCACTTCACACCGGCTTGTTGTTGTGTTGCCAATTTTTTTTGTCATGATTGCGTTTTTTTTTCCTTTCCATTGTCAGAAATATTTTCCAGAGCAGAACATCCACTGGCTTTAGGGATGAACACATCTGGGTGTCCATCGTGGATCCTCCCTCACGTAGTCCTTTCACACGTGCACAGCGAGTTTCCTGCTGCATGTGCCTGCTCCTCTGCACCATGGCTATCAACATTGCTTTCTGGAACGTTTCTCTAGACCCAAACTCAACAGTCATTTTTGTTTTAGGTGAATTTGTGGGGATTTCTTTGCCATAAGTTAAAGACCCTGACTCTAGCTGTTGCCCTATATGAATCTAAGTCCATTCTTTGCTCATGGATAAAACTGATCGAAAACAAAATACTGCAAAAATTGTATACTTTCATTTCAAAACCCACTTACATATGAACTTTTAAGCAAATGGTCCGCAAGAAGGCGGTGTTTAGTCAGTCAAATAAGATTTGTTTTGCAAAGGCCAGCAACAGAGGTTTTGGAATTTAATTACATTCCTTTTAGTATTTTTGCTTCGAAAAAGTAAGGCCAGCATTTGCATGTGGGACCTGTGTGACTACACTGTGGAACTTAGCTGTTTCTTCTTTGGCATCAGGTTCCCTAAAAGTCACCTGGCAGGAGATCATGGTGGGGATTCAGAGTGGTCTCCTCATGTTTCCCATCAACATCCTTATTATAACCATCTTCCGCAGCATCAAACCTCGCATAGTTACTCCTAAAGACGACCAAAAGAAAATAAAACCACATGCAGTTACCATCCCAACTATTCTGAGGGTGAGTTGGTTCAGTTCAAGACTCTTGGTGTTTCGCTCCACTACAGACCTGTCTCTTCGGAGTCCTCACCAGAACTGTTAAAATCAACACTGTGTGCCTCTTGTATATTTCTATTAGGAAACAGAGGAGGTAGTGTCTTTGGTTAGCAAAAGTCCTAGGAACAAAATCTCAGAGGTGCCAAGTCTGGAGTCCATCACTGACCTCTGCTACACCCTGGACAATGTTAATTTGTTCGTCCAACTAATGCAAGGTACGTTACACGTATGTATTTATTATTTACTCTGAAAAAACTATTCAGAAAAAACTATTCAGTAGGACAATAAATGTTTACATTAGTATAGCCGGCTCAGCATAGTCGCAGAAAAAAATTGAACGGCAACAACTTAGTTACGAATTCAAGTAGCTGCGAGGATTATTTTCACGCAGTGAAACATGCAGTTAATGGCCCATAAAGATCGTGTTCCTATTACTTTTCATTTCCGTATTTATTTAAAGACTCAAGTGCTGCACTTTGTCTACTAAACAAGTGCTACTTAAGCGTATTCGGTCCAGGAGCAATCAAGGGTTAATCATTTTCCTCTACTCTGTTATGCTCATTGAAAAAAAAAGATAATATCCTCCATTTATTCAACAGCTATGAAATCTCTAGCAACACTTACATACTTCCTCGCACTGAGCAGCGATGCAAAGGTTGTAGAACAGCAATAACTAGGCTCTGGTCTGAATGTAATCCCGTCACAGGGGAATGTGAGAGCGACCCCCACTGGGTTAACTGCAGCAGGTTCCTCCTGGCCTGTCTCTGTCACCTCCTGATGGACCTGGAGAGGCTGGACGGTAGAAACGTACCAGTTCCTCAAGACTACCAGATGGCACTCAACGTCACCAATGTGTTGGTGCGAAAGGCTGAGATGGTCTACACGAGCCACATAGCCTGTTGGTCAGTGTTCTACACGCCACTCAAACGTAGATATATATGATTACGAGGACTCACTTGGTGTCTGCCTCTCTTTTCCTGGCCCAGCCCACCTCCTGTGAAGAGGCAGAAGAAGAGGTCAGACGGCTGCTGGCTACCCTGGTGGTGTGTGTTCCTGGGATGGTTCCTGTTGTTGTCCATCAGCGCCGTGTCCACTTACTTCACCCTGCTGTACGGCTTCCAGTACGGCAGAGATAAGTCCATCAAGTGGGTCATTTCTCTGGGCCTCTCCCTCTTCCAAAGCATCTTTATACTGCAGCCACTTAAGGTTTGCATCGATTTCAAAATGTTGACCTTTTAAAATTGAGCAATCACAGTTAAACAAGATTTTAAAAACATATATATATTGTTGGCTGTTTAATGATGCAGGTGATAGGTGTTGCTGTGTTTTTTGCTCTGCTGTTGAAACCCGTTTCTGTTGAGGAGACGGAGGAAGTGGAACAAGTGCTGCTTGGTAAGAACGTTATTCCCTGTCCATGTTGTGTCCTGTGTTTTGTTGCTTTGACAACTCAACGTAAAAATCTTGCATGACCGACTGCACTTTCTCTTTGATTCAACAGAGCAAAAAGAGCGATGTAGGTTGTATTCTGGAAGAGAAACGCTGTAAAGAAGCTTCATTTATCTGGACAACACATTTCTTCCACCGTAGCTGCTCCAATAACGAGCCGTCACTTCTTCAACACGCTTTTCACCTAACATTAATTTAACTCTTTGCGAACATACAAATGTGTAATGATGTGTATGAGAAAATGATAGTCAAGTTCAAACATATTGCTCTTGTAGTTTATAAATGTGATTTATAAAATATGTCAGGCTGATTAATACTTTTAGCAGATTTTGTTTGTGTGTGGATGTGCTTTTTACTGATACATTTTACTGATATATGTAGGCATTGGTGCGCTCAGGTCTGAATACCAGCAACAGTCAAATAAAATGGAGCTCTTAGATGTAAAAACTGACTCCCAGCCCTCAGACTCCCAGCCCACCTGCAGCTAGATCTCATAATGCAATCGTTATCATCACCATCATCATCATCATCATCTGACTTTTGCTTTTATTTTTTTGTTCCTTCCAATGAGACGACGTGCAGGACACCTAACAGTTAGACAACACACTGTCAAACGACCAACTCAGGACCCTTCCTCTTTGTGACAGTCATAGACAGAGACATGAAAGCACAAGATCAGGACGTCACCAAAGAAGAGTACCAACTGGAAGTAAAAATCAACTAGATTAGAGTTAATTATTATTCATATTTTATTTCAATTCAAAATTAAACAATAATATTTTGAAGGAATGTGTACACATATATACATACTTATGGCAAGTATTTTGGATTTCTGTGAATAAATCTTTCTGAATGTACTACAATGTAGTGTATCATATTAGTCAAATAAAATAAAAATAGAAATGGTCTTGAAATATCAATACCTAAGAAAATGTATTGTATCTATTTGCTGTCACATGGATTGTGATGGTATACTGTTTATGGTATAAATGCATAGTCAACGTGTCATAAAGTGCCAGTTAAAGATGAAAACTTAAGATTGATTTTAATAATGTACTGCTGTGGGTTGAACAAGAGAATCAATGTACACCTAAGATATACAATAAATATGTTGATTTAATTCATAGTCCAATAATATGAGATTGTTCGAGGAACACAAAATGTAATGCTGAAAGTAAGTCGACGAATAAAATAACAACAATGTAACAACAATGTTACAATGTTTACGGTCTTTAGCAGTGGGACTACTTGGACCCCTAGTGGCAAGCGAAGGTAATGGAGGAGGTACAGACATATTTCGGGTTTTTTGTTTTGTTTTAGGTCTACTGATTGTTTAAAGTACAGTTATTTATATATTTGTTTCTTGGTAGTAAATTTATTATGAGTTTATTATAACTAACGCAGAACAATAATATATTATCAGCTTAATTTTAAACATAAAATATCTAGTAAAAGAAGGTAAAGAGAAAATTTCTGCTCAGAATTTGAGTGACGGGGATATTCCTAGTACAAAAACCAAAGTTTCCAGTTCCAAATATCATTTTATTCAGTTAATATTTTTTTGCAATACATTGAAAAAACGTTGAGCCAATACACTTTTGTGTATTGAGGTGTATTTAAGTATTTAAGAACAGTCTGAGTAGAAAAGACAGTGAGCAGATCACAGTAGTGTAGTGTTAATCTCTCTTTGCCGTTTACTCTGACAATACTGGACACTTTTACGTGTTTGTTGACCACGAGAAAAGCTTTCTTCTTCATTCATTTCCAATGCAAACTGGGTGATTAGGTTACACCAGAATGTCTCATGTCTGAAACAAATCTCCTCTTTCTTAATTTCTCTTCCAACTTCTGCCGACATGTCAGACTTTTAAACCACCTGACTTTAGAAAACTTAAGGGTTTCAAAGTTCAGATTTTAACAATGGATAAGGTATTGTTCTCATGACGACTGACAAGGCATCTCTCAAAAGATGTGAACTAAGGCAAATTCAGTACGAAGACACACGTCAGAGTGAGCCAAGGACAAACACAGGTTTTCTGTGGTCAACGTGTATTTCATTTTGTTCACTTCAATCACGTTTAATCATGTCGTTGCGTTGCTTGTTCTTGCGGAAAAAAGACACTTAAATATACTGAGTTTCTGTTAAAACTTATATTCAAAAGGCAAACAAATTGATTCTCAGATCCTCATTTTGACTGTACAGTATAATTATCCCACTAATATGTCCTTCTTAATGATTGCAATTTGGTTATAGTACATATTTTTCACGCACTCACACCCCTTCCTACCAGTCAGAAAATTAGAAAAGTATCTTGGTGTCACTCAAAGCTCATCCACCACCTGTGAGAGGAGCTTACCCACACAACCATTGAAACCACTAAAAATGGCTCACATTTATTTGACGCTTTCTATAGACTGCCGTCAGACTGGAAACAAGATGCAAGTCTTTGTCAATGTGAAGGCCAACTTTCTACCAAACTGGGGAGGCCAGTGAAACTGGTCTAACAGGTCTGAGCCAAAACCAAGACACAGACAAAACCGATAATCACAAGGAAACAGCACGTTTAAAGCAGAATAAAGGCAATAGCGATAAGTGTACGGTAAGTCAAACGAAAAATCCAAAGTTAAAAATAGTGTAATGGTGCAAAACACTGACATAAGGAAACGGGATACCATTCTGATTTTTAAATGAAGAAAAGATCAACAAGACTGTAAAATGTAACTTATAGGCAAAAAAAGCACAAAGTAGTTCCTACAACTACAAAAAACATTTTTGATAAATGACCGTGTGGAAGGAGCAGCTGTGCAATGATCAATCAGGACATATTTATATAAACAAGGTAAGAATATATTCTGTTGGTGTGTTTGTATATAATTATTTCAGCTTGAAGAGAAAAAGTTCTGTATCTAAATCTTATTAAGAACCTACAACCCTATTGATTCCTATTCTGATCTTTTAAAACACACACACCCTTGTATTTGTGTGTGTGTGTGTGTGTGTGTGTGTGTGTTTGTGTGGACTCATGTGTGCAGGTGTGTGAACCTGGGGCAGAACAATTAAGTCTTCTTCTTCAGCTCCTCAAACCGCCTTGTTAAATCATCAAAATCGATGTCTTCCGTGTTGGTGCTGGCGCCACCGTAGGAAGATGTGGGGAGTGTGTCAGGAACAGAGGGGAGCTCTGGGAAAGCGTTGTTTTCAAAAGGAGAGGGTCCAGGACCTAGAGAGAGTACAAACAACTCAAGGTTATTGGTGAAATAGGGCTTTCACAGCAAAGAAAACTTGTAATAAGTATTAGTATTTTTATTTTCTTTGTTCGATGAGAAAGGCTATTTTAAGCAGCATCAATCTTAAATAAAGTGAATATTTTAATTTCTGTGAATGTGTCAACTTAGCTCAGATAAAGGACAAAAGTGCTCTTTTTACACTGGGACTCACCTACAGCCTGGGAATGAACAGAGGGCGTGTCAGTTAGGTCATCAATCTGAAACAAAGACATGATATATCAGGACGTTGTCATTTCCCCACTGAAATAAATTTAATTATTCTGCGAGTTAGTATATTAGTAGTTTGAGCGCAACATACATCACATTTGATAATGCGGCAATCACAAACAAATAAACAAAAACTGGAGAAAGAGGGGAAACCGCAGGGACTTTCAAAGAAAACCATCACCTAAAGAACTTAAAACACTACTAGCCTCAGCATCTCCAAAATGCATTTAATGAACTTCAATGCAACTTTAATTTTCTCTTATTATGGTTAGTAGATAGGTGAAGTATTAAAGACAATGCTTTCTAAGCAGATAAAGCAAAAACTTGTGCCCGTGCTGATGAATAGCATAGAGTTGTCAACAGGAAAAACTACAAGCAAGCGGAATAAACTGCTCTTCCCTGATTGTTGCCCTGCCCTGTCGGTCTGTCCATCTGTTGGAACAGGAAGAGGGCATGGGTGGCAAGGGTTCAGTCACTTACAGACTCATATGTGGGAGGAGAAGAGGGCAACTGTGGGGGCTGCCCTCCGCTCATTTGGTGCTGGAAGTTGCCATAGGTTCCAACAGGTGCATTAAACGGTGCCTGTAGTAAAATAAAAACAGTCAAGCACATGTGTTAATGTCACAGCTGACAGCATCTGGGTTCAAAATGACCCATATTGTAGGGCAATTAAGTCAACAACAACTAGCATCTTCAATACCCCAAAATGTAAAAAGTGTGTTTTAAATATTACTGTGAGCAAAAGGTAACACATTTTCTGTTCTAACTTCTGCAGGTATTACTTATAAGTGCTTACAGCTCCTTTGGGTGCTGGATAATTGAATCCCATAGGCATAGGCATGGGCATGGGCATGGGCATTTGCATATTAGCAGCAGGTGGTGCAGAGAAACCACCTCCACCACCACCACCACCACCTCCACCCCCATGCTTCTTGTCAGTGTCCACATCAATCAGGTCTGCCTCTTCTCCAGGACACACTTCAGGCTGATAATGGCAGCAGAGAAGGAATACAAATGTAACTAAATGCATTCATAAATATTTACACACAGATGTATAATTTTTTTTTAATTCAGTCTGAAACAGTTCCTAAATACTCACCCGGACCATGGCATCAGATTCATATGGTACATTGTAATTCTTGGCTATCTCGATAAGATAGCGTTCCACCAAGATCTTGGGAGGGGCCTCTACACTGAGTTTGTGAATCAACTAAAAACACAACAGATAATAAATGTAAATGTTTCTAGGCTATGGTTTGTACATTTTTGATCAGATTTTCCAAAGGATAGAGTTTAGCAGCTTATCCTGCAACTTGGGTCTTACCCTGTCACTGACAGTGCCAATCTGGTTGGTCCTGCACAGCTTACCATACTCTTTGCTGTATTTTGCACATAGCTGTTCGGACACCTGAAACAGAGAGTTTTATTTGTGAAAAAGTTGTTTTGTTTTGCACAATTGTAATTTTGTATTTTCTTAATTTGTCATATTTCATCAGCTTAATCAGCAGTATATGAATACAAATAACATACATTTATATTTTAAAGCACTTACAATTTTTAGTTCGGACACTTCAGACTGCAGACGAGGTGCTGCCCAAATTAGGGTGGACACTGGTTCCTGCAAGCCTGGATCCAGTTCCCTAAAAGAGATTGGAAACAAGCTAATGCTAAATCTTTGCAGGTAAAAGGGTTCACTGCAGACTGTAAAGACTAGTATACATTAGGGCTAATCCTTCATGACAACGGTAAAGTCCATTGTTTCAGAACTTACTTCATTGACTGAATGAGACCAAAGCGAGCCAATAGCAGGTCACAGTAAACCTCCAGGATCTCCATGGCTTCTACCAGGTAGTCCTCTCTGATGATATGCTCCACACGAATCCTGGCCCGCTCATCTTTTCCAGCTGACAGATAATCAGCAATCTCCTTCCTTGCCTTCTGTGCAAGTTCAGCTTTTGATTTAAATGAAGTGATTTGGGGTGGGAAAGTAATGTGTCATTAGAGAAGAACACAGGTGCGCTGCGTGCATCGACATTGTTATTATTATTCCTGGACTCACTTTTCTTCTTCTCCAAAAGTTTAAGTCGGTTGATAACCAGTCGGAGGTTCACTCTTAGTCTCTCTGCTTTAAATCCTCCGCCTAACATCGTTACTGTTGACTACCTGTTGACAGGAAGGTTCGAAAGATGAGAAAATTCTTAATCGAAACCAACTCTTACAGACGACCTTACGTCATTACCAGTGAGTCATGCGATCATGTGAGTCTGACTAACACTTTCCAATAGAATGACTTCACAGTGTTACCCAAAAACAAACATAGCACACGATATAAAAATGCCAGAAGAGCTCTGTATCAGCCGCCAAAGAAGTAAATCTGTTAGCTCGAGCTGAACACAGTGAAAATGTAGCAAGGCCAACTCAAGTGACACACTTCAAACCCACTTAACTCTTAAATATTATTTGATATTAAATATCAATAAATACAATAAACGTTCGTTATGAACACAGAAAACTTAAGACCTGCGCATGAAATGTCAGACCAGCTTATGTGCTAGCCTTAGCTTTGTTAGCTTTGCTCTCTTCTGTCATCGTTCACTACCTAGACGCGAGCTTCCTAAAAAATATAAATATTAAAACGCACTAGTGGGCACCTAAGAAGTAATATTCAAGTTATTCTGATACATACATCCATAAAAACTTACCGGAACAGATGTGCCAAGCTTAATAAACAACTTATTTGTTTCTGTCTCTGTCGTCGTCTTTCACTTCCGCAGAGAATCACATACGTCTTGTTACGTTTCTATCCGGGGCGGGGCCTTATCTGTGGGGAAGAGTAGAACGTGAAGACCGGAAGTTCATGTTCACTTTATTTATATATATATATATATATATATTAGTATTATTTTAAAGGGTTTGATATTTTATGAAGTGTTTATAATTCTTTATATTTCTTTTAAAGAAAAACATTTCAAAAGCTTTTATGTTGTAGTGTCATTTCTGAAAACACCTCATTTTACGTTGCAAATAGACACAATCATATTTGAATAAAATGGTTAAAATATTAATCTATCGATTTATAGAAGCAACACAGACAAATGGAGTGTATTAACAAGGTGAGCAGTAAATTCTTGGGGGTTCAGGAGGGGAGTTTTTATTTATTTTGACCTTGATGTGGGGTTGTTACAATAACTTTTATTTTTTTTAATTTACATTATACATCAAGTGCACATGAAGCATGCAAACAAATCAACGTCAA
>NC_024311.1:4055412-4084387 GCF_000523025.1 Cynoglossus semilaevis | reverse complement strand
AACATCAAGTTATTTTAATTGTATTCTTTTTTAGAATTACCTCACATTATTGCTCAGTACTGTTCCTTCTACAGCAACCACTTCAAATGCTCAAAGGCTAATGATATTTGTATGTCTACCATACTTTGTCATGAGTGACCATAAAAAACAAGCTTCTCTAAATTAAACTATGACATCGCAAAATAACAAAATATTTAATAATCCATAAATTGCTGTGATGGTTCATGTTCAAGTTTTCATACTCTACAAGATTTTAATGGTTCTATGCTCCCTTTAATAAAAGGACCTGAGGAGACTTTGATGGCTACTCTGTTTTCTCTGTTGCTCATGTTTTTAAGCAAGCTGTGTTAACTTGGTCTGGTTTGGGATAATTGTCATGCTGAAAAAGCCATATACATTTTAATAGTAAATTCAACTCCAACCTGTATGCCCTGTAGCAGGTAGGGTGTTCTTTTTTATCATGGACCTTGTTAACACAAACTTTAAAGTTTGGTCACATCCCTCTAAATAACCGTGTTGAATAGGTATTGCATAATACAAGGCTATTTTGTAGCAAGCGTTTGGTGATGGGCTTCTTTTTGGCAACTGGACAATACAGCCCATTTTTCTTCAGTTTCCTCACTGAGCATCTTCAGATGTAAACACCACGTTTTTGGTTTCAGCTGAAACTATTTGTAGGCTCATTCTTGTTGGTCTATCTGACTGGAGTTGGTATCAACAGAAACCCTCAGTTTATGCTGCTGATTGTCTAAGGTCCTTTGACTGTTCTTTTGCTCTACCATCACTAACAATCAAGTTAAGTCACTACCACATTGAATAAAGTGAGCAGGTGTCTGTCAGAATTCTTTTAAAAAGAAAATAATTACAGACCCTCAACAACCATTTACGTTGTGTGTGATTAGACAAAAACCTCAAGGTTATGTGAACCTTTGATTAATGTGATATTAGGTGCCACTTGTCATGATTTTATAGAACACAATTACACAATTGTATATTACTCTGATGAAAATGCATTCTTCTTAACAATTCATCAAATTTTTTGATGTGGCAAATGTCACTAGACAGACTGTCTGCTGCTGTAAACCAGGAAGAAGGAAGCAGCTAAAGGGAAGGCCAATTACCATAATTGTTTTAATGTTTCACCAACAATCTTTTGTTGGCTTCTTATGTTGGCAAGCATTTATCAAATTCACAGAGCTTAAATTTTAAAAAGAAAATAATTACAGACCCTTTGAAGTTTGATTCTAATGCAAGTCTGCTAAACTTATATATATATATATAAAAAAAGACATTCTACAAGAAACGTTTAATAAATTTTTTCTTTCTCATAAAAAGTGTCTATACAATTACAATGCAATTTCACATCATAAAACAGTTTGAAACATTTTTAAAGTTTAAGTTTGGTGACAGAAACTTCTTTTTGCTTCTTTTTCTTCTTTGAAGACTGGTTCTTTGCACTTTTGATCTGACTTTTGACTTGGTCCTGTAGCTGAGAGAAAAAGGCCTGAGACGAACGCAAAGCCTTGTCTTTCCCTTCGTCCTGAAAGAGAGGAGAACAGGGTTAATTTAGCCGTTGTTGAACCAGTAAGGTTTGGTTCTTAAATATGTAAATTAAACTCAGTTTCAATACACTTAACAAAAACAAAATTAATGTCCAAAATTAAGTCCAAAGTATTAAAATTCATGAAAAACAATGATGAACGGAGTAAATCTGGGTCATGTTTATTACATTACATGGAAATGCTCACCTTAATTAATGTTGCTTTGCCTCCTTTTGTCAGTTTCTTTAGGTTCTCTCTGATTTCAGCCTGGGAAGGCTTTTTGTTTTGTCCAGATTTGCTGGTCTCTTTGAGTTTCTGTCTCTTTTCCTTCTCCTTGATCTTCAGTCTCTTTGCCTTCCTCTTGAGCCGTCTCTCACGCTTCTTGTCTGTTGACGTCTTTTCAGTGCTACCCACAATATCTCCTGCTCTGTTCTTCTCCTGTGGATTCAGGGGATTGTTATTAGACAGATATAAAAAAAGACAAAAATAAACCAGGGTAATGAAAGCTTTGGAAGTAAATGACAAACCTTGATTTCTTCTGGCGCCAGTAATGTTGCATCACTGACACTGACAGGAGCCACCTCCTCCATTGCGATGGAAGGTAAGTTGGACACAACTTTGACCTCAGGAGCAGCCTGTAGAAAATATATAGTGGTTTGAGCTTTGTGTTTGCAGCATTTGTAATGTATTACTTAAAACATCCGTTAGCATTTGTAATGTATTACTTAAAACATTAATTACATTAATGCTGTTGGTTACAGAGGCAAAATTGTTAGATTTTTCAGTGACAAATGTTCCAGCTATCTATCTCTTTCCATTTGTAAGAACAAATTTAAAAATGCATAATTATTTTGACATTGTTTGTGCAGTGAAACTTAAAAGTTACACTTTAAGATGTCCACATCTGTTAAACTTTGATTTCAGCAAAAACAGTTAACATTAAACACATCACGTTTAAGAGGAATCAACATTAAACACATCACGTTTAAGAGGAGTCACTTTTGACACTGTACACACACACACATATATATATATATATATTCTGACATCATAGAAAACCTACTGGTTTAGGTGTGAAGTGGAAGTTGGAGAGAGCATCCAATTTTAGGAAGAGTGAGTCCATGAGCTTTTCAATTTCTACATGGGCTGGATTCTTCTCCTCCTCAGTTTTTTGCTAAGGCAAAAACAATAGACCAAACATGGTAAACCAACAGTTCATATGAGTGGTGCCATCAATAAGAACAAGACAAAAAGTCAAACCTGAGTCTGTTTGATAAATTCTTGCTCATAGACTTCTGCAAGACTTTGCTTGCTCTTCTCGTGGTCCAAGGTTAGCCTCTTCTTGTACTCAAAAACACTCTCTTTGGGTTTCTCTTTACGGACCACATCATCAAAAGCCTAATGAAAGCAAAGGAAATATGTTACAAGTCAATCACCTTTATGCGTATACATTTTGAGAATTATAATTATTGTGTCTGACGTTATCTCTAATCCTCTGTTTGATCATCTCTTCAAGCTGTAGTGTGGTTTCCTCTGTGATTGCAGGCGCTGTACGTTCAAAATAAAACATACAAAGAATTATGAAGAATATATAACAGTTGTCTGGCTAAGTACAAATACAATATGCAGACAGAGGAATCATTTACCTGTCCTGAATGTCTGCTCAAACTCCACGTCTTCCTCCAACATGCTGTTCTCTGGACGCGTCTGTGCTGTCACCTCTCCAGATAACTGCCACGGCTTCTCTGTCAAAGCTGCCTTTTCCATCTCTCTGATTGTCTGAGACATCTGCAGGTTTAAGTTTAAGTTTAGGTGCACACACACATAGACAGAGATCAGTCTACAGTTTGCAGGTTTTTTCAGGTCTCAGAACTGAAAACGTATCTTGGATGAGAGATGAAAGGTCTTCTAGACTACTTTAGATAATGAACTGGATGAATGAGAAACTACACAGACGACGTCTTTTTACCTTTTCTTGTCGTTTCTCAAATGATGACTTTGACTCGACATTTGCAGCAGTTGAAGATTTTCCTCCAAAGATCTCCTCCATGTCCTCTCCCTCACTTTCCTCATCCCCAGAGAGCTGAAAGGTCACTTTCTTTGACGAGACTTTAAGAGGCCTTGTGCCATTATTACTTTAAAAAAGTGGGGAAAAAAACAAAACAGAGCTGAATCAACTGAAGCTTTTCCTCCTACAAAGATGTAAAGATGCTCTATAACATCAATCACACTTACTCATCATCATCGTCCTCTTTACCATCATAATCATCATCCTCGTCATCTATTTGTTCTTCACTTTCCTCCTGGCTTTCATCCATGCCACCAGCCTCACCATCTGACTCTTCATCTGCTTCAGCTGGTTCAGTGTCCACAGCATCAAAGAAGTCCTTGTACTTGAGATTTCTGGAGCTCTTTTTCTGTAAACACAAACAAAGCTAAAATCATTTTTTCCACCATGAGAGAAAAATAAAAATAAATGAGGGATGAAATACATACAGTATTTTTCTTTAGTTTTTTGGTAGAAAGTATTTCATCCAGGCCAATATCTTCATCATCCCCAGAGGGAAGGTCATGAAAATAGTTGACACCGTCCTCATCCTCAACTTTTTTTCCTTCTTGCTTGTCCATATCATCCAGAAACCCCTCCATTTCTGATAACTTAAAGAACTTGTCATCAATCTCAGAAGGAATAATCTTTGTCTTGGACACTAATTTCTTGCTTTCCTTCTTCCGCTGTTCCCGTTTTTCCAGAGCATCAACATCAAAATCTAAATCCGAGTCCTCATCTGTGAACTCTTCAGTTTCTACAGGTTTTTTCTTAGTGTGCCTGTGACGTTTTTCTTCTTTCTCTTCATCTTCTTCTTCCTCCTCCTCCTCCTCCTCTTCAGCAAAGTCCTTGCCATCAGTATCTCTTTCATCCTCCTCCTCATCTTCTTCGAGTATCGTTAAAGTCTCATCTGACAGAGCCTGATCAACAGTGCTTTTGAAATGTTTCAGGACTGCACTGTTCTGCAGTTCCAGCTCCTGCCAGATCTGCTCTTGATCAAAGTTCTCCACCACCAGCTCAGTCAGCGGGCTACCTTTATAACACACAGGCTCATAGGTTTTTTGGAGGTCATATAAGGTCTTTGTGAGGGAGGTGAAGTCTGCTGCCACTTCATCTTGAAAGCTGAAAATATGATCATGAATTATTAGGACTGTCAGAATAATGCGTAGGTTCAGGGACATTAACAGAAGTTGCTACTTTTTCACAGAACTATGCAAGAATGAAAGGAAAACTCCATACAATGAAAACGCCTATAACACATACATGTTGGTGAATTCAGTGAACGAATGTAAACAACATATTGAACAGACATGACAGCGCTGTCAGTAAAAAGTTTCGTTCTGGAGTGCTGAAAAATATAATTTATACGTAATGGCATGGGCAAAAGGGCATCTGTGTTTACATATTCAAATACTACCAATGTGAAAAGATTTTACTAAACTCTTACAGGTTACTTTTATATCGGTATGAGATGAACCCTGACAAGTTGAGAAAATAACAAATAAATAGACAGATGGATAGCTATAAGTTATTGCACTCACAACATGCAGCAAAAACAATACTGTACTACTCGAATGAAATACTTTTCTGTGAACAAATAAGCATCACACAGCGACGGTCAAGCTCAAGTTAGTACATTTAAACAATTAAATCCGATATTAGAATACATTTCATGTAATGCTAAAACAGCTAAAAAAATGAAAAACTTTGAAATAAAATGTGCACGTTCGTGTTTGCCGTAGCTAACTGTAGTGCTAGCTAACCCTACATATTTAAACTGGAGTTGAGACATTTTGCTCGTGTATTTAAAAACAGTCATAAAAACGAGACATTTACCTCAAAAAGTTCTCTGGTTGTGCTGTGTTTGCATGTAATTTCTTAACACAGTTCTCCAGCAAGCTCAACACATCGCCACTCGCCATAATCGCCGTCTCCTCACATGTGTAACTTGGTGTCGCACATAAACAGGCCCCGTAGAAAATTCCTATGTCTTTCTTTGGTTCCGATCTACCAAAAATGGCGTCCGCGGCGCTGAAGGTTGCAGGTAGGTTTATGGTTTCATTAACGTTAATGTCCGTTGCCCAATACCTCACTTTAGCTCTTTTATTGTTTAATGTAAAAACTAATGTAAACCGTAGCTTTGTTAATGTAACTATGTATGTTTGCGGCTAAAATTGTTTTGGAACGTCATGAGTTCGTTACCTCAAAAACTAGTGTTTTAGTTAGTTCGTTTAAGATGTGCTTTTACGTAACGAGTGACAAGAAAACTTGACATGACATAGGTAATGTAATCCATATTTAAATTGCGATTTATTTCTTATAGCTATCTATTCATTGGGGAGACTGATGCAATTAAATTTCATGACAGGCAAATAAAATCCAAAAAATCCAGACCACATGCTACATGTTTCTAAATGTCAGACCTTAAAATAAATGATTTAGTGCAATATGAATGCATTTTAATTGCATATAGAATACTAAGAATGTGGTCTATTATTACTTGGTGTAATTGTAACAATTGTTTTTCCACGTCTTCCTGTCTTTATACAGGCCATTCTTTTTTCGCACACTTGATGATATTTAACTCTAATAGTCCTGTTCAAACAGTTTTGGAAACTCTTGAACAACCATGTGTCCCCTGGAGTTTTGTCAGCTAACTTTATTTTTGCATGTTTCTCAGTGGCAGGACTTTCTAGATGTCCACGTCTCCCACTGGTCAGGACATACTCAATGACAACGTCCCTGCGCCAGGGCGTCCCATCATCACTGTGGAACTTGGGGCGGCTGAATCACATTGCTATTGCTGTTCCTGACATGGAGAAGGCCACGGCCCTTTATCGAGATGTGCTGGGGGCCAAGGTGAGCAACAAGGTGCCTCTGCCTGATCATGGTGTTTACACAGTGTTTGTTGAGCTTGGCAACACTAAACTGGAGCTCCTCCATCCACTCGGGGAAAAAAGCCCGATTGCCGGCTTCTTGCAAAAGAACAAGTCTGGAGGGATGCACCACATTTGCATTGAGGTAAGAAAACAAAATTACCTTAAAAGCCCATTTTCACATATCAGGGTATTTAGAGAATAATTTCTGCTATTATTTTCTAACAGTGATGAAACACTGGTATCAAATGTTTTACTTGTAATTCTTGAAAGTGCTTCAGTAATAAAATTTACCCTACCCTGTTTCAATTTACCAGTAGATGAAAAATGTGATGCCAAACAGTGCTTATCAAATTTACCACTAAAACCACAGTACTGGTGCCAATCGTCATACATTGTTTAACCTGGCCGCTAGAGGACGCCAACACGCTACTGGTGCCATTATCAACTTTGTGTGTTGATAATGGCACTGGTCAACTCTATGATAATCATGCCTACATTTATATGTTTGCTGAATTGATGTTCGTGTCTAACCAAACAAAAATGTCATGACCCCTGCAGTTCCCCTGTGGACCCTCTGGGTGTCCTAAAAACCCTCTGCTCTAGAGGACTGGAACATTTAGCTACATTTTCCTTCTGCAAACACGTGGTTCTACTCTATTCTGTCAGATTCAAGAAAAAGTCACAAATTCTATTTCCACTTTTTAAAATAAGTACCCGACTAACAGTATTTCGTCCTGCATTGTAGGTGGACAACATCAGTGCAGCAATCGCTGACCTAAAAGCGAAGAACATCAGAACTCTGTCAGCAGAGCCCAGAATAGGTGCTCATGGGAAACCAGTGATGTTCCTTCACCCTAAAGACTGTGATGGTGTCCTGGTGGAGCTTGAAGAGGCGTGAACATCTGTAGAATAAGAAGTTCCTTTCTTTCAGTTTCAGTCTTGGAATAAATCAATTGTTGATGTTTTCGTGAGTACTTTCTACAGTCTATTTCTGTGGTTGACCAGCAGCATCAAGTTGGTGGCTATAGGCAGGATCCAGTGTAAGAAGTGAAACAGGTTTAGGCTTTAAACACTAAAACAGACTAAGCCAAGTAAACCGAAATAAATCAAATGACTTTTCACAGGTGGTTGTTTAGACTTTAGTACTTTATCTTTGTTTGTGTGTGTTTCTTTACCAAAAACTCAGGCTTTGTCCCAAAGTTCAAACTCACGGGGGCTTGTTTTCAGTCTACTGACTTTAGCTGACAATTATGGCTAGAATGTCAAAATCTGTTATTTTAGGGATGAAGTAGGAGGGGTTTCCAGGTCACAATGGTCATTTTAAAATAAAAAATGAATGTTTTTGTTTTATTTTTAAATAATAAATAAATAAATAAATAAATTGTTTTTTGCATTGATACGTTGTCATCTTGCACAATTGTTACTTTGAAGAACTGGGCTGTAATCCAAATAGGAAGCCACACTAAAGTTCAGAGTATCATGTCTAAAGATTGCATGGTAATCCTATGTCATCCATGCCAAGTGTAGGACTTGGACTCTAGGCTAAGGCTGCTAACTCCCTTCTCAGCTCAATAGGAGATGCAAAGGTTTTCATATACAGTACCCTGTTATTCATTTATTCCATTGACAATTTACTTATTGATTCCCATGGTACAACAGGACAGAGTGCGTCCATTTCAGCTCAACTGGACGTGTATTTTTGTTTCTAAACACGGGAGATTCCCGTTGTAAAGGGACGGATGGCAACCCTACCCTAGGCCGAGGACACAGAGTTCTTTTTCAATATGACGTGTGAACATATTGCAAAATCAGGTAATGTGACAATTCCATCATTTCCTTTAAAGCCCATGTAATCCTGACAGGTCTGAGTCACTCTGAGTCAGCCATACAGTGTGAGCAAAACAAGTGTGATGCACAGGGGATTGCGAAACTGTGGAAAATGTATTGAGACATACTGTATGTTCCAAAACATTTCCATGTGTCAGTTATTTACCCAGATATGAACAACAGTGGTTTTATGGCATAAAACCATTGTTGTTCATATCGTAATACATTACATAATAAATAATAATAAATTGTATTAGTATCGTAAGTGATACTAATGAAAATACAGCACAAAGTGTATGCTGTATTTTCATTAGTATCACTTCCAGTGAAACAAGCACCTGTGGAACATCAACAAGGGTTAAACAAGGCTATTTTATTTTGCAGTTCAGTTTCATTGACCACAGGCACCTGTCATGTTATTCAGTTAAATATAGTAGTTATTTTCAGATGCTGCACTGTAGCATCAGGTTTCAGTTGTTCATTTAGTAAAATACTTTATGGTTGGCACCATACTGAATACATATGTCATTTCTGAGTTTTGTTTCCCATTTAATGGAAGTGAAACAAGCAGAAACCAGCAAAAGATCCTTTAGTGTTGAAGCTTCATGTGTTATTAGAATTAGAATATACAGTGGATATAAAATCCACACCCCTGTTCAAATGTCAGGTTTTTGAAAAATTAAAAGTTAGACCAAGACAAATAATTTAAAACTTTTTCCACCATTAATGTGACCTAATATAGCCACTGTATATGATCAAGTTGATTTTCCACAATTTCTCCCAAAAACAAAGACAAGACAAAAGGTCAGAATCCAGAGGGCTCCATTTATTTCATTGGATTGACAGATCCTGGCAAAACAGTACATGTGGGGATAACAGGAATGTTGCTCAAAGCAGAAAAGGCTGGAAGCTGCAACTTCTTGTGCATTTTCCTTATGTATTTAGCTAATATGGCAATGACATGATAATAAGTGACTACCATGCTGATGACTTACTCATTTAAAATACTTATATAAAGCAAGGGACAGATACACAAATGAAGCATCGAGTGTCCAGGGATGGATTTAGCTGCTTTCCTTGCCCAGGGTATGTTTGTCAAACAAGTATTCAGCGATGCCGTTAGGAGCACCCATGCGTTTCAGGTTGGTCACCCAATCTGCCAGTTCTTTGATGGACTTCACCTGCTCGTCCAGGTAGTGAGTCTCAATGAAATCACACAACTGTAACAAACAAGAAGCGGAAATTTAAGTAAAACCCCAAAGATAACCCCCAAAGAGTTATCCACTGAAACCATTCCGTCTGAATGGTTTCAGTGGAAACTGAATGTGAAACAGTTGATGTAAAAATGGTTAAAATAAACGCAGACTGCAGACATGCAAATATTAAAGAACTGTGTAACAAGTAGTGAAATCTGGTTATGGTACTAAAAGTACAAATGATAAACTGAAAAAAAACAAGCTTGTGCCAGACAAAAGTGTCTAAACAAAAGAAGTGAGTGCCCTTGGTGCAGCTTCACATTTTCCAGCTACTCTCTTTAGTAATTTGATGACCTCAGTATAGTGTGGTATCAAAGGGGAATACAGGATGGGTTTCTGGTAGAAGCTGGTAATAAAACACCTGACACCCATTAAAACTGGGACTGATGTTCTCCTATGTGTCTCAAGGACAATTCATTCATGGCTGAATACTCACATGTGGGTCATTGTGACTGGAGCACAGTTTGTGCAAATCCAGCAGTGACTGGTTGACACTCTTTTCAAGCTGAAGTGCGCATTCAAGAGCCTCAACCCCACTGCCCCACTCATCCCTTTCTGGCTTCTGCAATCAAAAGAAGAATAATAAAAAAAAAACAGGTCAGAAGATCAATGAGACAATAAAATGAGAGGTCAAAAGATTGTTGGCTGTTGACCTTAAATAAGAGGGTGGGGTTGGCAGTTTAACGTGTAAGTTTAAGTGTAACAAACTTGAGGCTGTTTGTTTGCATGGTCAAGTCAGATAAACCAAACACCCACCTCACACCCTCTATCTTGTAAGCCTTATGTTGCCCGCCCAGAATCAGAGATAAGGACTTATTTTCACAAGGAATTAAGGCTAAAACAAACATTCAAATATACAGGGTTTAAATACACAAGTTGGACAAGATGACTTCATACCCTGATATCTTGCAGGAAAATCCTTCCACCTCTCTGGTTCTGGAGTTTCATCAGTTTCTCAGCATGCTCACGTTCCTCATGAGACTGGTGACTGAAGAACTTGGCAAAGTTGTGCAATGCCTGGTCATCCCGGTCAAAGTAGTAAGACTGAAGAGGGAGATCGAGAATATGAGATCAGTGTATTAGTGTATCTTAGCAGTAAAAGACATTTACATTCAGTCTAGACCAGATATAGGGACATACAACGAAAGAATTGAAAAACACATCAACAAGTTTGTTTGATACGACAGTGATTATAGTACAAAACATATATCTTAAACTTAAGCCTACTTTCACTAGAGAGGATTTGTTGTAAATGTATTCAGCAATCTCAAAATGAACTTTAACCTTTGTACTACTACTCAGCCAAACACTACTTAGATCACCTCAGTGAACCTTCAACTGCATACTGATTCATCAGATAATTTAGAGTTCAGCTTCTTACTACACTACTCAAAACACTTATTTAAGGTGACAGTGTGCAGCATGACAACTGCCTTTAAAAAGTCCCCCACATGGTCCTTCTTCTGCTAAGATACACTTAGTGGGTTTGTGAAATTACCCACCAAACAAATGCTGCCAGCACAGCAGTAAATAACCACACGAAAAAACAGCAGGACTAATAGTAGCCTTTACTCACGGGTAATACCAAGCTCAAACATGAGCTTGGTATTAATAACTGCTCATTCAGCAGTTTGCTACCCTAAACACTACTGTTTAACACGCAGAGTGGTCTCTCACCATGGACAGGTAGACATAGGAGGCGTACAGCTCCAGGTTGATCTGCCTGTTGATGGCAGCCTCGCATTCCTGATGAAAGTTTTGTCTTATCTGGGAAGTCATAGTTCTGTAAACAACACAGTAAAAAAATTACTCCTACACACAAATAAAATCAGAGAGTTTGTACATTCATGATGTTTGTTATTCTTTTCTTACTATTGCTGCAACAACTGCTTGGAACAGCCACTATGTTTAATAATTACCTATGATTTTCAGAAGCTCTAGAATGATCTTAATGTCACAAAGACGTTTAGTTTGTTTGTTTTCCAATGTATTAAATTTCCTATACTACTAACTCATTAATATCAATTATTTATATGACAACAACCAAATAGGAAATTTGAGCCTTAGTAATAAACCTGGTCAAATTGAGTTCAGTCGGGAAATATTCCGCGATTAGATTTAAATGTTTACAAATTAGCACTTAAAAGAAAATTGTTCTTTCATGATCGTATACTTAAACGTCGAGTAAACACAGAGCCAAAAAAGAGAGAAGCCAAACTGCGCAACGACAAATTCACTGAACAATACATCATAATGTAAAGGAAATACTAAGTATCAGGTGAAGGATACTGTACGACGTGTATGAAAAAGAAAAGCTTCTTACCAAAATTTGGTGACAGGTCTTTTCTCGCGAGGTGAAAATCTGACTGGTGTTGCGTCGTTGTTAGCAAAACAAACAGATAGCTATATAGCTGTGATGCTAAACGTGTTCTCGCGGTAGAATGGTACAAAAAGATATTCGTTTTAAATCAAAAATGAATATCAGTAGGTTTGTAAGGATTTTCTATCACGACCCGTGTGAAAAGACAGCTGAAAGGTTGCCGTTCAAGCACTGTTGAAGCAGGTAACCTTCACTGTCCGCTGTTGAGAAGCTCGACTGAACTGCGTACGTCACTTTCACCAGCTTTTTACAAGGACGTGCCGTGACGTCACAGCGAGCCCAGAAGAAGAAAGGAAGTGCAAGAAGGCGCGTCGAACGCTCGCATGCTAAATAAATATCCATGCTGTGATTAGATTTTTTTTCCCGACGGTAGTTGTTTAAAGCTGCATAAGTGTGCATCATTTTTGCAAAGAAATAACAACAATTACAACATCCTGAAATAAATACAAGATTCCATGTTTAAATAAACCCAAACAAGTACAAGTACTAAAATTATGTATCTCATCAGTGTTTCTATGAGCACTAACAACCTGAAATATAGAATAAAAAAGGAGTCATAGCCCTAATAGAACACAACATTGCAATTTATTCAATCGGTAACGGAACTTTGATGTTTAAACTAACCAGGTAGATGACAATTCCGAAAAACACCACATTCAAATTCAGGTCAAATGTCATTAGCTGAGCAAGCATCAACTGATCCTGAATATAGATTGGATATGAGCTCGAACCACCTCCTTAGTTTATACATTTTTGTAATCTGATCTGAGGACTTTGGAAAGGATTGAAAAAGGCAAAACATGAACTAAGCACTGTTCACATCGTTCTAAGGTCAAGTTGTAATACAATGTCTAAATGGTGTTGTTGGATAATGTAACTGGAGCTGCCAGAGTTTGTTGCTCAATGTGATACTGCATGTCCTTTTCCAGTGAACTAACAATCAGCAATAACACAAAACAAAGGTTGTATACATTAGCGGCATAGAATAGCTTTAACCTACGGGTAAAATATTAACCTTCAACTAAATCGGCATTAGGTATTTTAATTTTTTTTATTATAGGGTGTGTTACACTTAAATTGTTCCTACTTTAGCCGTCCCGATGAAGAGTTTGTATCATGGTTTTGTTCCATGTCAAAATGTCTTTTGTTTTATTTAAATCAAGAGGAAACTCTCTTTATACATAATTAATCTATAAAACATCAGACACGAAACAGTACCACTAGAAAATCAACACAATATATTTTTTTTCTACGACCGAAATCAGACCCAAGTCTTTTTCTTCCATTTTATCTGACGTGAGTAAATGTGCGTTTGTGCATTACCACCGGGGCAGCAGATATGGACGGGATGCGATGCTTTCATTACAACAAAAACCTGAACGTCCAATTGTCAATAGTAAAATGCACACATTTAACTAGTCGCCTGTGTCTTTACTTGTTCCCGATAAGCTTATCCTGTATAGCGCACCTGTTTCCAATTACCAACGGTAACTTACCCTTGTGCCATCTCTTCTTAGTCCGTGTTGAATAGAACGAACCACTTCCTGTGTGCAGCCCGATAATATTGCCGGGTTCTGCAGCCCCTGTTTACTCAGATGACAGTTGAGTTTGAAGTTTACTCTGTGGACATCCACCTGGAGACGGCACTATTTTTCTATTTTATTCATCGTTTGATTCACGGCTTACACCAAAACGTCAACCATGGTTTATCACAGTGTCCATCCTGTAATACACTGTTTTAAAAGAAGACATTTAACCTATTTGAAAGATCAGTCTACTTACAAGGCTGAATGCCACGAACATATCGTTCGTTATCCCTTAGTACCAGGAAAAACTCCTGGTACTAACTCCAGCGCCATCTGTACAACCATCGTTAAATGTCATCCGTTTTTTGACAAATAATTAGCAAGATCGTATCTGTTGATACATTATATAGCACCAAGAAAGTCTCAATACCAAAGGGAAAACCTGTTTTCTTTTTTTAATTCATGTAATTTGACTGATATAAACCAGAAAAAATATTTAACTGGAGTGGTCCTGTCCAGACAAGCCTCTCATACCTTTTTTAATTTGCCAACACCTATGACAGATGATTTCATTTGATAGACACTTGAATGTTATTTTACATGGTGGTCCTGTTTAGTAATACAATGAGAGATTTTACACATTATTTTCATTAAGGTACCCAGCAGTCCATTGGGGAAATTAATTATTTAGCTAATAAATGAAATAACTGCACTGGCCACACAGGAGTAGGTGGTTGCACTCTGCTGCACCTGGGAAGTGGCACCAATTATGGCACTTGCTCATTAAACCACTTTACCAGTGCGATTCAGACATGTCACAGAACTCTTCAGATTTTACACACTTTGAATTAATTGGACAGTCTATCATTTATACTTGATAAATCTTAATAATTTGATTCTTGGTAGATATCTAGTGTAAAATGCACAGTAGCTTGCAGCTTTAAAATTAGAAGCAACCATTTTTATACCACATATTAATGAAAGTATTGTTGTTCACTTGGTACACACCAAAAATATTTGTACAAGCAGCTCCCTTCATCAGAAGTCACCACTGTTGAACAGAAAAGGTTTGAGAAAACTAAAAACTCAATTTTTTTAATATAAATTTTATTTTTTTGGAAAGGTTTAGTCAAACAGGCCGAATCCCATGTCGTCATCGGACTCCTCAGACTCTTCCTTCTTCTCTTCCTTCTTCTCCTCTGCAGCTGAAGATGAAAAATGGATATGCATTTCTGTTAATGACATGTACAGCACACTAATACTTTAAACATTTTTTTTCCTCTTTCGCAACATTTTGTACAATGAAATTAGTTTAACACGTATAGTTATAAAAAATTTAGTAGCTCTTCGGTCAAAAAATGTAACTGTGCTAACATACAAGGTAAAGACAAAGTATCTGCGTGTTAATGCTGACTAACAAGGTGCTAAGTTCCAACGCTCACCTGCAGCAGGGGCTGCAGCTCCACCGGCGCCACCAGCAGCTGAGCTGGCAACAGCTACGGCTCCACCTGCTGGCACGCTGGCCAGTTTACCATAACCTGGGGAGAGAGGGGTTGGCAGAGTTGATTCATGTGATGTCTGTTTATCAGTTGCCAGGAATTCATTTACAGAAGTCAGAGTCAGTATGTAGATATTATTAGATAAACTTTAAATTGAACTCATTGGGACAAACAATAATTTCTTGTTTAGGTGAATCTTTTATAATCATATTAGCTATTTTGCATTATTTGTAAATATGGTAACTTATTTAGTTAAATGGCATACAGTTCCAAGGTTCAAAACTCACCTGATGCAATCACATCATTTACGTTCTTGCCCTTGAGCTCAGAAATGACCTTGTCCAGACGTGTGTCATCGGCCTCAATACCAACACTGTCTAGGATTTTCTTGATGTCCTTTGCTTCAGGTTTGTCATTGCCAGCAAGGGCAGCGAGCAAGTAAGCAGCAACGTAACGCATCCTTAAAAACATGAAATTTAGTGTTAAAAAATACAACAGAAAACTGTACACCGAGGTCATTTAACACTGTTAGTTGAGAATTTTCTAGAATATCCATCAAAAGTAAAAGTTGTATGTCATATAGAAACATTGATGAAATTAATGACAATCTTAAGTGTTTGGCTTCCCACAGCTGATGTCAATTAGTTATTTCACCATACTGCTGCTAAATAAACCTGTTCAGTGATGCTGTCAATTTCTATATCCTGCACCTGTTTAACACACAGTTTGCCTAAAATGATGTGGTGCCTAGCAAAAAATGGCCTGCAGTGTAAGTCTTGAAATAAGATTCTCTGAAAAAAATTTAATCCCAACATAATTTTGTTCCATGACAACCAAAGGCCCGAGCTCTGGTATGGTTAGTTTGATGAATATACAGTGATACAAATAAAAGGTGGTTTCATTATTTGTATTGATCTCTTAAGTGATTTTTTCTTTGCCTACATTAAAAAAGACATCCATCTGATGACTATAATCACTATAATCAATTGTCCTGTTTAACCAAACCCTAATATATTCAGTCAAAAACATGTTAAAAAGGCGACAAAGCTGTGTATTGTTTGAACATAAAACCTCATCTAAATTACGCTTCAAATGCCCTGTTTAAAACAAAACCGCGTAATGTGACTCTGCAAATAAATCATGTAATTTACTTATCTACAAATTCTCCATGTTTCGTCAATTTCAGACAGAGAATCTACTTGGAACGTAACAAGAACTCGTTTGGAGTTGGGTATTTGGCTGAAGGTTTTTTAACCACTGATTTTCATTGCAAATCCTGTCAGTAACCCTGCAATAACGCATTTTTAAGAGATTGACACCGTGTAATTTCAATCTTCAAAACAAAGTGAATTTTCATCCGACACACAATCAAACTAAGCGACTTGTTTAGATAGCTTAAAAGTTAGTCTTTCACAGACAATGCGGACAGTTTTGAATAATTAGCCCACCGCGAACCATTTGTTTCGTTTACTATTTAAGATGGATGTTGTACTAACAAAAATCACCGTAGAGTCTTTACACCCATGTGGTGGCGTGGACTTCGGCGCCGTTAACATGAGCTAAGACGGCTAACTGCTGCTATGGTGCGTAAAAAACTGGGGAAAACGCAAATACTCTGCTTTTTATGCATTTAATTGTGTGAATATATCGTTTTATATTTTGACAGCACACTACTAGCTTTTTCAATGTATTAGCAGTGTTAATTATAATATTAAAAATACGACTCACTTGAGCTACAAAAGCGAACGCGTGTTCCCTTGGACGTAAGCGGACAGAAAGGAAGAACCTTCACCGGAAGCAACCCGAAGAACCACTTCTTCTTCTTCTGCCACGACCATGGAGAAAAGACACGAGAGCGCCGTCCCGTGGATAATTCCGGAATATGACCTTCGTAGTAGCATTACCTTGCCTTTTGCGAAGGCGAGAATCACCACACCAACTAAACGTCTCATACTTAAGGTGTGGGTCAAACTCAGTGAGTGCATTTTGGAATCTGAATACAGAATTAATAAATATAAATGTTATTGTTGGTTTACTATACCGTAGAATTCCACAAACAGGCTAAAGGTTCAGGTATTCAGAAGAATAACTAGAAAGTGACACAAGGGCTACTGTGTAACTGCTTTATTGTGGCATCATGTTTCATTTTTTGGTATGCGGCCTGCATCCTGCTTGTTTTGTTTGGATGGATGTGATGCACTTGCCTCATAACAGTTGCCAACGCATAAAACAGATGGAATGTAGCACAAGTCTGGTAGAAGCAAGAACAAGAGAAAAAGAAGAAGCCAATAATTCATTTGTGTGGTTTTCTGGACACAAGCTGAGGCCTGTCCTGCCTTGGCTTTGTTGTCTTGAGGAGAGCACATGCTGTTTAAAGAGTGTTGCTGCTTCACATATTGTCAGATTAAACTGAGACATGTTTCTGGCCCAGCAACAAAGCAAGCATGAAAAAGTAAGATATCAAATAACCTCTAAGAGTAAAAAAAAAAGTGCTCTGAATAGATATTTTTATCTACTGATATTTTTAAATAAAAGCTTGTGAGTAAACAATCAAAATAAAAATAAAAGAGGATTCGGACCAAGTGCTCAGTGTTCAATTATTAATAATAATAACAATAATAATGATATTAACTGAATTTTATGAAATCACAGTATGGAGACGTCATGCACAGGGCCATCATGGTTTTGAATGGTATTTTGACAGTGTAAGAACCTTCAAATCTAAATAAACCGGTAGCTGTGAGATCTTTCCTCTACTGCGTTGCTCTATATCCGTAATAGCAGGTCGTCGTTTAATTACATCTCACAATTTAAATAAACCCCATTCACATCGTTTGAACTCTGTTACATTTTGCACAGTTTCTTTGGTTTATATCACAATGGTGTAACTGACTGTGAAATATGTTAATTACACTGTAACATTATATATTGCTATGTCACTCGTTTCTTGTAAGTACAAGTTTTTAATCGATATTATTCATTTTTCTCTTATTGGTGTTGCTTGTGTTCTTATGTATTTTGTAGGCCTGCCATTCTGTTTGTTGTCTTCCTACTGTTGCTGTAACGACAACATTTGTTGTGACAGACAAAGACTTTGGAAATCTGGATAAGGAGTCAATGTCACGACATGTGCACTAGGTGGCAGATAGGTGGTGCCCTCTGTCTCCTCTGCTAAGCTACTTCAGATCGATGCAGTTGGCTTCTTGGGCTACTTTTTTTTTTATCCATCTGTTTTCCCTGACCAGAATTCATACCATTTCATCTGTCAACTTTCAGCAGATCTGCTTTCTCCTAAAACTTCTGAGGATGTTTTCTGACATTTTTTTTAATAAATGAAAATGAATTCTACTTACTCTGGCTTTCGGACAGGAGCGTGACAAAAGAAGAATTCCCACACTCCCGTTGGAATCCTCTGCTCACCATAGAAATGCATGATTTTTTCCAGGTTTGTACAACAAGTGCTTTTTAACGCACTGAGACATTTAATGGTCAGGGACCCAAACTTTTGACCACCTGCAATACGAGTTCAGCCTCACCCTGAGATGCTATTTATGTAACAAACCGTCTTGTTTGTTCAGTCTTAGTACTGTTATCAGGAGAACAGACTGTGACTCTGCTCATGACATGATGGACAGCTTCAGTTCAAGGGTCTTGCCCAGGAACAAATCATCACAAAGCTAAAAAATGAACCATGACCATTTGGCTTCAAGGCGTGTTTCCCAAGCAGTCACAGGTACCATATAATTGATGTACAACTTCCAGAAGAAAAGACAGACAATCCAAATACATTACGCTCTGGTGAAACTTATCTCATGCAACAAGGCAGAAAACATTAGAAAATAACCACATGATATTGGCAGGTGCTGCAGGGTCTAAATCTAAATGTCTTCACTCTCTCAGAGACACATTGTGTTGTGACAAATGAAAACACTGGGACATGTAGCTGCCAAGCTCCTGTCCTCAAGTATATTTCCCCATTCCCGGATACTGAAGACGCGAAAGCAAAACACGATAACACAGACGTAGCACGTCACCGTGGCAGACCTGTCAGAAATAACAGCTATGTCAATATCTGAGCACGGGAAGTTCACACGGGGTTCACTCCTCTCAGCACAAGATGACAGCAGACATGTTTTTCCTTTTCTTCAAAAGGCACTCTTTCTGTGAACCGTGGGTTTTGCTCTGAATGTCCACCGAACATGTGCCACATGTGACAGTTATTAAAAAGCGAGGAGAGCGTTATGAAACCCAGTCGTCGACACGATTAGGGACCCGCCTGCAAACATCTTGTTTGGATTATGAAGAGATGGGAATTAGACAAACGACTGCTCCTGCGGATGCTGTTGGGTCTGAAAGTGTTCTGTGACAGATACATTGAAGGAAACCAAAACAGGTCATCCATTTAATTGATGTTTATTTGTCCTCCACTCCTAGCATTGGTACTTTCTACATCACTTGTACATGTCTGTATGGTACTTTCTACATCACTTGTACATGTCACTTATCTGTAACACATTCAATTAGATAACACATTTATAACACAACACGGTCTAAAGAAAGTATTTCTAGGCAAGCGTTGGCTAAAACATTTTCAAAAATGTTCCCAAAATGTTCAAAGTTTGGTCTTAGTACTAAAAGGAAAAGACAAAACAGTTTGTCCCTCAGGAGGGACAATTCTGATGTGGGACAGTTGCTTTACTAATGGATCTACTGGAAGTCCAGGATCTTCCAGAAGATCTAAGAATCCATCCCAGATCAGATCCTCCAATCAGACACTCCGCTGGCCACGCCCTGGTTCACTGTCAAACAACAGAACCCTCGCCTTTACGTTTAGGAAAACCAGTTATAAAACTTGAGAAAAATAGCAAAAGAAAACATTATAAAAATATTTTCTAGACCGTATCAATATACAGACAATGAAAAAAACTGGTAGAAAAATTGAAGAGTACCTCATAAAATTTGAGTCAGTGGTGAAGACAGTAACTGATATTCAGAGGAGTCTGACACTAGAACTCCAACACAGAGTTGATTTTTTTTCTGAATGACTTTGAATGTGAAGAGAGATGTAGTGTCGAAAAAATTAGGGGATGCTGTTTCTGAACTATGCTACGATAAAGGACAGCGTGGATGTAAGATTAAGAGCGACTGGAGGTCAGAACTCATGTCACAATCGTCATGTTTTTTTTTAAACATTCTTCAATCAAGCTAAATGAAACAAAATTCAGTTTTTAAGGAAACCTCTTGCATAGACAGTTGCAGTCCTCAGTGTGTCCAGCTTCAGATTTGGTCTCCACATTTTCTTTTTTTTTTTTTAAAGGTCCTGTTTTTATCTGGAGGCCTGAAATTAAATGTCCAATCACATTTCTGATCTAATATTGTGGCACAATTTTAAAGACAATATCCAGATTGATGAAAACAAAAAAAAAACAAAAAAAAAATTATGAATTTAAATGAACTAATTACAGTTTGCAAAAGAAAACTAAACATTTCACTGTTTTAAAATGGTGACAACTGTAATTTGAAATTAAATAAAAATAAAAGTTAAAAGCCTGCAAATTACAGCAAACAAACAAACAATTGAAACAATAAGTTACTGGCATCAGAATAACCGTACGGTGGTTCACGGTCATTGTGCCCTGGTGGTTTTCACATCAGTGACAACAAAGTACAGTTAACATCAGAAAACATGTCAGAGAACAAAGAGTTGAAAAAAAACAAAACAACCCTCAACCATGCTGTACTCGAACGGTCACTGTCACTAATGAGTTTTCTTCCTGGAGCCACTGTTCTTCTCACTTCTTCAGCAGGCAGTTAAGACAGATTGTTACCATCCGTTTGTTATTTCTTTATCCTGAGATTAGACATTAGTGTGGCTAATGAGAGTGAAGCCTTGTTTAATGGTGAGAGCGTGAGCATGCAATATGCACTGTACATTCACCGGGTGAACTATAACGTAACTATAGATCAAAGTGATTTTGTTCCGAACCTAAACGGACTAAAACAACAGACAGAGACAAACGTCAAAGTTTATAAAACAAACAAACCAGACTGATTAAACAGGGGTCTCAAACCCCTGGCTCACGGCCCACTTTCAGCCAGTAATCTGCCACAAGCTGTTCGTTTTTGGCCCTACAATGAAATGGCAGGGGCAATTTGAGTTTGAGACCCCTGATTCAGGTCGGGTTCTTTTTTTCTAAAATCTGAAAATAAACATTATTACATAGGTTTGATTAACTTACATGTGTAGGGCTTATATTTCATTCTTTATAATAATGTGAATACAAATGCAAGACACGACTCAGAGGGTTTCAAACATCAGTGAAATGTTAGTACATGCCGAAAGACAACGCTGCCAGTGCCTTCGCAGCATTAACCAATCAGACGTTGTTATGTTTTTAATCTGACTTATATGCAAGTTGCAGTGATGATATAGTGATATAATAGGTGTAAGTGTCAAATCAGGGAGAATCTGTGGCGACACCTAGGTCTATAAATGTTAGAACTTATTGCTTCACTACAACAGTGGTCGACTTCCCAGCAGGCATCAGACTCAAGGTGGTCGGTGAGTTGAAAGACAGTGCCGTGTAACGACGCGACTGTGCGACAAAAGAGATTCAATTTCATTATCTGAAACAGCTCAGAAATGACAATAGTTAACAGGTCTTTTTATTCTTACAGAAAAAAACCCCAAAAGCATTCCAGGATTGTAATAGTATACGGGATATTAGTCTAGAAAAAAGTGGAGAAACTCTACACTAGGTTAGTAAACCCTATGGCTTTTGTTTTGTCCTCATGTGCCAATTCTGACTAACGCCTTGTGATGTGGGCAAAATAATTTCCCATTGAAGACCATGATGGTTTCCTGTGTATAAAATTACAAAAAGTACCAAAGACGTCCTTTAAGTCTCAGAAATGGAGCAAAAAAAAAAAACAATTTACGACGAAATGCCCTCAACGAGGTGTAACGTACGAACAAATGCTGCGTCTTTGCATCAGGTGTAACTGTGACGTGAAGACACTGTTTCATTTGCGTACTGTTCTGCTTGTTTATTAATTATTATGCAAAAATGCACCTCACATCCCTGATGTGGGAAAAATTGAATTCAGGGCAACTCCTGATATGTCTGAAAATTAGAAATGTTAATTCTTGTGCCAGACATTGCCCATGTTTGTCATAAAGTATAGTACCCTAAATGTAAACATGTTAACGTGTGTGATGGCAGAAATTTAGCTGAGGATTAGCCGAGACCCTGTGACATCACCTGTAGCACCACATTCTCTTTGCTATGTGAAGGGACCGTATCCAACATTTAACCCAGATGTTATGGATAAAAGCTGCTGTTTTGGATTTGACACAGACAGAGAAGACAAACTTAGACAGAATTTGATGAATATCTAAATATCCCCAAACTCATTTAGTGTTCAGTATGTGCGATTAAAACTGAAATAAAACAGAGTGACATCAGTTTGCCCTGAGGCACTTGTCAGTGAACATGATAACAGAAAGTAAAAATACTACATTTCCAGTCACAGGGCCTCTGAAGGTGGTTTCAAATGTGTTTAGGTTTGCATTCAATCGGTCACCTGAAAATAATGCACACGTGTGAAGGAGACCAACCACGCCGATAATGATCATCATTAGTCTAGTGTTTATCCAGTCATAGTGTCTAGTTTGGTAATAACAGTGATTATAAAACAGCCTGCGACCTGTGCAGGCATAATGTCTAGAATATCAATGTGGAAACAACAACTTACACGTACAGCTGTGGTGTTGTGAGGCGGGGGTGGGGGGTTAGAAAACAGAGACCAGCGTTGACAACTAGAGGGGATGAGTATCGACATGGGACATTTCTACTTGGGATAGTTGTTCTGTTGCCGGCGCTTCGCCGACCTCATTTTCTCAAAGCGTGACTCCATTTCCTCCAGGACTTTAGGGGTGTACCGCACGACCAGCTTCACCGTGCCCTGAGCCGCTTTTAGGAGTTCCACAGCCTTCTCATGATGCTCACCTTCAACACTCTGAGAGACAAAAACAGACAAACACGGACCTCTGTTTACAACCAGTCGAGAAGTGATATGAATGCCTGGACTAATGTAAAGAAGCTATTTTTTTTAAAGAACATGAAGCCTGTTCGATATGATCGGTATATTTCCATCTTCATAAAACATTTAGGCCTCCGTACTTTAAGTCCTTGTGCTTTTTTTTTTCCAGGCTCCTTGTAGATATTTAAGTGTCAACATTCATGCTTTAAAAAGGCAAAGACAGATTTGTGTAAATCATGACGACGTACTAATGCGTTCCTTGTACAGTTGCTCTTTCTACTCCATGCATTATTAATATTTCCTTATTTGGGATGTAATGTTATTTGCCTTTATTATTATTTTTTAAATTTTTGCCTATATTTAAATCTTGTTTTTTCCAAGAGGATTAAATTGAATTAAATTTCTTTTTAGGTTTGAACAAGTAATTTTTAGTTTAGTGAAAACTGAAACTGTGGCTGCTGTGCTGGAGTTTCAGGATTAAGAACCTGGGAATTTTAAATATATGTGACGAAAACAGTTGCTGACCGTGCTTTTTTTTTTTTTAAATAACCCATCACATTTTATTTCCAGGGAACGGCTTGCAGCTGCCACTTTCTGACCAATTATTGATGATGGTGATAATGTCTACATAAATCTGACAGCTCTCGACAGATGCAGAATGCTGTTTACCATCGATATCCACACGTACACTTTCACTTTGGTATAACTTAATCTGACAAAGTAAATCCTTGGACTGCTGCCATCATGCCTCTCCTCTCACATGTCACCCAGTGAGTGCAGTGCTAGACCTTTAGAACATGCAGTGCTCCTTAGGTACGTACGTCTACTTTTTCCCCCTTTAACCTGCAAAACTTTGCACCAGAACCTGAAGGTATATAGTTTGATTCCATTGGGTTATTTTAGATATCATCTATGAATACTCCTTCCTGTTCATAGCACATTAAACCCTTCCACTTTACTGTTCTAATTTTACAGATCTGCACTAAAACTGATGTCTGTCCATAACTAATTTATTGCACATATGTCTGACACAGGTCTCTCGAGAATGAGCCATCATGTCTTAATGAGACTACCTGTATAAACAACATTTAAATACAGATTAACAGTGTATTTCACTCACCACCCCATTAACAGACAGGAGCTGGTCGCCTCTCTTCAGGCCGCCGTGGCGGTCAGCGATGCCTGCTGGGATGATTCGTGAGATGTAAATGGGAGAGTTCTGCTCTTTGCCACCCATTATGTTGAATCCCAGCCCTTCTTCTGTCTTGGGCAGTTCCACAACACGTGGATGTGAGTGTCCCTCACTTGCTGCAAAAGCAGCCACAGTTGCCTAGAAAGACAAAGCGAGAATTGAACCATTGTAAATAAATGCATCTCCTGGATTTAACACATATTTAGTTGTTGTGAAACTGGTCGGTTTTGTTTATAAAATCAAGACATGGGTTTACCTTAGCTGTGGCATTGGCTCTGACCTCAGGACTGCTGTTGATGTCCACCGTTTCATACACATGTTCATAAACCTGGAAAGATACCAAAGGACAGATCATGTTGCAGTTTTTAACCAAAATAAAACTAAAATCAAAAATGTCAGAAAGAAAAGTGTGAAAAAAGTACTAAGACGTTAGCATTACAGACTCACTTCTCTGACAGCGTTACAGAATTCACTCTGTAAGACCCTCTGCAGAGCCTGCAGCTTCTGGGGTGGAACCTCCCCTGTCCTCTGGAGCTTATCGAGCAGTTCAATGGCACGGTTGATATCTGTCAATGGGACAATTGTAACATGATTAAGTTAAGACATTCAAATGTTGTTAAGATGTTGAGATTAATGTATTATTTAAAATTGGTGTTAGTTTTCTCAGTGACAGTGTTGATGTTTTTAACAATGTATAAGTTATGATCTTTGCTCTCTCCCTTTATATATATATATAGAATTTTAATTTTAACTATTTTTAACTTTGTGTTTTTCCTAAAACGCCAGATGCAGATTTCTCTATCTTTTTGTAATTTTTTTTTATTTTAGCCAATGTTTTATTATTATTTTTTTATAGGCTTCACTAAAGGACAAACTCTAACTCAAAATTAAAAGCATATACATCCTGTTATACGTATTATTGAAAAAAAAATTAAAGGTAATTTCAATTATATTGCACATGGCATGCAATGTTTTCATTCCTACAAATATTTGTCAGTAAAGCCAGCAAAATAGAAACATGCCACATGTCTAAATAGTCAATCCTGGGCAGACACAGAATCAAAAATATCACAATCAGAGTGAAAACCCACCGCACACTGGACTCATTTTCCTTTATACTTTTTATTGGTGAGTAAAACTATGATATAAAACTAAATCAAAGTCAGAAGTATTTTCAGGGTGCAGTGGTTTTTGACTTTGGCCCCTGAACTGCAGTCATCCCTCATTTTGTTAACACCAGTGACTTCACCAGTTCATGTCACGTAAGTGACTGAGTAATTGTTTTAAAATGTCTCTTGGACAAAGAGAATACTTTCCATTCACACATATTTGGGAACTGAGTTTTACCTTTGGTGGATGTGTTGAAATGTCATTAAATTGTGTGTCTGAAAACATATATAAATCTGCAGTCATTCAGGGGTCACAGGAAGTATTTTGTCCTGTTTATATTGCCTACAGAAACTAATGGGAGAGTGTTCATCTTACATATTAATAAATGATGACAAACTCTATTATTCAATGACTAGAATAAATCGAATAAAAAATACAGTGTTTCTTAATCAAATATGTACGTTTTTAAAAGGCAACTACTTACTGCTGCTGACTCCCTTTTTTATGTATGTGAGTGATGTTTTACTGCTAATAATGAATTAGAATAAATAAACCTCACTTCTCTGGATGCTTACGGTGACACAAGTCAATTAAAACCGACTTTACAACGGTCTGTGCCTCCTTTATAAGTTGAAGATCTATTAAAGCAGCTTAAATCACCATTTGTACTGGTGTTAGCTCGTTTACTGGTGCACTTCGAAACGTAGCCGTAATCTCTATATTTTGTCAGCCACGGGAATAAATAGAATTATAAATATGGAAACTCTGTTAGATAAATGCACCACTCTCGAAATGAACAGGAGAGTGTGCAAATTATACAATACATCGCGAGAAAAAAAAACAGCTGTTAGCTAATGCTAGGCTAATCACAACAAATAACTGTAAGCTAACGATAGTAAACCAATTAACTTTACCTCTCTCCAATCGCACGGGCTCTCCAAGCGATGCCATTTGGATATTGAGTAAAATTAGAGGTCAGGTGTATGAACAGTACTTAACAATAGATAGAAAACTGAATTTGATAGTCCTGGCTTATGTTGCGTGTGCTTAACTGTGGCGATAAATCACATTAGCCAAGTTAGCCTGCTAGGCTAGCTGCCAGTGTCATGGTGCATTCAGTGACCCTCGTTCTTTCTAACATTTAATTGAAGGCATCGTCTTACACGAGTATTGTAATAGTAATTTTTAATTTGTAATAGTAAATAATTTGAAATTAATATATACAGCGTTAAATATGTATTTACGATTAAAAATTATCTAACACTACAGTGAATTAATATATATAGATAAACTGTGTAGAATTGGTAAAGTTCAAGTTAATTTTACTACGAGCAATGTTATAATAATAATAATAATAAATAAATAAGCATATCTTAACTACCAAAACTAGGTTTGGGCTGAGTGCTGCTGCAGACGAAGCACAGAAAAAAACCTTCATATCCCACCTCTGGCAAATGGCCCGTCTTCTTTGATGTCTGCATGCTCTTTCCATGTGTGTTGCGGTTTTTCTGACTTTCCTTCCTCAGATTGGAGGTTGAGTTTACTTGCATATTCTAAACTGACTGGTTTATAAGGTTATTTGTGTATTGGTCTGACCCTGCGTAGGTCTGGCGATCTCTCCAGGGTTGGCCAATGATTTGCTCCAGGAACTCAGACCAGCCAAAGAAGATAATTAATAACTTTATCATGGAAATAGCCTAGTTGGGGTGATGTCTTTGTTTGTCTTGTCTTCATTTTTAATATGCAAGCTTGATGTGTTTTAAACTGAGCCCACAGTTTGAGCTCCGATGCAGTCCGATTGAAAACAGACAAAAAAGTGAATGCAGGAACATTGCTGTAACTTCTGAATTAGATGTGCTACCATTCATACTTTTTTTGAATGCACCTGCTGTCCTAGAGCTTTATTGTTCCTTTGAGACTCCCATTGTTGAAGCACAACCTCCATTTCCATTGTTAAAATAAACTGTGAGACCCACTCATATGCATGATTTATGATAGCTTATGCAAAATCTGGCCAGGCCTGTGAACATGGATCTCACCCCTGCTCAGAACCGATTGGTCATTTTAGGTTCCTGGGTCCATTAGTGTATTAATTTAAAAATATCGTTTTCTCTTGTTTAAGCTTTGTTAAACAAAAATAGCTTATCCGCTTGTCCGCTCATGATAAATGGTTGAGCACAGCAGTTCTTGCCTACATCCCAGAGGGTTTGAGACATTGTTCTGAGTTCAGAGGAAAAAAGAAAAAGAAAAAGCACTGGTACTGTTTGTTTTCCCATGGGGTAATAAAATGACTTAGAGTAATAAATGAAATATATTTTATGACCTGAGTCAGAAAAAGTTCATTTTTTTAAGTTTTCTACTTTTAAATGTATATGCATGTGTGGTAAATATGTGTTTCTATAAAATATAAACATATAGGCAACTGCATAGGTAATTTACAGTAAACTCATCGCTTCACCAGGCTTCTCTAGGGGATGCAGGCAGAGAGAAAGTGGAGCAGCTTTTCTCTGCTCACACAGAAAATGATTTCCCTATTCAGCAACTTAACTCAATGTTAGTTTTAGGTCAACACTTACCATCAGGCTGAGAGAGAAAATGAGTAAAATGAAGTGGTTGCATCACACGGAACACAAACAAGAATGACCTAAATGAAGCTTCTGCTAGTCAAGATCTACTTGTTCTTTGTATCCCTCTGAAACACACATGCCTTTGTGGTGCCACTGAAATTGTTTCATTAGAATGAGATGAAGAGTCAAGCAAGTTTTAATGCCCCATGCTAACCTCATATACCGGCATCCAGAATGCTTAAGTGAGGGATAATGCAGTGAAATGAAGGCTGGAGAAAATGTTGATGTGAAGCCGCAGCAATCATTTAAACCTAGACATAAAAGAGAGAATGGCTTCTGCTTATGTGATTACAGTACAGTAAATGTGCAGCTGCGTATTATCCGCAATGATCACTCTCTTGTTGTAGCTTTAAAGATGGGATTACAGTGCACTAAGAAGTACACGTTGAGCGAACAATTTTACGTCTGGTGATGAGTACACAACTGTCAAACTCACGTTTGATGTGCACCTGTGGCCTGGATGTTCACGTCTGCTCTTGTACGTGTTTTTTTTTTTTTTTGAATTCTTGTCATGCAAAAGTGAATGTCTATTTTATTTCAGAGCGGTTGTGCAAGCTCTCTTTTAAAACCTGTCTAGATGTTAAAACCAGTCATGTGCTGGTGGCAAGCAAAAGGTTGTGTCTACTTTTGCCTCCTTGTTATAACACTAACACCCAGAGCCACTATAAATACACGCGTGCTCCACCCATAACACAGTCGGAATTGCTTTCTGGGTGCATTACCCAATGCAGAAAGTGCCACAGGAAATAAATTATTTAATTATAGCCTGTAAAATTGTAAAAGAACTCCATTCTTTCGCTTTATGGAGCAGCGCTTGAGTACATCCATGAGTGTGTATTATGTGTGTGCCCAGATCTACCTCGGTGCCCGAGTGTGGGCGGGAATAAGGTCTGTCTGGTCTGAAAGTGCACTGTTCAAACTTTAGCGACATTGATTTTGTTTTTCATTTGCCTATAATCATTTTTATTTCTTCAAATATTTCAGTTTAATATTGCAAACAACTTCACAACATACAAAATGAATAATATTAACCCAAAACATGTCAATG
>NC_024311.1:4042489-4055394 GCF_000523025.1 Cynoglossus semilaevis | reverse complement strand
TGACTCCTTTTTTATATATATATATTCTTCCTCTGGTGGGGATAAAAAAATAAACAGCAAAGCTTTGACAACAGCACCTTGACATTGTAATTTCAACATTACCTTGAGAAGTTTAGAACAGTAAACAGATAAATCACTTGAGAGGAAAATAGTTTTCTGCTGCAAATGTAAACTGATTTTTTTTTCCTGTTTTTTTTTTGGTCAGCAATGTATCCTTTTTTTTGGTTATTTGGAGGAATTCTCAAATCACAATTGAAGCAGCATGCAAGCCTTTGAAGATGAAACTGTCCTCTCCCTTTCTTTCCTTGCCTTGCCCCCCCGCCTCGCCCCTCCTCCACTTTCTTGATAATTCTTGGCAACATTAAACAATTCACAATGTATTGAGGAATGTGATACAGTAATTTAAACTGGGCGCAAATGACTGATCAGATTTTTTTTAATTGTTTACAAGGTCATGAATATGTTCAATAAATAGACTGTAGTATCACCTTTACTGTATAAACTTCATCTTTTTTTTACATGCAGTCCATAAAATTTTCATTTGACGGAATAATTTACCCTGTTATGTATATATACAAATAGATATTTTCTCTTTATTCTCTTTTTTAAACTCTTCAATAAAATCTATACATTTTATACACTATCTCCCTCTTTTAATGGTCAATGTGCATACACATGAAGTGTCTATCCTTATAAACCGCCAGCCAATCTTCTTTTTGCTATCCATGGTAAGCGCTCGCACATAGGACTGGGTTGTCCTGCATTGGGAATTGTAATGCCGCTTGTCTATTCCTCTGCAGCCGTCCTTTGTGTACCCCATGGGGTTGCATTTGGTCTCATAAAAGTATTGCTTCAGTTGGCCATTGGGGACAGGGACCTTTTCCATGACGGTAACTGTCTGCCCAGACATGTCTATTGCCGTCTTTTTATCCACAGCTGTCACCCACTGGCTAATACTGTCACACACACTGAGCTCTCCACGTCGTGAGGGATCGGAGTGTCGCCGCACCCTCATGGACATGTTAGCGGCGTCCAGATAGTTTTTGTATTCCTCCAGCAGAAAGAGCAAGGGCGGCTCCAAAGGCACTTGGTTGCTGATCATCACCCGCGAGTCGTACAGGTTGACATCCTTGTTCTCTGCGGTGACCACAGAGGACGGGCCCCCACCTCCCTGGCTCTTATCAGCCCCCTGTCCCAGCTGTGCCGCCTCTCCCTCCACCTCCAGCAGCTCTTCTATCACTTGCTCAAATGTGTCTGTGAGTGAGGGCAGTTCCCCACGCTGGCCTGGCCCACCACCACTCTGTGGAGTCCCATGGCCTCGGGCGGCTGTCGCAGCAGCAGCGCCCAAGTAGCCTTCCGTCCGATGGCCCCGCATGCCCGGGGCGTCTCTCAGGGGCACAGCTCTCATGCAACTGAAGTATGAAATAACCATAGTAAGGAACAGGATGGTCATCACTCTTCTAACCTGGTGGAACTGGAGGGGGGGACAAAGAGAACAAACAACAGAGGAAGAAAAGGGGGGTGGGGGGGAAACAAGATTTAGGGAATTAGTCAAAATGCTTTTATTTGAAATTTTGTTTGATCATTAATGGATCACAGAAGCCCCTTTGTTTATTTTCGACCTTTTTTGAAAAAAAAAAAAAAAAAAAACCCAAGAAAAACAAGGCGAGCTCAGAGCTAGAAATATATCAGTAAATATTTTTATTCAACTATCATTGGCACGGTGTCTCCACTGTTTGCAAACAGTAATCATTCTGTGTCTATGTGAGGTCTGGCTTAGATTTTTATTTGTTGGCAGTAGAGACACAAAAGCTGTGCAGAGTATCAGAGAGGCTGTTTATTACAAAAGATAAACCACACAAATAGACGCTGCTACATACGCTTACGGACCTGCTGTTATTTACAAGTCTGTTTTCTACTCGTGTGTTAACCTGCAAAGCTGCCATTCGTTTCTGCAGAAACAGGAGAATGTGCTGGTTTATTACGGTCAAATGGACCATTCCTCTATTCATCACTGTCTGCCTGGAAAGGTGGAGCTAACGTGTGGATTTCTTTAACATTTTCAATCATTTATAATACACACAGGTTTGTATTTTACTCAACATTTGTATTTGAACAAGAAATACGAGAATAGTTTGTCTGTACAGAATGAATAAGTTGGAATTCCAGACGTGGGGAGTGAGCCGTGTGCTGACAGATGTTCTTGGTTTACACGAGGACATTTTTCTGTTTGTTTTGTTTTGTTTGATCAGCTCCTCTACTGTGTTTTGACTGTAAACCCCTGCTAAACCTCCATTAGTAACTCACATGCACTCACCGACTGCCTTAGTGGGAACTGTGCTGTTTGTTTCAGCCCCTGACAAACACCGGCGCTGCGGCGGCACAGCCTGTGCTCTTGAATCGGTTCATACTCATGAATGGGAGGCAGGAGTTTGTTGAGGGACACTGTTTGTTTTTTGGCAGGTGGATGGCGAGAGCACCACGGGGATGAACTAACAGGATGTCACGGGAGAAGTGAAAGGCAGAGAGATGCGTCATGCTGTGCTCCTCGCACTGTAAAGTACCAGCCTCAAGGCTGTGAACAGCAGCTCACACTACAAGCAAAGCACTGGCTGGGGGGTGGGGTGGGGGTCGAAGCCAGGTGTAGCCGAGACACTGCACATACATCTTTAACTGGGGAATCGTCACCTCGTATGCATCTCTTACCTTTGAGGAGGTCTCAAATTCACAGCAGTCAGTAAACAGGTAGGCAGCCAGCAGCCAGAGATATAAAAGCATCCATGGTGAGAAAAAAATCTAGCTCTTGCTTGCCACAGGGGCTCATTTAAAAATAGCTGGACACAGGCTTTAACTGCACTCTGCATGTCCCAACCTGATACAGGAAGAAACACACCCTGCAAACACACTCCCCCACTCAGGATGGACATGTGGACCTTTACAGTAGGGAGGAGCAAAACCCCACCTTAAAAGCATTTGTTTCATTCTTAATTGGTATCTAGGGCCGTGGCTGCAATTAACCAACACCGCGGTGACTGCCATAGAGGTATCTCATCTAAAAATAGACGTGCTTGGAGTCTCACAGGCTCTATTCAAAATATCACATCCTTCTTCTTAATGAGCCACTCATTCTCCAAGCTCTGTGACGCGCTCCTCCAGAGTGTGTGAGTGTATGTGTTAGGGGGAGGGCTTTTATGTGTGTGTGTGTGTGTGTGTGATTGCAGAGAGCTGAGGGTAAAACAACAATGTGCACCAAGCCCTCAATAAAGTACAAATCTAAACTATATCTTTTATTATTATTTATTATTGTTATAATTATTATTATAGTCAGTCGTGTACAGAAGGAAACCATGACCGTTGACACCACAGTGGGGGCTGGTGTTTCGGTTCCAACAACAAAAATATTCTGTGAGGCTTCCCGGCACAGAAAATCATGTAGGTTTACGGGATGGAGGCCAGTCACGAGCTTTATGTGTAGGATGCATTTAGGCTGATATTATTATCAGCATCAAGCTCAAATGGTTCCACTTCCACATGGGGGAAATGACGGCAGAGAGCTGATTACTGTTAGGCGTCAAACTTCATGCTGGAAATGGTGCAGACGAAGATTGCTGCATCTTCCGTAAGAGACCACAGGGGTAATATTGCAGTAGCAGGGGGCGGAGAGAGTGCCGGCGTCATTTCGCAGCATAACAACCACAGATGACGTCTCTTCCAGGTCTCCATAGGGGAGAGGATGGAGAGAAGGAGGTTGCTGGGGGTAATGCCATTCAACAGTGTGCAATTGTATACCAATCCCCCGGGTATCCTCACACCGGGAACAACAAATGATTTTATTTCTATCTATGTGATTTCCTGTTTCCATCAGGACAATCAATATGGCTTATGCTCTCAATCAACATCCTGTTAAAATGTGATAAAGCAAACGAATCATTTAATTGCTTTGGGACAAGAGAAGGAGCGCTGGCTTATGTGTTCTAGGGGGTAAATGTGACAACTGATTGTGTTGCTCTGCTTTTAAACATCCAGGGGCGGAACATCTTACGTGCGCGGCTGGGTTTAACAGTTAATAAAAAAAACAGCCTGTGTGTTAACGTAATGGGCGTACATAATAAAGACAGCGAGGAAATTCAGACGCAGGAATTTCTGGAACACAATCCCATTTTTGCAGCTTTTGGCCAGTCACTGTTTGTGTTATGAAAAATATACGCGTCTTACGTGAAACTACAACACCTCACACCTATGGAGCAATCTGAATGTGATACGACAACTCTGGTCTGATCAAAAGCATAAATCTCCCCTGTGATGAGCACCCAGATGATGACATGGAGAGCAGGGGAATAAAGCATGCAATAACTGCTTTTCAAACAGGCCTTTATGCACAACAACACACCCAGAACAATGGGAGCAGGTGAGTGTGTGGTTAAGCACTTGGCTTTGACATCTCCAGATGACCACCTGTTCATCTGCACCGCGAGCACGATTGTATGACAGGGATATGTAACTTACCCTTGCACTTATTCTTTGTGCCAGGTGGGGATTAAAGTGATAAATGCTCCCTTTGACAGACGCTGAAAAGTTTCTCTAAAGCATGAAAGGACTGGCATGACTGGTATTATTACACAGTCAGTAATGTTCCCCGGTCTCACTGCACATGTCAGCACACTTTATGGCTTCATTTTCACCAACAGCCTGCCCAACGTCTTCGGAACCGTTACAAGCAGAACATAAACATCAAGGAGGAGAGGTGAACGAAGGAAATGTGTGGCGACTTTCAAATACAAACGTGTGACCGATAACAACATTTGTTCTCTGCCTTCACCACCGCTCCCTGGTGGGCATCTGTTTTTGTATAGTTCCTAAAGAACTGTGTCGGCATCGGCTATTCACCTAGCAACATGTTTTGTCATGTTCGCCACGTATAGCTCTCCAATGGCGATTTAAAAACCCCCCCACACATGATATCAAACTTTTTTTCTTTTTTTTTCCTTCGGCACGTTTGTGCCACAGTGCAGCGCTATTTGAAAGAAGGGCATTTTGTCTGCAGTAATGGCTGACACATGTGGAAGCTTGCTTCTTGGAGATCTGTTTTCAATCTGATGCTGACGTTTTAGAGCAGGTTTGGTAATAGATGAGCATTACTTAGGGATTATACCTGGCCTCTAGGTCAACCACAGACAGTGCCACAAAAAGCCCAGTATTCACACAACCGCTGAGTGATTTATGTTAAACAAATAAACCGCTACATCCCTCCCACTGTGTGTGCATCAGTGGAAACCAGACAGAATAAACCGTATAAATTCACTTTAATGTAAGACCCTTAATGCTCAAAGCTCAATGTTGACAGTCTTGACGAATTGGAATTTTATACTGTGTGCCATCTCAAATAGAAACTGCGTGAAGTTAAATGAATCTGTATCCCTTTGAAAGGGCAAAAAACGAATAATAAATATTTTACCGGTGCATTTATTTCTACTGTTTGGAGGCGACCATTATGGATGAGTCAACAAGAGACAGAGTGAAAACCTTTTCCTGTTTTGTTGAAGATCAGGTTTGACAGGTGAATGGCATTCTTTAACTACAACGGCGAATCATTTAAACCTTAATATGAAATCTAACTTTTAAAAGCCAAGTAACCTACAGGTTCAAATCAACAGCGCTGCAGTACTATATATTGTACACTAGGTGGCGCATGAGACCATGAAATGATGTAGACTTTCTCCCTGCAATATCTTTTTCTCTCCATCCTCACGCCTACAGACAGACAGACAGACAGACAGATAAACAGACAGATAGATATACAGATTGATTCCAGACTGTGCGTGATTGTGAATGTGACATAAACTTCACTCATGGTATTTAGTCACAACCCAGAGAAGAATTTTGGCCCCAGTTCACATTTTTTGTGAAGACCATCATCCGTCTCAGTTAGATCTTGGACAAGATATTCTCACATTAGGGCTTTCTCAGACGCCGGCACACATTTGGTTCCCATGCACCACCGCCATAAACCAGACTATGGTTTTAATCCGTGCTCATTCTGTCCAGTGTGGTCTGGGGTTATTCAGTCACAGAACACACAACACAACACCCAGAAGTCGACTCTATACTCCGTGTATGTTGGCCGACCAAGCTGCTGGGAGTTTAGGTCTCGGGTTTCCTATAAAGTCTTAATGAGTTCATCAAAGTTTCTCCCTCTCGTTCTCTCTCCCTCTCTCCCGTTCCCCCCTCTCTCTTTCTTCCACCCTGAACTCTATTCCGCTCCAAAACAACACTATAGAAACCGTGTGTAGGTTTGTGTGTGGTCACAGCCATAGTGGAGGAGGGTGTTGAGGTCAAATGAGCAAAAATGCGGGCAGGCAACCAGAAACACAGAGTTTAGTGGAGCTGTTTATGTGCGTAAAAAGTTGCCGTCAAACCCACGGCCGTCGCTGACGCAGACGCACGATGGATCCTGTCCAATAAAGTAGGGGAAAATTTAACAACCAGTCAATTTACTCTGACTGTTCTATAGTCGGGATGAAACGACGTGTGTGTGTGTGTGTGTGTGCGTCTCTCTCTCTCTCTCTCTCTCTCTCTGTGTGTCTTTCTGTGGAGATTACATCTGCTGAGCCTGTGCTCTCCACTGGAAACCCAATCAACATAATAACTCCGTTTTTTATTAATGAACGGGAGGATAAAGTTACGCATATCCCCTCTCGCTGCGGCGCAGGATAACCGGACTTGATCGCGGTACTTTTGACACACATACACACACGCACGCGTACACACTGCGTAATAATAATAATAATAATAATAATAATAATAATAATAATAATAATAATAATAATAATAATAATAATAATGAAACTACACACATACCTTTCACTGTCCAGTCGTAAAACAGACCATTCAACAGGACAGGGGTGTCATCTGGGATGAGTTGGACAACTCCCTGAGTAAATTGGACTTTAAGCGATATTTTCCCTCTCTCGGAACCACCAACAAGCTTCAGGATATCTCTCTCTTCTGCTTTTGGAGCAAATAGATTAAATTATTGATGGTGGAAATTGCATGGCTGAGGTAATGCACTCCCATGGCTGCACGGCTCCAGTGGAGATCGCCTGAAACTGAAGTTGTCGCATGCTGAAACGCCACAGCGGCACACACAGCACCACTGGATGAGGGAGCAATAGAAGGAGAGAGAGAGAGAGAGAGAGAGAGAGAGGGAGAGAACACTCCGGAGCCGAAATGAGGAGCCTCTCGCAACTACAGTAACTTTACTACACAATGACGCTGCAACATGTGACCTATCACTGGCTGACTGGCCGCCACCGAACTCCAGTTTAAACAGCCCGTAGGCGGAACTATTACTGCGCCCTCAGTGCGCATTGCTGTGTGCTCTTTTGTTTGTCCGCATATACCGTGCTGCCCGCACATACACCACAACGCCTGGTGATCAAACATAAGCCAAGTCCATCCTCTTCCGTGTTCTGATCACCGGAGCCAAAAAGGTGGCACATATTTGTGACGGCTGAGCGTAACGTCTCTAAACCAGCAAGTCGTGATGCACGCCTTCGAGCAGAAGTGGTCCATGTGTGGAAAAAAAGCATCGCATTTAGAAACGCGTGAAGAAATGACTCAACTGATATCATACTTATCTTGAAGAAAAACTATTTTTGTATCTCACGTGTTCTCTTTAGATTTTGGTTGTTCCAACTAATGGCTGTCGTCTTGGTGTACAGATCGGCCCAGAGGATGTTTACAATTATGCTGTTTTATCAGTCTGTCCAAACATTTGGATGCCAACAGTCACCCGAGCCCGAGAAATATGTGACCTTCTTGGAAACAAGTCCGCATATCTTTGCTTTGAAGAAGAACCGTGTTCACCACAGATGGAAGACAGCCCTCAAGTCTTTGGCAGCACACACAAACCAGCTTTCTCAGGTTATTGAAATACACAATCATGGCCGAACTCGTATTATCGAATGTCAGCTGAAGACGTTTAAATGGAATACGGAGAGGTTCCACATAAAACTAAAACCACTTCTTGTTGGTTCATCAGGCACAAACGGGGAAAGTTTCTCAGGCGAGATTCAAATAAACACATCAGGGAAGCCATAACCGTTCATTGGGAGAGCAAAAGGTTTGGAAACTCCGCCTCTGATGAACACAGGGGTGAGCATAATGGGGGAAACAACGGCTCATTATCCCTGTAACCTGGCCTGGGTCCAGTGCAAAGATTTATTGTGATGTGATTGTTATATTGCCATAATGATTCTTCCCTGCACGAGCTTGTGAGCCGGAGAGCTCTTGTTTGGCATGTAACAGTATGGAGTGGATGCACACACCTGCTTAATGAGTCACACCCACCTCCAAAACACCCGGGGACATGCCAAGATAGATATAGCCCTCCCTGAAGGCTCACAGGAGGTGAGGGCAACTCTGGATGACAAAGAGTTGCATCAGCAATCACTGAGCGACATGACTCCAAAGAGGATAAAAACGCACGCCGCACAAGGGGGCTGTTCCAAACAAGTAATTCATAAATAAATCACTTGGCATCTCATTAGAAGAGCAAAAACAACAACATGGTCTCTCATTTTTGCAAACACAGCACAGCTGAAGGAGCTGCATCAAGAGGAGTCTTGGCTGGCATGCGTGTGAGGCTGGAGGGACCAAAATTATGAATGAAGCCAGTAAAAGGAGTGGGCAGAAGGAGCGTACTGAGGAGTTTTTGGGGTCTTCAGGGTCAAAAAGGAGGCACGGCAGCACCGGCTTCACTGGCTACAGTCCACCTGAACGCTGCTTGAGGACTATGTCATCGGAACTGAGGTGTACGATTTCTTTAGGTTTAAGATTTCCCAATATGGCGCCAGTGACAATGACTTCTGAGGTGTTGGGTTGAAACCCTTTTGTCTTTGCCTGTAATGTGGCAATTTTTTTTTTTTACAGGTTTCAATCACCTCGTCCAAGTCTACACACCTGATTCACAGCATCAGCTGGAGAAGAGTGTTCACATCTTGGCCGCTCACTATCTTTGTGCCTGTTTGTTTAGCGGAAAAGGCTGTTCGAGCTTGCAGGAGCCGAGAGCACGACACACTTGTGTAACATTTCAGGTCTTCTTTTGCCAGATGCAACACAGTGCTGACAGCTTCCCACTGACAAAAGCCTGGCTTAACAAGTGGAGTTATGCCTTCCTTATGTCTGAAAGAGAAAACATGTAAGACGGCTTAAATGACATTTGCAGAAATGTCATTTTCACCGGGGGACGCGGGGCGGTGATGTGGGGATTTGGATGAAAGGGACATTGGATTTCTACTGGAGCAGAAAACGCGTCAGCTGAGGAAACATGTTGTACGAGGTGTGGTGACGTCAAACAGAGCAGAGGAGAGTTGAGAAAATCTAGAGTGGTGGATGAGGGCAGCTTTTTTTATAGTCACATGACGGCGTGAGGAGCTAATGCCATCCTGCTCCTGTGATGTCATTAGCATTTTCTTTTTACCTTGAATCACAGATGAGCAGTCTGCAAACACGTGCTCCTTAGATTGATTCCTATGAAGTGACACAGACTAAGAACAAACCATCACCCTGTCTGTCTGTCTGCCTTTCACTCTGTTTGCCTATCTGCTCCCTTGACTCACACCCCCTTCTCCCTGCCCTCCACCACATGCCCTCCCTCCCTACTTCACAATTCAATATTAGAACAGCACCAATAACCTTTGCACGGTTATTAATTGCTAATGAATGAACACACACCAGTCCGACGTGCCTCATAACGAGCGAATAGCGCATTTCATCACTTAGGGAAAAGAAAAAAAATGAAGAGTGCATAGTACAACAACATCTCACAGACATCCCTGATCTGATTTAGCCAAACAAAGTTCCACATGCGCAACGCAAATCGGATGTTGTCATTCATAAAACAAACACATACAACTTATAATTTATAACCTGCCTCCCCCTCCCCCCTCGCCCCCCTCTTTCTCTGTATGTGCGTGTATGTTTGCGTAAGTAACGCTCGCATCCTCACGTACAACGCATCATGAAGCGTCGTAATCCCGCAGTGGTCCGCAAATGTTAAAAAAAAAAAAACCCAACCTCCTCTAACAGCCAGATCAACTACATCCACTGTCACTTGTTTATTAATAACTCATATCGTGGGCTTTGTCACTTTCTAAATCCACAGTCACACAGTCACAGAGTCACACTGTGACGAATAACTGATAATTAAATGTTTGGGAGAGGAAAAGGCTTCGCCTCCTGCCAGAACTTGTTTAAACAAGCCTGTTAATTGGATGAAGGTGTTGGCGATGAAGTAGATGAGGATGATGCTGATGGCGACTCAAGTCGACGCAGAGCCGGCGGCTGGCGACGTATGGCTCACATTCCCATAATGATGGAGATGATTAATTTTGCTCTAAATATATCGTGACGTCCATTCAGCCGCCAGTCTCGATTTCCGCCACCCCAAAAATAATCAACAGCCTATTTATAATTTACGTCATCAGACGTGTGAGCTCGGATAAATGGAGACACATTAATGAATGAACGCATGTGCCAAAAGTGGGCCAGCAAAATCCAAACGGACATTTATTTTTTTTTTAAAAAAGACACACAGCAAATACATGATATTTAAAGTCAAATAAAAAAAAATCCCTTCCGTCCAAAAAGTGCACAAGAAATGATCGCAAACGGGCAGACACACACAAAGGCCAACGAGTACGTTGTGAAATAATAAATAAAAAAAATCAGAAAACACAAAAATCTAGTAGATAGTACACATATCAACAGTATATGATTTTGTGCCGAAAGTATTTATTATTATTCTCCTCTCTATCAAATAAAAAAGGGCCTACCGAAAGAATTTCATCTGATTTTTGCGGAGAAAAACCTACCATCAGGTTTGTTATTGACGCCCACCCCAACTCTGCAGAGCTGAGTGCAGAGAGACAGAGAGACAGCGAAGGGAGAGAGAGAGAGAGAGAGAGAGGAGGGAGATTCTCGGTAAAGATAACGCACGCCCCTGCGCACGCACGCAGGCGCGGGTGCACACGGACGCACGCCCGCACACAAGCGCACGCAGCCCCATTTATGGAGTGATCCGCTGACGTACATTGCAGAAAAGTGCTATAAAAAAACCTTCATACATACAAAGTGTGTCGTGCCACCCCACAGACCCCTCCTAAACCGCCTCCGCTCATCCCTCCTCCTCCACCCAACACGCCCACGCCCACACCATAATCCCACGTCTCCACAGATAGGAAAAAAATGTTGTTAATAATAATAATAATAATAATAATAAAAATAAAAATACAGCTACGTGAACATAAAATAGGCATTTTGAAAATAAAATAAAACGCACGTTTAGAAAAAAAATCATAACAAAGACGCTGCAGAAAATAACCATCTGCGAATGCATTTGAAAATAAACACAGAATTAATTCCTTTAAAATTGCACTTTTTTTTAACCCGACGTAACTATAAGCTCGTCACTTTCGTTAGATGAATAAGTGGCTCCTTATAATTTGCGCCATAAACAGCTTTGTTGCCTTTATGAGCCCGAAAGGTGTCTTTCTACAGGGGAAGCAGGATTTTATTAGGGAATGTGTTATGGTTTATTTTATGAATGTGGCCCAGACTAATATGTAATCTGGTCTTTTGCGGTTTGACTGTCATATTAAATATGAGGAGTGATGGCAGACAAATTGAGAAAGCAGGGAAGTGCCATTATTCATAAATTAGGGAAATTTACTGTAAACCTTTGGATTGGAAGAATTTATTTGGAGAGAGGATTTGATTGGAAGAGTGGGCGTTAGAGGGCTTTTCTCTCCTAAACTCCGGTTTTTCCATGCGAATCTAAGAATCTTTGAGCAGAGGAGAAAATAGGAAGAGAGGAGAACGAGAGAAGAGGGGAAGGAGGAGGAGTAGGTGGAGGGAATAAGACAAAATATCCACCGCTTGAACATGGGAGAGGGATGGAATTTTTTTTTTTTCAACTCCCTCATAAAAGCGTGGAATTAAAATCCAGCCGCCGCGTTTGTTTTGGTCATCTTAATCCCGCGGATTGACGAGACAGAATTGCGCACATTTCCATACGAAAACACACACACTCACACAAAAGAAAGAAGAAAAATAGAAACAAAAAAACACAACGATTTTTCCAGAACAAGTGCCTATCAAGCCATCTTATCTCCATCTCTCCACACCACACGTCCACAGCCATAACATCTGTCAGCGGATGCACTTTGACCACGCCCATTTTCGTTGTAATTTTTACATGGGAATAATCTGAGAATTCACCGTGAAGGACTGTGGTTACAAGAGGGGAAATAAAGCAGGCAGAATATGGCACAGGACGCAGGGGTAACAGCTAATACATTTATATATCAATCAGTCTGTCGTTTTCTTCTCTATCTTTTTGTCTATTTCTCCCCCTCCCCGAAATATTACGCGGCCAGGACGACACAGAGCCGTGCATGAATTTTTGGGCAAAAAGGGGGAGAAGGGGAGGCAGGGCAAGGCTGGAGGGAGGCAGGTGAAGCCAAAAGCACCTTATGAATGAAAGCGCCGAGCTCGGTCGTAGTAAAAACACAAGTGATTTGATGGCGATGACGGGGTTGGGGGTGGAGGAGGAGGTGGTGGAGCCGGGGGTGGTGTTGGGGATGATGATGGAGGGAAGGTGGGGAGAAACTGGGGGGAGGAGGGCGAGAGGAAAAGAGTATAGGGCTATTTTTGGTCGATAACAAAATCTAAAAAGGTTTGATGTAAAGACAAATGTCGGCTGCAGCCGGACAAACGAAGATCGGTGAAATAAAAACGAACACAAACATTGGATAGATAGACAGATAGATAGATAGATAGATAGATAGATAGATAGATAGATAGATAGATAGATAGATAGATAGATAGATAGATAGACAGATAGA
>NC_024311.1:4039376-4042477 GCF_000523025.1 Cynoglossus semilaevis | reverse complement strand
GATGGATGAATGGATGGATGTTCGTGCAGACTGGAGGGATCGCTGCAGCGTCTGTAGGTCCCATATTGGGAGAATGATGAGGCACAACGCAACGATTACGCAAATTGTGTTGCAGTGGGCAGCGATCAGGAAACTCCGAAAACGTTTCAAAAATGTCAGACAACGAAAAACGTGACCATGCGTGCAATTCACTTTTAGTTCAAGATAATAATAATAATAATAAAAAAAGAAACACGGGTCATTTAAAAAATAACAATACTTTGTAAGACAGCGCTATCTCGGATCGGAGTTATTTCGTCCACTGATCCCCACAGCAAAACGGTCTAAGTTCACGGAGGAGAGGTGGGGGTGTTCGGAGGGGAGTCCAAGGGAAGAACGACAGGAACAGGAAAAGTGAGATGAAAACAATGGATGTGAGCTCTTACCTTACCAGAGAGGCTGAATAACCACTAACGTGCGTGGCTTAGACCTCCGCGGTCAAGACTTGCATGTCCAAAAGTTTAAGCAGTGAATTTAGGGGAGTCTAAATAAAAGGGGAGGAGGGGGGGGGGCACTGATAAATAAACTTTCGCAGTGCTCTACAAAGACATTCTTAAGCACATCTAGCTCTCAAAGGCAGAGACGCGGTTCTGCTCCTGTTACCTTCTCTATTTTGGTTCTTTAAATAGTCCGTTTCTCCTTCCGTCTACCCGCTTCCCCTTTAGAATGATAATTAGGCTTCCTTTTAAAAAACAAAACAAAACGGGGGGGCTTACCAAAAGTTGGAAAAACAATCCCAGGTTGGTCAGAGGGGGGGCTGGGGAAAGAGAGAAAGAGTTGGCGTCCACTCGGCGTGTTAGTCCATGCACGACTCCACTGGCTCTGTCCAACGTGCTGAAAGCATCACACAGCCAGAGCAAGTACTGACTGACTGAGAGGGGCCAACAAAAACATCTATATAGGCTACATTTCTCCCAGTGCACACTTTCAACTCTTTTTTTTTTTTTTGCCACTTTCTCATGCCTTGCCACGTGTATTACCCCCCTTCCCCACCCCCTATATTTTTTTTACGGACAAACCAGACTATTTATTTATTTATTTTTATTTTATTTTTATTTTTTTGGTATCAAATCCGCCTGACATTTCCTTCCACATAATAACACCTATAGCATCACCCACAGCATCACAATCAGCTTCAGCAGCAGCAACAATCCCGGTTGTGATCACAGCCCCCCCAAAATAAAGGCTTCACTCTCGTGTCAGATGACAGCCGGCCACGCTGAAACAGAAGCCCCTTATTCCCAGTGTCATTATTATGACAAGTGTCACGCGCACATGTTGGACATTTGTAAGGAAAAATTCGGCGTTGTCCTTAAACACAGCACACACATGCATACAAAAAAAATATATATATAACACACACAGAGCCTTCTTTGCATTGCGCGCAGACACAATGTAACATTTCCTTACCTCTCTCTCTCTTTCTCTCACTGCACCGGCATCTTAGAGCAGAAATGCCACACAATCTTTCCCCACTCAAGCCTTATCAAAAGCAGCCCGATCACACACGGCTCTCTCCATAATGACTTTTTCTCAAACAGCCACTGAGTCCAACCCTTTCCAACAATGAAACGCGAGCAGCGACTATTTACCGGTAATCATCCATCCCCTATGCTCTACATATGCTCGCGCCTTTCCATTGCTCCATAGACTTACCATTTTCCCCCTACGCTGTCCTGGAGATAGAAGTGTCTTAATATCCACTCACTCCAACAGATGCTGGTAGGTAATGTGTCTTGTTTGAAGTCATCATATGAGAACTTCTGCTGTGCTCAGTAGATCGCCCACCACTTCGCTGACTTGTATGAATCTAATAACCCTTTGCAATGTCGGCGTGCTTAAAACTCTCTCTCAGAGGCAACACCTCGGCGCCGTCAACGTGCAGTTGAGAGACAAATATCAACAAGGCTGCGTTTGTCAGAGAAAAGAACCTAGAACACTAATGCGTAACACCCTCGCCTGGACAACGCCATTAGGGGTCTTACGTGATTGAAATAAGCCACGGTGGTCCAAGTTTATGGAGTGGGGGTGGGCGGGGGTTCTATAGTTCACGACTGATGGCTCATTCACTGCCTCCAATCTTTACATCCAACGTCTGAGGACTTAGGCAAAACTTCTGAAACAATATCCATATTCATGGCTCGGTGTTGTTCGCCGTGTGCCGCGGGGCCGAGGCCTCTAACGCAACCCGCACAACTGGACATTTGAATATTTTAGTCACACGTAGACGCCCATTTTTCTCCATTTTTCTCCATTCCCCCCCCACAACATGCAATTAAACATGACCATGAACACACGTGTTTGTCTGTCAAACTCTTGCGGTACTTGTTGCTGCCCAAAATGACCCCCTCCTTCTCCAATACTCCACCCCTGCACTTTTTTAACCTCGCCTGGAACACACAAACACACACACACAGACACACACGCGCGCACCCATAATACTCACATTGTCCAATCCAATTGTATTAGAAAGAGCTGCGGTCTGTTTTTTTGTTTGCCTTTCACAGATGCAACAGGAATCCCAAAAAAAAAAAAGTTCATCCACTCTTCGCCGGAGCCGCGGTGACGCTGTGAGGGAGCGAGCAGAGTAAAGGCTATAGACTTTTCGATCAAGAATACGTGCAAGTTCAAAGGCGAAATCTCTCTTCAGTAAAATTCCATCAGTTGCACTGCCAACTGATTGTTATGCAGTGACGACGCGCTGTGCTTGCAAGTGAAGCCCCAAATGTACTAAGTAACATGAGTAATAGGTGATATTTGCCTGACTCCTCACCAGTTACGCCCCAAAAACTTTACAAAGTCTTAGCAAGTAAAGTGTCACACAAGTAGTATGAATTACTTTTTTTTTTTGGTCATGCTTTATGGAAATCACGCTGCGTGGGCAGCGCGTTACTGGAACCTGGCGAGGCGTGCGTGCGTGCGTGCGTCTGCAACGAAACAATGGTGCCAATCTGACAAATCCTTATAGTTCACCAGAGAACAAAAAGGATGCTCTTCAAGTTGTTTTTGTTGGAGGCGGGAGGGGAGTGCTGCTGCTGCTGCTGCTGGTGCTGCTGCTGCTA
>NC_024311.1:4030974-4037789 GCF_000523025.1 Cynoglossus semilaevis | reverse complement strand
GGGGTGTGGTGGTGGTGGCGGCGGCGGTGGTGGTGGTGGTGGTATGGCGGGGGTTCTATAGTTCACGACTGATGGCTCATTCACTGCCTCCAATCTTTACATCCAACGTCTGAGGACTTAGGCAAAACTTCTGAAACAATATCCATATTCATGGCTCGGTGTTGTTCGCCGTGTGCCGCGGGGCCGAGGCCTCTAACGCAACCCGCACAACTGGACATTTGAATATTTTAGTCACACGTAGACGCCCATTTTTCTCCATTTTTCTCCATTCCCCCCCCACAACATGCAATTAAACATGACCATGAACACACGTGTTTGTCTGTCAAACTCTTGCGGTACTTGTTGCTGCCCAAAATGACCCCCTCCTTCTCCAATACTCCACCCCTGCACTTTTTTAACCTCGCCTGGAACACACAAACACACACACACAGACACACACGCGCGCACCCATAATACTCACATTGTCCAATCCAATTGTATTAGAAAGAGCTGCGGTCTGTTTTTTTGTTTGCCTTTCACAGATGCAACAGGAATCCCAAAAAAAAAAAAGTTCATCCACTCTTCGCCGGAGCCGCGGTGACGCTGTGAGGGAGCGAGCAGAGTAAAGGCTATAGACTTTTCGATCAAGAATACGTGCAAGTTCAAAGGCGAAATCTCTCTTCAGTAAAATTCCATCAGTTGCACTGCCAACTGATTGTTATGCAGTGACGACGCGCTGTGCTTGCAAGTGAAGCCCCAAATGTACTAAGTAACATGAGTAATAGGTGATATTTGCCTGACTCCTCACCAGTTACGCCCCAAAAACTTTACAAAGTCTTAGCAAGTAAAGTGTCACACAAGTAGTATGAATTACTTTTTTTTTTGGTCATGCTTTATGGAAATCACGCTGCGTGGGCAGCGCGTTACTGGAACCTGGCGAGGCGTGCGTGCGTGCGTGCGTCTGCAACGAAACAATGGTGCCAATCTGACAAATCCTTATAGTTCACCAGAGAACAAAAAGGATGCTCTTCAAGTTGTTTTTGTTGGAGGCGGGAGGGGAGTGCTGCTGCTGCTGCTGCTGGTCCTGCTGATGCTATTGCTGCCTGGCGCACACTTTGTCCCCTGTCTCTGCTGGTGAATCATGGGTGTGAGAAGGCAAACACTGTCCATTTGTCAGCAAATACATCTGCCGTGGACCGACAGAACAGACGTGGCACCACGTATAGTGTGAGGACACTCAATTTCCCCTCAAAAAACAGACAGGCAATTTGTTTCAGGAGAGTTTTGATACCAGTACTGAAGTGTTTCCCAGTTAGTGATACACAGGATAGACGTGATCAACTTAGGAATTTCATATTCGAGAAAAGGAGCCATGATAATAAGTGTAAAGGGACAAAAATGATCATTTTCTTCTGAGGGACTTTTTTTAAAGGCACACTACATCGTGGGAGGTTGAAGCCCCTCATGTTCTGATGTGGTACTGGCTCTGTGTGACTGGTTCCACTTCTCGTCTGCAGCCTCATGACTGTAGGACGACAGAGAAGCACAGAGAGTGCAAGGAGCCATGTTGTCAGTGACGCCTGTCAATCTCCCAGCAAATCACCAAAGGCATTAAAAAAAAAAAAAAAAGAAGAAGTACATTCTTGGAAAACACACTTGATTCTAATTTAGCCCGATCACGCACACACTATGTCATCTGAGTGAGGAGGCAGTGACCAGACAACCTCTCTTCCTGGCACATAACGTCAATACATTTCTGTCCTGAAGACACAAGATGGCATAATATGACAAATTAGGAGGTTTTATTTTATCATGACCAGAATTATTTGCAGAGAAGGACGATTTTTCTTCTTCTTTCTCTCTCTCCTTGTGCCCTTCAGGCAACAAGTGTTGCATAGGGAGTCACAAAAAGCTTATTATCCTCAAAATCACCCCTTTTCTAAATGTAGGATTTTTACACAATGGCTGCTAGCGCCAAGCTACTAACAGAAAATTGAGTGGCATAAAAGCGGAGGTGAGACTCGGCTCAGCGTGGACGGCGTACTGCACCAACATTTTCCTCTCCTTCATCTTTTTGGTGATCAAGCGATAGGGATATATGTGTTCCATCACCTCTCGAGCTCCCATCATCCTACTCTCAGTCCTTTTGCTTCCTGACGTGGTAACTTGACTTGGTCCTACTTGTGATGTTGTTAACACTTCCTCTGCTCCCACAGCTTTTTCACAGACTCTGCTACTGACTCATGCTAGTCCCTTCTCCTCCATCCGTGCCCTCCTCCGCACTCTTTGCCACAGTATCTTATGTCAGAGTCCAAGGTCACAGATCAATCAGCTCATTCCCCCCAGTTGCCCCTGATTGCATGGCATTTTGCTCTGTGGTCGGCGCAGACACTTCACCCTCGTCGGGGAAAGTTGGATACACTCATCTTTTTTTCGTGCGTGCAGATTCAACACTCTTTATCAGGACGATCTGTTGCATCTCTGCGTGCGGTAATTAACACCGCACACAGAGATTAAAGTTAAAAGTGATGAGTAAAAAGCAGAGATAGTTTTCTGTTTCTTTACTCTTTTTTGTGTCCGTCTAGCCTCTCCATTCTGTAACTGGACTTCTGGTTGAAAAAAAAAAAAGTGACATATAGAGTGTGACTAATTTTCACCCTTTCAGCCCTGAGAACAAACCCAGATTGATGAGTCACGTTTTTTGTGAACACATCAGGAGGAGGTCCCACTTCAATGTACCTTGGGTTAGGTCACCTGGCTGTAGTGGCAAAACAATCAGTAGGAACTGCCAGATTGGAGCAAAATACCAGGTCGCTGTTAGGACGAGGCGTCCTGGAAAAGGTCGGACAGATCAAGCGTTTATTATATACATTTTTGACTGACAAAACACTTTGAAGTAGGCCAGACTGAAACCTGGGCCACAAAGCCTCGACTGTAACATTATTTTCGAAAAAGTAAAGTGAAAAAACAATGACTTTTTAAAGCCATTTGAGCTCCATGCGGTAATCACACCTGCCGCCTGTTTTTTTTGTCTAAAATGTAAAGAGCCCCAGCCTTAAATTTGGACTCCATCAGCATTTCCCATCACCTGGCTTTAATGACAATTATCAGGCCAGGATGGATCTCTTTGGTGCTGTGTGTATCGCCACTCTGTCTTACTTAATCTTTCTCCCATAAATATTAATAACGAGAATGCCACGTCATGTGTTACTAGCACCTGCTGTTAAAAATAGAAAGGCTGACTGACGGCAGGTTATCTCTTACTGTCAGTTCCCAGTGTATCTGCCCGTCTCTACCTCTTCTATCTACAGGAAGTTGAGCTGTCGACAAACAAACAAACGGCCGAGAGAAAAATGGCTCTGATTGCACGGCTGTAAAAACACACCCCGGATGTGTTTTCAGAGCGGAAAGCCGGGTAAAAATTAGTTAAAGTGTAAGACGTTGGAGAGCCTATAGGTGGAGACGCCGTTAAGAAGCTACTGTTGTCGCTGCTTGTTTTGTTCTAAAAGGGAAATTTCAGTTAAGACTTTGAAGAGATTTTTTTAAAATATCAACAAAAAGTTAGTTTTCCAGTTGCACCTAGGCAGGTAAAGGTGTACTTCCTTAAATTTGTTGTTTTTCTACACTACTCAAAATACATGATTCCGTTTGTTTCTCCACTAAGAGTCAGTGAAAACACAGGTGTGTATCCTCAGGTTGACTGTGTACGACGTAAAAAACGCAGCAAACAGAAAATGACGTGAACACATTATTACATTTTTAAGATTGCGTTGATGTGAGAATATGTGTATTTGTCTTCAATTTATATTTGATGATCATGTCAATTAATTTAGTACCGATGTATGAAATAGTACCAAGGTCAGGTACATAAGCTAAGTACTGTATGTACCAGCTGCAGTCATGAAACAACATTTTTCAATAGAGTTGTTGACTCTGTTTACATAAGACAGTACTGTTATTACAGTAGGTCACGGTCAGGGACAGTAAAGTGCACATGATGGAGGGTGTATATGTTTTTTTTACGAGTGTTTCTGATGCATCTGTAAGAATTGGTGGGGGTGAGGAGGGGGTGAGGAGGGACCCCACACTTATTCGTTTATTTACCATTGTGTCCTTGGCTCTTGATAATTCCGTCTAGAATAATAAAAAAACGAGTGAGAACGTTCACTCGCCCCTTCTTACACCAAAGGCAATCTCCCTCGAAGCCAGTGCATGTCTGATGGAGGAGCCTCTACATTTAATCAGGTTACTGTGTTGACATGCTGTACATCTGTCATTCTGTCTTGCAGCTTCATAATATTTCTGCGCAGAGTGGAATTAATTATCAGGTTCAGCCGGTGACTCAGAGCTCAGGTCTTCAGAGAGTTATGCAGCCCCGTAAATAATCGCCCCCCAGTGCCACCATACTTCACCGTGATGGCGAGTGCTGCATTTGTGCTAATTTTGCTGTTCTATCTATAGCGTGATGGACAGTGTCTGGATGGATGATTTTTGGGTTGCCCCAGTGACTGAGCAGGCTAAAAGTGAACAGACTTCTCCGCACCATCCTTTACACAGAGGGACTATGTAAACTCTGTCCTCATGGCCTTAAGGGGGGAATCTAGATCTCTGGTTGGTTGTGTATATACATGTATATATATATATATATATATATATATATATATATATATATATATATATGAGTGTGTTGATCTCTTAACTCTGACTAACCTCTGTGTGCCTGACAGCTTGGAGTGCAGGATGCTGTCTGTGTGCCATTAGCTTTATGACTGCCTGGGTGAGACAGGTAATTCGGGCCTGTCACTGGACTGAGAGGCTGCCAAACAACAGAGAGCAACAGGGTGAGTAAACATCAAGGTCTCATATTTAACTATGTAAAAACACCTCGGGTCAATTTCATTAGTCAGACAAAACGGAGGGAACACAGACGTATAGATTTAAACTTGTCTCAGATCAGCCATCGCCTCAGGACAGAGACTCTTTCATGTCTGTACAGAATTTTAATTCTGCAGCAGCAGCAGCAGCAGCAGCAGCAGTGAGATTAGAGAGTGTTACGAGTGTTGGGCTGAGCTCAAATTTGTACGGAATGGTGCAAATTTGAATAGTCGTATTTGCATCTTGTTGCTTAGCCAAAGGCATCTTTGGTTCCCTGTAGTGGTGACCTGAAAGTTTGCATGCAGCTCAGCAAGCGCTCGCGCCTTCACGAACAGCCAAGTATTGCACAGCAGAAGCATGAGGCGCTGACCTTCAATGCAGTACATACAGTCTACGCTGGACACGCCGTCAGATGTTCACATCGCACGATTGTCTCTCTCTCTCTCCCGGATTGTTCCTCTGAACCCTGTAAGGAAAACGAGAAAAAGGTGTTAACACAAATGTGGAGCTGGAGAAGCTGGAGAAAAAACTGACAAACAAATTGTCTTTGCACAAGTCCAGACAGGCAAAGTCCGAGTCGAGTCCAAGTCAAGACTGAAAAGCGTCGAGTCAAGTCCCAAGTCCACTCACTGCCACTCGTTTTTTGTTGACCCTCTCGTAGTTTTTAAATCTGAACAACACGATCATTGGTAACTTTTTCTCTCACCCGCGCGTTGTTTGACAGCTCTTCCTCATCGGTTGTCCCGCAATCTGATTGGCTCGATGCTATCGCGTCAAAACAACGTGGGTCTAATTTGATTGGATGTTGTGCCGACAGCACATACACACAGAGCACTCCTTAATGACTTACTTTATAATTTTGGGATTTGGAGAAAGTATCAAGTCTTATCGAGTCAAAGGGCTCAAGTCCAAGTGAAGGCCCGAGTCCTTGATGTTAAAGTCCAAGTCGAGTTGCAAGTCTCTTTACATTTTGTCAAGTCGAGTCTAAAGTCATCAAATTGATGACTCGAGTCTGACTCGAGTCCAAGTCATGTGACTCGAGTCCACACCTCTGACAATTCGTTTCTGTCCAAACTATTTTGAACTGTATTGGGAGGCATTCATTCCTGTTTGTTTTGATTTTTTTTTATCTGTTGACCAATAATATGAGTGAATTTCCACGTCCATGTTTTGTGTTTGTTATTACTGTTAATATATAGTACATTAAGAAGTTATTATTCATTCAAAAACTAAAATGAAAAAAAAAAGTGTGCTGTGAAGAATTTTATATAAGAACCAATCATTTTAAACACCTTTTAAATCCAGTCTGGAATTTAGTCAGTCAAGGTCAACACTCCCCCCCCCCAAAAAAAAATGATATTAGAAAATACGTTTTGTAATGATTTTATATAAAAGCTCTATTTCCTGACCCCATAAAATGTGATTTAATGAAAATCAATCTCTATCTGCTAAGCCACTAGTGGGCAACAAGAACGATCAGGTCAAGAGTTTTAGTTGTTTTACTGTGATTCTACTCTACATGAAAGTATCAGCAGGCAGAAACCCCGAGGCTACAGACACGATGAAAGATGCTAGTTGAAATACCTCGAAAATCAAACCACGCTCCGCCGAGTGTTACAGGGTCACCGAGGTGCCAACTCCACGGTAAGTTGGGACTCGAACAAGTTCCGTAACAGTGTGAGCCCGTGACGGGAGCGGAGGCAGCTTCCAGACACATGGACTTCCTTTTCCTCACCTTGTCTGGTTAAATTATTGATTTTAATCAAGTTTATGCCAGGAATTACAGTCAGAGTTTGCTGCTAAAATGTGAAGCTGTGTGTGTGTGTGTGTGTGTGTTTGTGTGTTGAAATGAATATTTTAATCTTCATGTAACATCTCCTCACACACAGATTTTAACTCTGAAAGTCAAACGTGAACAAAGTTCAAAGTTTTCCCTTGACCTTGGAAACAGCGACGGCGGA
>NC_024311.1:4030111-4030930 GCF_000523025.1 Cynoglossus semilaevis | reverse complement strand
GTTTTTCATTACATCAAATGACCTTCATGGGCAGATGGAGTTTGCTCAGAGCCTAAAGTCTACAGAAAAAAGTTGTGAAAGCACAGCTACAGCTACTGATCACTGCAGCCTTCTGATGGAATTGTTTTCTGCTTTAAAATACAAACCAGATCACACTCTGTAACGTTAACATTCCTCCTCCGGAATATGCAGATCAGGAAGAGACACATTTAAATCTTAACCTTAATGAATGGTTCAGGAACCGATTCGAACCAGACCAGGTACTGTAAGTGGAACACGAGGATGTTTGCGAGGGTTTTCACTCATCTGGGTTATTGTTTCCTCGGGAGTGTTGATATAGGCAACACAAGCAATAGCCTATATCTACACTCCAGAGGATGGATGAGATCATATAAACCTACCGGAGAGAGGACCCTCACCGCCACGCTGCCTTTTGAGGATATTAGAAAACTGTGTTATCGCTACAGCGGCTTGTCGTGGGTGCTGACAAGTTATTTCTCCGACGCTGAAGTAGACAATTTTTTGGTCTTAAACTTGTCATTATGATGTTAAAATTGAAAAACGGCAGTCCTCATGTTTAAGCCTCGCTCTTATTCTCTCCACCGCTGGGATGGCGGTTTTACTCGGAAAAATGTCAACTCGATTTAGAAGCACAAAGGAATTGTAACGTTCGGTATCTAAACCAATAAAGACAAGAGCGTTGTCAGTGTTTTAATGCAGGGGTTCAGACTGGCTCAGAGGTAAAGAAGAGCTGCGGCCTTGGTCGGAGTTATTTAGAATACTTGATGATTTGGAGCTCACATTTCTATAGATTTGATA
>NC_024311.1:4006925-4030044 GCF_000523025.1 Cynoglossus semilaevis | reverse complement strand
AATACTGAATTAGCCGAATTAAACTAGTTGATATGTTAGCAAAAACTGTAGGCTAAACTATTAAAAAATATAAATATGAAGTACGTTACTGCTCAAGGCGCATTTACAAATATTTCAGTGGTAACACGATATCTGGCTTTTCACAGGAGGATATCCGGTTTGAATCCCGTGACCGTCAGGACTGTGGTCTGCTGAGCTCCACTCCGCAGGTGTGTGCTTCTCCTGCAAAATTGTTTACGCCGCCATTTTGAAATGTAAAACGTCTCCTAATGACGCTCAACCTTTTTCCTGCTGCTTTTTACTTTGCCGACGTCACTTGTAAATAGAAGCACATGTTGTTTATTCCCTCGTAAATAAATCCCGGTGCTGACAAATTGAAGGACTAACACATCACAGCACAGGACAGGACAGGTGAAGTCAGGTTCTGCCTTTGGACACCAGAACCGGGTTCACAATCCCCGCCCTCGGCCGGCACAATAAAGTCAAAGGAGAATCCCCATTACAGTTGACAGACAGACAGTAGGCACAAAGTTTAAAATAAAGGTCTTGAAGGGAATAAAAGCTTCGCAGTGAATGGCCGGGGAATTGTTAAGGATAATACAAAGGAGTGGGATTTCTTGGGCATTTGTCTGTGAGGGATATCCCAGCCAAAGTTTCTCTATACATCAAAGGGCCACCGCAAATAAAAGCACACTTGTCAGGGGCGAACAAACTGCCTCCTTTGTGCCTTCGACCAGCCAAATTCAGATGCACAAAGCCTTTGGATGTACAACACTGCAAAGAAGACATGCTATTCACATGACATGCTTTGCTCTCTGGTGGTTAGCTGTGTGCTTTTGTCTGCCCTGACCAGAACAGATATATAATATCACTGGATCAAAATCCTTTCAGTCCCTTTTACTCCCCGCTAAAGACTCCCGTTACACTCCCTCCCCCATACACTCTTCCTCTATTCTTTCTTTTCTTAAACAAAGTAAACTTGATGCAGCCAGATAACACTTGCAGCCCTCGGGCCTAATGCCCAAAAATGAGTCTCAGGTTCATTCAGTTTTCTTTTTTAGTAAAGAGCCTTGTTGGGACTGTGGTCAGACAGACTGGACATGTTTCATCGTTGCCTCAGGAAGTCTTTGTCCTTTTCGGGCCTTTCATTCCTTCCAACATCTGTCGTCTGCATCTATTACAACGACTGTAAAATAAATCACTACCACTTAGAAAGTTCTGTACTCCAAGTAAGAAGTATGCAAAAGTTGCTGCCCACACACTGACATGACTCACAATTACACACGCTCACACAAACGAATGAGCACGCGAATCACTTTCTTTTTTTTCTTTTTTTTTTAAAATAAAATTCTTCAACTTCGTGCAGCAATTATTTCCCCGTTTTAATTACTAAGAATAATCATCCTTCACTGCTCGATCCTGTCGAGTCTAAGCGGGGGAAGTGAGGCCAATTTTAGATTGTGTGGGTCAAAAGGTGGGGTTTGGTTTAACTGTCGCAGAGAGGGTCCAGCTCTAACCTGGACGCTCTCTGTCCACTTCTAATCTAATCTAATCTAATCTGCAATGTCAAAGCCTTAGTACTGCGGACGGAAGTTGAATTTCTCGGTGAAAACTTTTATACCAGTAGGCATAGATGTCCGAGACAGAAAAGAGATCTGAATGAAAAACGCTTTTCCCCTCTCCAAACACGTTGCCTTTTTTGGAAAGTTGTTTGCAAAATGTCCATTTTAATTCCCTGCTGTTCCGTCCAATGTACTTACATCGGTTGCTCCCCTTGCTTTATGTCCTCATAGTCTATTTTACAAAAAGCATCAAAAAGTCCATTTCCAGTTTGACCTTGAGTTGTGACTATTTTCTTTGTAGCGGCATCACAGACAGCTTGAGCCTGTGGCTCCCACACTTTTTCCTGCACCGCTCTCCTTTTTGTAGATAGAATTATTACCGCCCCTCTCCACCCTCCTCTACCCCCGCCCTCCACTCCGACAGCCTCACATCACCCCGGCCAATATTTGCCTCTCGCTCCTTTTATCGACTCAACTGTATTTAAAAACACTTCCGACAATGATTTTCTCATCGAGCAGAAAATAAAATTACAAATCGATTTCCCCCTTGTGGCAGAGTTTGATTGAAACTGAGATTCAAATTCAAATACAAATTCAAATCCCCCAAAGGCTTGAAAAGTCCTGGTCTTACGACAGAGGAATGTGAGGAAAATATGAAACATTCCCATTGACAATGACTGCCTCAAATATGAATATTATAGTTTTAAGATCTGCTTTTACTGAGGAAATGATCAGTTGAGTAATTAATAGTGAAACCTCAACACCTATATTTGGGACCAAACTCCGCAGCAGTGATAGAAAATCTCATCCAACATGACGTTCATTTGGAAAACATTTGGGAAATCTCTTCAGGGACCAATTGAGAGTGGAGAAAATAATTAAAAAAAAAGATCAATTAGTTAGTCTGCCTGAGCTTTGATATCAAATTACACAATGAGTAATGTGTTTGAAGTGACAGTGAAATCATCATCAAAGCTGTGTGTAGCTGCCTTTGAAAGCGCCGTTAGTCTTCCCGTCAGTCCTCATTATCGATTGTTTGGGTCATGATGACATGCTCATGTTAAAAATAAACCAATTTTTGAGGAACACCAAGTTACTGGTTTTGCTTTTCATTTGTGATTTGTGTATGACTTCGAAAATGGAGTCTGATTTCACATGTCACCAGGACTATTTTTATACTTTTTGTTCTATATTTTAGGGGGGGAAAAAAACAACAACAAAAAAAACATAAAAACGTCAAAGCACACCTAGGCCTCCATGGTGAGAACCAGAGGTTCACTTTGCCCCTAAGAAATTTCAGCATGTTGAATAAAGCAAGTCTCTGAGTGAAAGCAATGACTCATCACCAGGGTCATTTGCCTTTCACTGCAAATGAGTGTGGGTGTCTGACTAAGTCGCAGTTATAAGCTGGATATTGTTTTTTAATCACTGGAGATAGAGAATAGAGAGAGAGAGAGGGAGAAAGAGAGAGAGAGATCGAGTGCAGTACCACAGAGACAAAGACTAAGGGTCACATTTGGAGTCCTCTGAGAGGCCCAGAGCCACGTGTCTGATTGGCCCCTCAGCCCTGGAGTTTCAGGCCGAGGGGCCGTTTCCTGTCAGCTGGCAGAGAAGCCGTTCCTCTGCGTCACTTGACTCGCTCCCACACTCATATAAGGGAGACATGCACACAGTGGGAGGAGACAATGTATGTGCACCGACTCCTTTGTTTGTGTTATTAGCTCTGGTGGGCTCAGAAATGTCCTAAAAACAACATCGAATCATTGGAAACGAATTGTGAAGAAGTGACAGATAGGTGGCAGTAATGCAACTCAATGGCTTTTACAACCCAGAGAAGAAGACATTTGGTATGTGTGTGTGTGTGTAATGGATGGGTGTTAGCGCGGTTGTAATTTTATTGGCCATTAAAATGTTAAAGTCTCCACAGAGCAGTGAGCTATATTTAGACGGCCAGCCATAGTTTGACCACAGCCAGCCGTCACTGATGGTCACTTCAGGTGTGTCTGTCCAGAAATGATTTAATTTTTGAACAATCAAAAGTTGTTCAAATCTTAATTCGATGGTGTTTTATTACATTACTTAAAAAAATAAAAAAATAATAACGTACCACTAAATGAAAGTCCTTATGCATGGACACGGTAGAGAAATGTTGATTCACGCGTCCCGCCACGGTGGCCGCCATTAACACTATGGTCAGACGAAAATAGTAAATCTACTCTGCGCCCCTCGCCACAGTGAAACAAACAAGGCCGATAATGTCATTAAGACGGAAGAGATTGATTCATTGGCATAACTGTCACTAATCAACCTGCCTGATTAATGTGTCTTGTTCCCACAGCCATAACCAGCTCCTTAACTGCCCCTCCCCGACCCTGCCCCCCCCCCACACACACACACAGACTCAGTGCTAATACAGTAAATGCATGTGCCATTTGTAGAGGTATTTTATCTATATTTATACTACCAGAATTTTGTATATATTTGCTTTTATTTAATTTATTTCCACTGATGAAATGCGTATTCTCTGCTTATTACTGTATTTGTGCATTATATCTTAAAGTCTACAGAGAGCTCCTTAATATAGCCCTACAGTTGAAATAATGGTTTGCACTTTTGCCTATTGGCAACAGTGGTTTTATGGTTCACATCCCAATGAGGATGGTGGTACATTCGATGTGACGTCTTGAGTTTTTTCTTTTCTTTTATATATATATACAGTACGTACTCACTGTGACCTTACACTACAAAAGCTGCTGTGCTGTAGGATGGCTGGAGTCTCTGCGTCATGTTTCATTATCAATTCAGTTGGTCTGCCTTAGATTTAATATGAAATTACACAATGAATACTGTTTCATTGTGTACAGTTTTCCACTAATGAATGACTGCGTACGATATTCAAAAGGGACTTGGGAAGGATTCCAAATAGTCCAATATCAATATGGTTTGTGAAAAAAAAAAAAAAAAAAATCCAAAGCTGTGACTTTTAGGCGCTGTAACCAGATGCTGTCTTCAGAAGACGGCGTCCCCTTGGAAATTTCAGAGAAAGCTGTAAGTGATATCATTTTGAAGAAGTACGTATCAAGTCGGCCATGACGAAGAAGACCACAGCGTAGGCTCCTTCACCAACGCTCTGACTGACACATTAGAGACTGGACATATTTTCGTCTTCATCGTACACGGGCGCGTGAACCGGGTCGCTCGTGCGCTGTGTTTTCGTGGCCCCGCAGCAGCGGGCCAATCTGACATCACCAAACACAATGCCAAGTGTTGGCTGGAGTGGTGTAAAGCACACCGCCGCTGGACACTGGAGCAGTGGAAACATGTTCTGTGAAGTGATGAATGACGCTCCTCTATCTGGCCGTCTGATGAATGCGTCTGGCTTTAGTCAATGCCAAGAGAACGTTACCTGCTTATCTGTATTCTGTGGACTGGCACAGGCGGAGTCATTTAGAGAGTCGCCATGTTTCAAACGCTGCAGGTACAGTTTGGCGGGTGCGGGGGGAGGAGGGGGGAGCCCTGGGAAGAATGTTTACAGATAATCCAGATTTGGTGGAGTGTGAATGGTAACTGAGAGCTCTTCTTATCTACCAACCATATAAATGCTCAGCAATCCAAAAGCCTTTCCAGGGGCCAACTTCCTATTGGTGATCAAAGTGATCTGCCGTCTTGCAGTCTCTCACAGTTTCAGCAAATATCAACATTAAACGTCACAGAATAACTTCCATCACTGGGAAAATACTTTCTCTTGTGACAGCTTCTATTTTCCCAGTCCAAGTCACCAATCGCACATTAGTCTGTCAGCCGATGCTGACTCCATTCACAGCCATCAGTCACAGCAATGAGGACATTTCAGGAAGGAAAATAAAGTTTGGAGCCAAAAAGTTAATATTGTACACCATTTGTTGACTGACCAAAAAAAAAAAAAAACCCAAAACAAACCAAAACAAAGGAGTTTCTCTTAAGCTCCGAGGCTGAGCTGATGAAGTGGTGCATTGAAATCTGACTTCACAGCTAATCCCAGAGGTCATGGGGTCAGGATAAGCCACAGCCTGGACAACAACCAATCAGAGCCCGGTTCATAATACGGTCCTTTCAGAGTGAACAATAAATCTAAGAAAATACCATTGTTTTCAATCACGGTGTCAAACGGGCGATCTTAATCCTGTAAGGCAAGAGCAACCACCGTTATCCACCGTGTGTCCCACTGTTATATGTTAGTAGTGATATTTTAAGGTGTCTCTATGTAGCTGCGATTCTCCCCAGGTGTGTGTCGGTTTTCTCCAGAGACTGTGTTTTCCCAACACACTGGAAACTGACAAGGTGTGTGTCGGTTTTCTCCAGAGACTATGTTTTCCCAACACACTGGAAACTGACTGTTGTTGTGAATGTGAGTGTAAATCAGACCTGGGCAAACCTCGGCTCGTGGGCCAGATACGACCCGCAGGGCTTTCTAATCCGGTCCACTGACAACAGTGGTACAGGTTATGGTAAAAACTGATGGCAATCATTCTGTTTCATACATTACAAGGAATAGACGCAAACCTCTGTTGCTGCCACTAAATGACATCAAATGTGCCAAATTATCTTTTAAAGTTTAGGTTTTATTCTTGCACATTTTATTCATATTACCGTATTTCCTGGACTATACGTTACACGTTTTTTCATCCTTTGGCTGGATTTGCGACTTATATATTAAAATATATAATTTCACATGATGGTATTTTCACACTGACAGTCACTAGAGGGCACTCTAGCTGGCTGGTGCGACTTATACTCCGGAGCAATTTATATACGTTTTTTTTCTTTTTAATTACGCATTTTTTGGCTGGTGCAACTTGTACTCCGGAAAATATGGTACTTCACAACAAACACTCTACGTCCAACCAATACAAATTTTGAACCTCTTTTGGCCCGTGAGCCAGGAGGTTTGCCCACCTCTGTAAAAGAGCCTTTGATGGACTGATGTCACCTGTTAACTGTTTTCAACCCCTCTTAACTGTCATGAATCTTAATCAGGTGACCCCGACCCTGATCAGAATATCTACAAGAAAGTGTTTACTGGTTTTATTATAGCACGAACAATGACACACTCAGTGAAAACTCACTGAAAAACAACAACAACAAAAACTCCAGGTCATTTTGGGGCTCTGCTGATATTTTATAATTATCGATAGCCGTGACTTCAAATAAAAGAATAAATAAATCCGTACATCTATTAGCAGTTGCTATGTCAGTGACACTGATGTGAAAAAAAAAGCATAAACTTAACAACTACAGGTTGAAGCCCACACACACGAGCGAATGAGGGGGCAGAGGGGGACTGGAGCAGTTCTCCGGGGGGAACCGGCGTGACAAGCTCCTGAGGGATGATTTGAATGTCTGCATATTCCCAAAGCTTTCTAAAAAGGAGGAGTCCTTCCTCCACTCGGCGTGTGAAGCGTTTTCTGGAAGTTGCGGTAAAGGGTAATGAGTATACACTCATGCACTGTAACACCAGTAGGTGTGGGACTTAACCCTGTCTCCATGGCAATTGCTGCAAGGATGACAAATTTGCTGTTTCAATAACATTAAGACGGGAGGATCTTTTACACAGTGCGCCGTTGCAGATGGGAGAAAACAGAAGGGCTTTGACAGAGTTTGTGTTCGCAGTCTGCGGCTTCAGACTTTAAGTCAGCAAAGTACTTCAGTGGACTCGGCAAATCGTGAAATGTTTATTTGCAAGGCTACCTGCGCCGAACAGCTCATTCTCCTGAGGATGAGTCATCCACAGGCTACATGCGCTACATTTGAGGTGGGCTTTGGATAAGCTCCTGGAGGAGAATGTAGAGGGGGCAAAGAACACTGCTGAGCCATCACAGCTGTACTGATTTTCTGTCACATTGTGTCACAACTGGAGACATTACCTGGTAAAGGAAACGGTAAATCTCACCCATCCCCCACAATAACCACCGCGCGGGGTCCTGTCAACAGTCAGCTGGATATTGATAAAAGAGTGTTTGTTTGTAAAGCCAAGTGTAGTGTAACCCGGGCAGTGTGTAGCGTTGAGAGTGTTTTTTTTTTTTCTTGCGAAGAGCAGAAATAGTCCTTTCACTCACAGAAACATGAACCATCTGCACCTCTCTGACTCCTCTGTCTGTGTATGGAGAACGTACTTATAACGTCCTTGAGGGATGATGCCTTCGCTGACCTCCGTCAACTCCCTTTTTTTTTTCTTTCGGAAAATCAATCGCATTTATCTATTTTTTTTCATATCAGACCAAAGTGCGGTTGTTTAAAATGTTTGCATAGAGAACCAGGCGAAGCTCCCAGCTGCTGCTTTAAAAACAATCAATTTCACCACTAACAAGTGTTCTTTTTTTTTTCTCAGCTTATTAATCTCCTGATGTAATTTCTGCCCAATCAATTTTTGGCCATTAGTGAAAAAGTGTCAGTCACAAACCTCTAAGTCTTTCTTAAAAAGCCTTCAATCAAACACACTTCATCAAAAGCAATAGATCGGACCGGAGCGCGCTCAGAGCCGAGCCTCTCAGGCTGGAAAACAACCACACGGACGATCAACTGAGCGACTGATCAATGTTTCATTTCAACACTTGATTAAATATCTGTAAAGTTACGCAGGCCTACCTTAGTGAGCGTCGGTTTGCCTTTTCAGCAGAAGCGTCTTCCGGAAAACCAAGATAAGTGAGAATATTTGAAATTAATGTTCCTCGTTGTTACTTTCCGCAGTAGAATATTCTGGACACAAATACATGTGGTGCAGGCAACAATCTTCACAGGCCTGCTTTCCATACCAAATCCAGTGTGCATCCCAGGAATTTCCATAACCCCAATTTAAATATTTGCATCGGGCTCACGGGACAGGACCATAAGTCCAGGCAATGATTTCCACCTCCCTTTAATAACCGAGGGCTTTGAATTAAAAATGAACGCTTATCTTTGAAAAACAACAACAAACAAACACAATCCCTATAATGCCAAACTACGTAAAACGTAAAACAACCACATATATTCCCACCAATGCCGGGCTGTAACTTTAAAAAACTTATATCACGAGTATATATCTACATTTTTAAAGTTTTAAAGTTTTTCTAAAATGATAAATAATGGATTATTGCCAGTATTTTGGTGTCATTTGCTCACCTTCTCCCTGGGTGTTTAACATAACACCAGCAGCTTTCTGACATTTTCTATTAAAATGTTATTCAAGACTTTGCTGAATATGTATATGTATATATATATATGTGACTCCCTGTAAGTATGACGTCGTAGTGTGCCAGTTTAGGCAACGACACCGTCGAAACAACAAGACGAGGACAGGAATAGAGACGACTATCTGCTATCAATTTGCATCTTGCACTTTCGACGTCACCTGACATTGACATTCCTCTACTCATCTGGAAAATGTGACAAGTGTCACAAACCGAATATTTTTAATATATATTACTATAAAGTCATACATTTACATATTCAAGTCCAAGAAAAAAAAGGCTCATCAGCAACCCCTAAAGCATATGTGTCAAACATAAGGCCCCGGGGGCCAAATGTGGACCGCCAAGTCATTTTGTATGGCCCGTGGGAGCTCAAAAAGCATTTAACGAAGTCCATGCAGCAGAGTTTTTTACCTGATAAATTATGTTTTTGTTTTTTTTTATTACACAGCAATGAATCTACATCGATGCAGTCTTCCATTTACAACCGGCCCTTTGAGCGGAACTGTGTTGATAATGTTAAAGCTAGCCTCGGACAAAAAGGTTTGCATATGTGCACTACTTATACTGTAGGACACCAGTTTGTCTGGAAGACTCTAAAGTAAGCCAAAAAAAGCTGTAATGTTTGTATTATTATAATGAAGCATTGCGTTTAGCAACTTCAACTCCAGTGAATGAAATCTTGAGACCTTGGTGATAAAATAGATAGATGTCGAGAGAGAGAGAGAGAGAGAGAGAGAGAGGTCTTTCTTTTTCATTCTAATGTTTCTGTAATCTTCTACTCCGAAGCCCAAAACAATACAACTCCAAGGCTGCTCTTTGCGGTAGCTAATTAAATCTGAAACATTGTCATTTTTCAGCATGTTCACACCGACATTAGACAGAGTTAAGTATGCAGACCTATTCCGGCTGACATTTACATATCATTTTTAGGCTAACAGAGGTGAGACAAAGACCAACCGGCGGCGGCGACGGCGGCGGGGGTCAGTCCTCTGCGGCTCGTTTTACTCTGACATATAGCTTTAAGATATCGGGTCATTTAATTAGACAGGGGACAAAAAGTTCACAGCTGTGACGTGGCCGCCCCGTGGGAGTCAGCAACATTGTGAGGAATCACGTGGTCGTATTCCCGTTTGATCAGCGGGAGCACAGTTCCTGCTCTATCACATTGAAGTTTCAGAAAAAAAACAATGCGAGTTCCTCCATGTTGATGCTTTCTTTACTAATAATAAGATTATAAAACGTCTTGTACAAAAAATAAAGAGTTTTATTTGTACTGTCGAGGTTCAAAAATCGTTTGACAGTCGTGCATTTTAAGGTTAAGCAGAGTTTCATTAAGAACTGCCTTGCCTCGGGGGCGAACTGCCATGAAATTCAGTGTGATCTTGGTTTAACATCACACAAATGGAGTTAACAACTTTGTGACGCAAAAGCAAGGAGGTGTTTCTTTCTTCTTTTTTTTTTGATTATTATTATCAATACAACACGTAGCATGTAATGCCTCTCATGAAGGCAAAGATAAAACAATGGGTTCGACATGATCTGAGATTCTACCTGCAGTTGCTAAGCAACACCCACCTCCAACCTCTCCGTCTGCCCCATTGGTCAGCTGGAAAAACGCACACAGCACCCAATTGGCTGGGAGAAAGTTAATAAACTTTAGCCAAGACCTGCCTCCCTGTGTGCGCACACACACACACACCCTCACCCTTCCTCCTTCTCCTCTCCTTTCTCACACACATACACACACAATGAAGATTCTTGTGAATGAGAGCATGAGAGGGTGTCAGTGCTTGCGCAGTACAGTGCTGATATATGCATTGAGCTCCTGAGCTAAAAATAAAGATCACACTGAATGCTGTGCCACTGAAAGTTGCAAGACTGAAATGAAAGTGACAAGTCTAGTTCTCTCCAGACCCAGCCATGAGGTCCCACCCTCAACGCCACACAGACGGCTTTCGGTTTTTTTTTTTACATGTTTGTTTTTAGCAGAAGTTCCAATAAAAGCATCTTCGCAACTATTCCTTCTCCACAATGATTCCTGCAGCACTATTCTTTGTTTTTTACCCTTTGCTAAACAGTGTGTCAGCAGGACATACCACAGAGCCATAACAGAGAACGATGGCTGTGTTTACGTCTTGTGTTAGCTGAATGAAGCTAAGTTAACTGTTTTTACAGCAAAAAACAAGCAAACAAACAAAACAAAATTAACGTTTACACTATTGTCATCAGGTCCTAAAAAAAGTTAAAAAAAAAAAAATCGAACTGTGTCATAAGGATCCTCCACACATGGAGATGGACAAGGTATCTATGTCATAGCTACTTAGGTAGTGGTTCTCAAAATAAGGGGTGTGTGACTACTAAAGGGAGGCCAAATGAATTACATTTCTTTTTTTCAACTGTACCACCAAAGGAACACCATCCAGGGATCTGAAATTGAGTTTCCTTTTTGCTTTACACGAAGAGCAGTTTTGTTAGACTCGAGTGTTTTAAAATAAAGTTAAGCAAAGTTTTGAAGTTATAGCTACAAATGATGTCGGAGAACGCCGCAGGAAAAGTTAGGGAACCACTGAACAAATGTAAGAGAACCTGTAGTTTGCAGATATATTTGTGACTTTTTTGATAAAGAATTTTTTTTTAAATTACAGGACATTTGAAGTTAGTATAACACAAATACAACAAACAAATTTTGCATTTTAAAACTAGTTTTATTAAGGGGTTTCTAACAACTATGTTGTTAACTGTACAGAAGAAACAGGATAAAAGCACAAATCTGCTCAGTTTTCAACAGATTCAATTTTTTTCCAATTTGAACCATGTCCAGTCTGCCCCTGATAATAGCTGCCCAGGGAAATACGGTCACAGACCACACTGATCACGACTGCAGGGCAATGAAGGTTGAACAGCAGGCACTGGGAGGAATTTCTCTTTGTGTTGACTGGAGTATTTGGGGTAAAAAAAAAAAAAAAAAAGAGTAGTTAAGTCTGAAGACATTAAAAGTCAGTTTTGCAGCTATGAGGAATTATCAGTTCACAATTATTAGACAACATTTATGTACAATCAAGTAAATTTTACTACGGTGTGATCCTGAACATAAATGTAGCAGTAGTAAGTGGTAGTACACAACTAAGACAATGTTTTTTGCTTGTTAAAGTGAGAGAAAGCGAGAGATGAGAGTGGAGAGAGATGTTGCTGCTTTACATCCTCTTGGCCACTCGTTTTATCTGCTGGGACGTTTTATAGAAAATGGACTTGGATTTTGGAGGTGCCAGCAAGTTTAGATTCCCCTCTGAAATGCTCCTCATAACTCTGCGAGGTTTGTTCTCCTCCGAACCTGAGAAACATAAAACACAGAACATGGACACTGATACTGTTATACACTTCATACTTGTGATTGTGTCAATCACCCTATAGATCTACAAAAGACACACCGCAGTAGTTTACGGTGCTCGGTCAACACCGGAGTGCAACCCCCCCACTTCAACCACCAGGCTACGAGCTGCCCCACAGGACAGATTAACATCTAGAAAGGTCGTCTGAGATATTTAAATTACAACACCTGGGCTAGCACTTCCATTAGAAGGCATTCCACAGGATTTTGTCCAGAAACCCTAGCACTTCCATTAGAAGGCATTCCACAGTATTTTGTCCAGAAACCCTTGGTCTTAGACTGGTCACTGCTTCACGTTTGGCTGTAAAGCTCCGCAGCAAAAGTCGGGACTTATTGCTCAGTGGTGTCAGTAACAACTACATCAAGGGAACACCTGACGCCAGGCACAAATGACACAGCAAAGCAAACTCCTGCCCACTGTACAGTAACCCACGGACAGTTGGAGTCGGAACTCATCTGCTTCGTGTTCTTCGAGGCAGATCGGCTGAGAATTAACATAATCCTCCAATAACCTTTACAAGTGTGAAAAGCTGATTCAGTGGTTAACGATCTGGGTAAACACCGCAATGTTCCTCTCAGATCCAGACCCTCTTGGATGGATGTCACGTCAGTGTTTGCAGCAACACAGACACTGCACTGGTCAGATGTGACACAGTCTCAGAGGACTGGCTCTCAGCTTACAAGTGCATGACATAAAAATAAATAAAAGTGACTGATAAGGTTTTTGTTATCTTGACATCCAGGAGATTCTCAAATAAATAATATTAATAAAAAAACAAAACAAAACACTCGCCCTTCACAGCAGAGGACCCGGGCAAAGTGAAACAGGCATCTGGTAAGACGCCCCCCAGAAAACTCCACCAGAAGGTGTTTTGGGCAAGCCCATCTGGAAGGAGACGCCAGGGCAGACCCAGGACACGGATCACATGTCCCACCTGACTTGAGATTGTTAGGCGTTCTCATGGAGGAGTTGGAAATGTAATGGGGAAAAGAGTGTCTCAGCTCTGCTGTGAAGACTGCAGCCCCCTCCCACATGACCCAGGCCTGGATGAGTGACTCTCCCCATCAGTCATGGCTGACAACATGGGGTCACTGGGGCCATGAGGAGGTAATAAGTTTGTCCGAGTCTGTCCTGTTTTAGCTGACAAACTGTGAATAAGACACTTTTGATGTCTTTTTAATTCTGTCAACTGTTCCTGCAACAGTTTGACTCAGTTGTTGTCTCGGTGTTTTATGTTTGTGTTATTAAATGTTCTTTCACGGGCAGTTATCTGTTCCAACCTTCTGTCTGGGATTGTGTTTTTTGTTCTGTGAAGCCCTTTGTGCATTGTCTCCGTGATCGCCAAATAAATAGACTTTATTTGGTGCCAGGACTTGGGATGTATATCAAGACATTCCTGATCAGATGAGATGGGAATTACTGGAGAACTTCAGGTCTCATCAAAGAGGACTTAGCCAAGCTGACAGTGGTGAAGTGGTGAAGCTACACGCTGTTGGAGAATTCCCCTCCTTTTACCCTGGGGCAGGGTAGGACAACTGACTGTCATTCACTTTCAGGCGAGAGAACAAAAAGAAGGATTGAGCCCAGCTGAAAGTTTTTACACCTCTGTTAAACAGCCCCGCTCTGAGGTGGTATTTACACGGCTGTGATACAAATACGGATCCGATAGAGACGAAACGCTGCCCAAAGTGGAAAAGTTTAAGAACTGCGGCTCTGTGTCTCCGTATGAACGGAGCAGGTTGAGACAATGTGGTCTCTAACCTCAGTCAACAACGGTGGATGTCAGGCTACTTCTGAGCGTGCTAGGACGGTTTATTCGGCTACTTGGTGTGCTACGGCTAATTATTTAACTTTTGCAGCGTCATCTTGTAATTCCCCAGCCTGGGATCAATTAAGTACATCTATCTATCTATGTATTTTGAGTAGCAATGATTTATTGAGAACACTATTCTGGAATGACACAGCGCCACATACAGGCCTGCCATATGTACTACAGGGACCAGAGAGGTATTCATCGGCTAAAGTTTGCATGGATCCTCCGTATGGTACCACAGCCGTCTAAGCAGGGCCAGTTTCTGTGCCTGTGAATCGACAAACTGTGACAGGTGAATATGGAACAGAGTGTTTTCTTTTGTGCACGTGTGCAATAAGGTGGTGCATGCCATGGACAGGTATAGTAAACTGAACAAGTAGATGCTGCAGAAGGAAGTGAAGACCCCAAAGAATGAACCGGAATTTTTCACCGTGGTCAAGTTTGTTATGTTGACATTACTTACATGTATGTAGTGTAACAAATCAAGTCATCTCCCCCGCTGGCTGTACTCTGCATAGTTACAAATGACAACTCACCTGTAGTGCCTTTATGGTAATACATTCATTTTTTGCGCTATTCTAAATGAACAGCTATGCTTAGCTTTGGGTTAAGTGTAGCTAAATGGGTCTAAATACTCCACAGTGGTGACAGTATTGGAGCAGGACTGTTTAAGAGCTTAAACACTGAAGTTAGTTCTAGGTTCTCAGTGAGCAGCAGCCCCTTTTCATTCATGCTGCCAGAGTCAAGGTATCTTTGAATGATCTGAACCTTTGAGTCTCTGTGGGATCTCCAGTCACATCCCTGACCAACACTTCTCAGTCCATATCAGAGAGTAAACCACGCTCTGAAGAACAAAAAGCTTCGGAAGTGGCTTTAAACCATGTCTTTATCGTCTATCGACTTCCTTAGCTGTGTTCTGCACAAACACATTCTCACGCTTATATAACACAGTGACATCGAGAAAATACTACTTTGTTTAATTCTTAAACTTTTGCGTGGACGTTGGTCTCCGCGGTTGAGACTTACCGCCAAACCGATGCACTCTGAGTGGCCTCTGTGCCACACCGAGCTCCTTCTTTATGCGCTTTGGTGCAGACAGACCCTGTGTTAGATCCTCTATGTTGCTGCTTCTATAAACACGTAACAGGAAAGAAAAGGAAAAGTTGAATCATTCATTTGACAACAACCACCCTGCAAATTTAACAACTATATTAGCTAACTTAAACCATGGTCTCTTTTTACAGTCTCTGACTATAACAATTATTCCACTGGTCTGGAAATGTAGACATCTTACCGTGTAAATTTACGCTTTCCTTGTGCAGCTGACGTCATGTCCATGTAGGACGGGGCGGCTTTTCTCACTTCTTGCAAAGTCAGAACCTGCTGTCTACAAAAACAGACAGAATTTTTTAAAAATGTAATTTAATGTAACTTCAGATTTTAGACTCTATGCAGTAATGAGGCCATAATGATGTATTTCAAACCATCTCAGAACGTTTGAACATTTGTTTTTGTGGTACACAAAAGGATCTACTGGCATGTTCTACATGAGCACTGGCTTTATTTTTGATTCATTTCAATGCACCTGCATTCACAAATTTGGATACGCAAATGTTGTTGTCTCTTCTCCAGGAAACACCCGGGTGGATGAACTTGGTCATTCAGCTCTAACATTGACTGCTTTGTTATCAAACACAGTTTGATACTGGTCTGTCTTTTGACCAATAAAAAGAAACATTTCACTCTTGACTTAAAGCTATTTTATCATCACCACGCACTACCAGACTAAAACACAGAGGGATTGTCTGGTTAGTTAAATTTGAGCCGGTGTTTCAGCTTCGGCCCATTAGATAAAACATTTTTTTAAACTTTTGTTTTGTTTCTCTTGTCAGATTAAAAATATCACGGTCCCTAATACTGTATATGTATTTGTTATGCCCATTTGGAGGCATTTCAAAATAATTGCATGTCCATTGATGACTTAAAAAGGGACAGTGATGAAGCACCCTAAGAAGTGAGCAAATGGCCTCCATTCATTTCCACACTCACACAATTAAAAGGAAAAGACAGAGTGAGGGGACTTTACAGCTCTGTTGTTATGTCAAAACAGCCAGCCTTACTTGTGAGCCTGGACTGAAAAAAAAAATTTAACCTAAATTCACAAGGAAGCAAAAGAACGGGAGTCTTGGCTAATAAAAAAAATAGGCCATGTGTGTCCTCAAGACCTAAATTCCATTGAGAATCTCGGGGAAGAAAATAAGGTCTGAAGAAGAGAAGACAGAGGAAGTGTCTGCTGAATTCTTCCATCGTCAACACTAAACCTTGGGAAAAAAAAAAAAAAAAAAAGGAATGCATGTCCAAAAATAAAAGTTGCGACACTGTGTTAGGTGATATACATTTGAGATGAGATAAAGAAATGAACATTGGACAGACGCTATGACACTGTTGTTTGAAAAGAGTTTGGAATCAGGCAGCATCACATGGATTATGAAGGGAACCAGTGAAGTGTGAAGGGTCAACAGGACGGTAATCCACACGAGAATCCAGTCCGACAGTGGACAGACATGTTTGGATACAGACGTTATAAAACTTGTAGGTCAAGGTTTTTTGAGAATTGGGTGTGTGAGCGCAGACGTTGGACAGAGGGACAGGGAAATTCATGTTCTAAATGCTGTATATGCAAGACATATATGTTAACATGCAAAAAGAAAAAATATTTTTTCTTTTCTCACCTTTTTGTAGCCATCTGCTTCGGCTCATTCAACTTTGGAGGAGGATGATGTACCTGGCCGCTAACAGAGAAATCCCTGGGTTTCGAGTTGTCACATGGACTAGTGCGGCCTAATATAATGGTGGCGTTACTTGTCGTCGGACTGTCATTTTCCGGAATTTCAAATGTCATGTTGGGATCGATTGAACTGGATGTGCATGAGGGCAGGGCTTGAACTGGTTTCTGAGCTGGTTCTGGTGTGCACGGGAGTGGGCACAGTCCCTCCCCCATCACTTGACCCTTAGCTGTGACCTGCGGACTTTGTGGTGGAAGTGATGCACACAGATTTCTCCTGATGGGCTTTCTGGTTTTTGGGTGCATTTGATTTTCTTCATCTAAAAATAAAAAGATAGAAATGTGTTAATTATTTTTTCTTCAAATAAGTCCACACCATTGGAGGAAAGCAGCTTTAAAACACATTTGGTGACCTGACATTTAGCTGAATATTTGTTGTAAATTAAACAATGAATAATTGTATGAAAGCACAAAAAAAATAATAAAATAAAATAATCAGGTGATAGTTTAAAGTCTGGATTATCAAACTTCAAATATATATAAATCAAATTTTTTTACATGCAAACATACAGTAGGATATGATATGATAATAGTGCTGGATGCACAATAAAGTCTTCAGATTGACGCCTAACAACTAGCACTGACACATATTTAAGCCTTATTTACTGTTGGCAGTATATGCGGTAAGCCACCTTTAATCTTCTAACAATAACTGCAAGAACAATTTAACCCTTTTAAGTAAGTACGTCATCAGTTCATCAACTATGCTTTCCATTATTAATAACCAGGGGTAAGAGCGGAAGTGCCGGTCAGCTCAAAAACGTGCCCTAAATAGTTGAGGTTCCGAGGATTTTTCCTGAGCATGTGATGGAGGACCACAGTGCATGTAGAGGGTGGAGCCTCAGTAGCCCTGCAGTGGACATGTGCTATGTCTATGTGAGTGAGGGACAGCGTACATATTCTCAAATGTAGAATATCTCCCCCAAACTATATTGCAATGTTTCCAACTTTTGACATTTCTGAAAAGATTGAAACAGCATTTTAACTTATTTAACACCATTGCTGTGTTGATCCCAGTACTGATTTTGGAATCGTGAGACTAGAGAACAGTATAGAACAGTGGGAACCATTTTCCTGGCTCTACCACTGCATCAAGAGCTCACAGTGGCGTCTGCATAGGAGAATGTAAACACTCTTTTACAACATGTAAACATTCGGGACTCTCGACTCCATTCCACCCTGCCTGCCTGCGTCCTCTTCTTCACCTTCTCTGTGCGCTGTTTATTGTTTTGAATTGTCCAGCCTAGATTCTCATCTTCCTTCATCTTATGTCCAACACAAGTCATTTTCAAATATCAAAAGCCTCATTTAAATAGTGCACAACATCAAACAACACAGTAAGTAAACTGTGATGAATTGTCCTGTGGCAGGAGTTGTAATATATAACAGCAGGATTGGTCCAGTCTCATATTTTTGGCTTGTAGGGGATTAATACATGCATGAGTTGCTATTTCTGGTGGTGGCTGCACTGAATTAGGGTCGCCTGGTTGCTTCTGCCTGTTTTTATAGTGAGCCTTTTCTGGTTGGTGGAGCAGGGGAGTTTACGTCTGTTGACGTTTTTCCCTGCCCTGCTGTGGATCTGCATTTTCATGAATGAAGCTCAAGAGGGATTGGGAGGGATAGATGCTAGACAGACAGAGAGAAGGGGAGGGGTGGAGGAATAGGAAAAGCCAGACGCACAGACATTTGAATCGAAAAGGAAAGCAAAATTCTGAAGAGGAAAAAATAAAGAAGGGGAAATAGGGGCTGGAAAGATCAAATGGGAATATAAAAAGAACAGCCTGGAGGAACGAGGGGAAGAAAGCTGAATGAAAAACTGTGAAGTTATTTTTAGAAGCATGCGTAGAGTGTGTGTGGACTGTGAGTCTAAGCAACATTGTGGAATGCTGAAATGTTACATCAAAAGAGATCACCTTTGTGTAGTGTGCTATTAATAAGCAGAGTCAAATGTTCTATCAAAATGCTCAAAACGTTCTCAGAAACAAATGAAATTTGATTGGCTTTAAAAGCCCTGGGTTGGGGCTGCTTTACATCACATGCTGCAGTGACTCCCATTAGGAGCTGGGGGGAAGCAGTAAGTGCCTGACAAACCACTGCAGGACAAGATCACAACACTTTGTCTGGATGTTTAGATGAGCCCACATTTAAATAAAACATCTGTGACAGAGTCTTGTTTTAAACGAATTCATCCCCCAAAATAAACAGCATTTGAGAACGGCTGTGGTTACTATAAGCACTAGTACTAGTATGACATGGACAGTGGTTTTAACCGATTAGAACTAGTTAGTGAGGATGAACATTCAAAAAGACAAAGTTGCAAATGTATATCAAATTATTTCTACAGAATTTTAGAACCTAACCTAAGATATTATTACAATTTAAAATTTAATAAGCAATTTCAAATTTAATTTAATAAGCATATTTATATGCTTAAAACAGAAGCAGGTGTGGCAATGTATCACCTGTGTTCACAACAGCATCACTCTACATATGCAGCATCAGCGCTATAATGTTTTTGCATGGCAATGTATCACCTGTGTTCACAACATCATCACTCTACATATGCAGCATCAGCCCTATAATGTTTTTGCATATATATATATGTATTAAAAAAATAATAATACAGTAACGTGTTTTTGAGTTTCATAAAAAAAAAAAAACAGTAACATGTTTTTGAGTTTCGTGACACTAAACATGGTTCTGTGGTTACCTAAGGACATTCTGCTGTGAAACAAAGTTATGTTCTTCACCAAAAACTGTTTTAGGGGTTGCTATGGTATTTGACTTTTCAAATTTCAAATTCAAATCGAGTCAAGTGATACAAAACAGCAATTGCTTCAATGCAATTGTAATTGTGCATGATGGCGAGATAACAAACACCTGCCTTCACGTGATCAATGTAAAGGGTCAGAAGGGCAAAGAGACGGCAGATAGTCGATGTAGGGATGACTGAAAAATGTCTGGATATAAAAAGCATAACTCATAAGAGTATGACGTAATATTTAACAGTGGTGACAAACTCTCTGGAGCTTGCAAAAAAAAAAAATTTGCGTCATCTGGAAGACGCATTTTCTTTAAAACGTTACATTTCCCACATTATGTTTCAGTGAAATGTAGACCACCTGTGGTAAATATCATTACAGTCAATTTGAACGGCAATATTTCACAAAGGCTTTCGCATTATATTTCCCCAAAGGTTTCCCGTGCAGAGATCTCTCTCTCTATTAAACTGGTTGTGAGTATTCACATAATGTTATTATTCAAGATTCGGCTGGAGCTGGGTGTCTGCAGCTAGGCTATAAATCACATTATATTACACGTCTGATTTTTTATTGGGTATTTGACTACCCCGAACAAGTCGTTTTAGCTCAAATGCTACAAATGTGTTCAGCGAAAATAAAAAAGCAACAGGGCAAGAGTGAGAAATCAGTGTGAGGTGGAGGAATTTCACATTGTGTAGCTCATTAAAAACAAATTTGATGCGTGTGTTCTGCTTTAATGAAATCTAGCGACGTCTCTTGAAGTGTGTTTGCGCAAGCTTGATGGATCTAGTGAAAGTGACAAATAAGTGAATGATTGAGGGGTGGGAGGGGACTCGCAGGAATGAAGGGCTTTAGATTAATGACTACAGTATGGCAGTCAGATGGAGAAGAGAGAAGTCTTTTACCTTTACAGGACGGAGCCGCTTTACTCAACAATGTCCTTGTGGTTTTTCTCTCTGCACCTTAGGAACAATGATTATATGCTAATTAGTAAACAACACACAGAGGTAGAAATGCATTGAATTTAAATAAAGAAAAAAACAAACGCAAGGCTTGAACTCCACCAAGAGATTTTTTTTATACTTCTGAAGGATTCTTTTACACTTGAACATTTTGTAGAGTTACTATATTATTTCCATCAGTGAATTCCACCAACAACAGTGAAATATGAGATGATTTTAAACAGTATGAACTGGACGGACAGGTGCAGTTTACTATTTGACAAATGACGGACAGCACCTCGGTATTGTCGCCCAGCTTTGGTTCATGCTCCACTGTCTGTCATGGCTTGGATGTCATGAGGGACTGTTGCTGCCAGGTCATGCAGAGATGACAGTTAAAAATGAACAGTGCTTTGTGCGACCTCATGGGATCCACAATACACACCAGGCCTGGACGGGAGCCAGATACACGGTCCCTCATTAAACTACCTTACAGGACACCTGACTAGTGTTTCAAACTAATCACATAAATCTTAAATGCAGGTGTCACGATGACATGTATTAGTGTCATATTTTAGGCTTTTTCAAATTCCAAAAACCGTGGACAAGACAACACGATTATATCAAAGAACATAGTGTTCTGTTTTGTAGCCCTCCTGTAGCGTTTTATTTGAGAAAAACAGATCTCGCTAGGTTTGTACTTTTTTTTGGGAAACCAATCACAGCAAGTTAACAGGTCGAGACTAAGACTAGAAACGACACGTGCATCAGCATCGTGTCAATATGTACTGACCGTGAACCTGCGTCTCTGTCTCTTTAGAATTTTGAAGTCCGTGTGTTTTTGTTCCAGCAATCAAAAGTTGATCACAGATTCTTAGTCACGAGTTCACCAGTTTCATTATGCCATATAGCTTCAGTATGGTAGAAACATGAGTCATGTGAATTATTTTAGATGCACGAAATCTTGGAAACCTCTATATTTGCTGCCACTGTTTCAACATTTTTCCAGTGTACCGTGTGTTCATTCTTGTACACAGAGGTGATGTTTACAAGCAAGGAATTATTTGAATGCAATTTGACTTTTTAACTTGGTATTCCGTATATATGGACACACATATTTACAGTGAGATTACGTTCCTCCTCTTTTTTTTTTTTTAATCACCGCAACTTTTACTTGAGCATTTAAGTCAAGAAAGAATTAAACCTACAACTTAACTCTAAATCATTTTATCAAGGAAAGATAAAGGACGTTCGCCACATTATACTGACATTACCCACTTTCCTCTGTTCACCATTATACACTTCCATGTTACAGACTATCACTCTGACAAAGTAGGCAGTTTTAGGACATCGGTGTTGGTGCAGGCACAATGTGACCTAATTCTGCAAGATTTCACTGGTTTTGTAATTAATCCCAAACAAAACATTTGAATACATGCTGAATGGACAAGTAAGGGATAAAAAGAGAATGTATGAGAACTTACTGCAGGGGCTATTTTGGTGGTAAAGCACATGTGAGAAAGACAGCAGAGGTGCCAGCTCGCTGTGCAGCCCTGTGCTTCCCTCATTTTTCTTCTGTGCATCCACTCTAGTCTCTTCACCTTTCAGCTGTCCCATCCCATCCTGGTCTGCCCAGACCACACCTCTCTCCCTCAATACAAGGTGTTCTAGTTCATGGTTTTGTTTTTCATCTGCTGCAGTGACCAGCCCTGCCCCGAGCAGAGAAGAGTAGTGCCGACTATATGCCGGCAGCAAAATGCCCATCATTCTGAAATGCAACAGAGAGTAATTAAAAAAGAAAAAATCAGGCAAAGTGGATTTAAGAACATGGTAGCGTTCCCAAAGGGATTTAAATTTGGGAGTATATTCAACCTACTTCTGTATGCGCTTGTTCTCCTGATCCTGCAGTGTAGTGAGCACCACCATCTGCTTGATTTGCTGTTGGAGATCACTGACCTGCAGCTCTAGTCTGTGGCAGTGTAGTTCCTTATCTAACACCTTAACAAGCAAAGAAAGTGAGAACACAGAGTGTTAACGAGGCCAATGTTTCTGAGAAGTAGAACTTAGGAGGGCAGCATTTCAACAAAAACAAAGAGATGTTGAAATAGCATTTCAGGTTAGTTGCTTTAAGATGTTAATTCTGTTTTTTATCAGATTCTTCAGTCAGGTTGTCCACTAATACGTTGGGAGGGAGGGGGAATTGTGACGTAAAGAAACTATAAAACAACAGCAGAGGGAGAACATTTGACCGGTAGGTGCGTCATAGTTCTGGGTCAGTTCCTGGAAGAAAGGATTCAAAAGAAAAAAAAAATAACAGGGACATGGCTTAAGGTAACTGGCTGCTGTGTGAGGGTTGAGTAAATGGTATTGATTTATTCTCTTTAGTGAACCATGAGTGAGCTGAAGAAATAAAATGAGCACAGTTCTAATTATTGGGAGAACAGATGGGAAGAAAACAAAGACAGTCACGACACCAGTGGAGGCACAGCCTACTTTCCAAAATAAACAAACAAACAAATAAAAAAAAAAAAAACAAGAAGTAAATTATTATGACACTGTTGGGTTCATCCTCTTCAGCCAAAGATCATCACCGCTC
>NC_024311.1:3989950-4006803 GCF_000523025.1 Cynoglossus semilaevis | reverse complement strand
TGACAAAAACTGTTTTTTTTTTTTTTTTTTACTAAGACCGCAGAAACCTTTAGGTCAGTGTGTCCTACTCACCTCAGAGGTCTGACCATTTAACTTCAGCAGCTTCATTTCATTCTCAACGCGATGAAGCCAGCCTTCGTTTTCCAAGAAACGCACTTCTGCTTCCTTAAGACGTTTGCTAATGTGTTGCTGCTGAGTGCGCAGGCTGGCAATCTTCCGCTCGTGCTTACAAGTGGCCTAAACGAAGTCACACGGAGGTAACAAAAAAATGAATTAGTGTTTTCACAGATGCAAGCAGTAATACTGCAAACTATCAATACAAATTAGAGGCATAGGAGGTTGAAAAGAGAAGGAAACTAATAAGAAAACCAAGAATAAAATCTAGCAGAAATTATTTTGTCTCGTTGTAGATGTACAAAACATTTATGTTTAATCTGGTATAGAGTATCGAGCAAAATTTGGTTTAAAAATAACGCATTTTTGTTTTCAAACAGCATTGGGACAAACACTCAAATAAAGTTTAGCCAGCACCTGGGGAGAAGTGACCCTGCCCCAGAAATAATGAGTCAGCAAATTCATTTCTGCAGGGATTGTGGAAACTGTGGAGAATAGTGTAAGCATCATCTACCTTCTCCGTCTTTTCCTTGGCACAGAAGTGTTGGACCTGCAGGTTGTCCTCCTCACTGTAGAGTTGGCGCAGCTCATTCTCCTTCATTTGTCTCTCCAGATCCAGCTGTTCTGTTCTGATTTGGGTTCGACTCAAAAAGATTTGCTGCAGAGCCTCCGACACCCTGGAGAGGACGGGAGCAAGATGGAGACACAGAGAGGGGATTCTTTGTAAAACTTCTAATTGTTAATATTATATTTCTCTTTGTTGTTTAATGAGTGAGATAAACACCTAAAAGGACTGGCCCCATCCAGTGACCAGGTTTAATTAGAAGTTTTTCCCTGCAACATTTCAGGAGTAATTTATTAACTGTTCTCAGAGCTTAAACACGAGTGTTGACATGTCTGAGAGGTGAAACTTTACCACAAATAAAAAGGTTAAAAAACATCACAAATGCAGAGATTTTTTTTAACTAAATCAATGATATATTAACATCAACCTGTAAGTTAGAGTTATAACATTTTAACACACGGTAACGGTGGAACTGATAATAATTAGTTGCATTTACAGTGGATTTAAGCAAAGGTCTGGTTGGAGAGGGTTAAAACAGGAGAAGAGAGGTAAACAGGAGCGAGGAGTCGTCTCTGAAATGTGACTGTACTCTTCAATGTAACTTCAGTGACGTAGGAGTTGTCGTATCCTTGCTAGACTGCTGAATTTTTAATGGTGTGAAAGGCGTGCAGCCTCTATTCAGAGCCTCTCACTGTGCAAGTTGTGAATTCTGATGCCAGTGAATGAAGTGTGTGGGAGTGAGAATCATTCAGCTTTTCTGGGTCCCCTGCCCCATCTAAAAATACCCTCACAGATGCCACCGTTTGTCTTCAACGCAAACCAGGAGACAGAAAGGACAGCTGAAGTGACAATTGCAGATGGGAAAGGTGAATGGATTTACACATACACCACTCCCCCTGTAAAGATTATATACGCAAACGGCCGTCTGAATGACAACAACATTAAGGCTAGAAAATATTGTTCCAAACTTGAATAAAGCCAGTCATTTAATATCTATGGCTTTAGTCTGTGTAAAAACAAATCCCCAAAAACTAAAGACAAATTGTTTCAGAATATATACATTTGAACTTTTTAAATAATAATTTTTTTTATTTCTCAATATTTAACAATGAATGGCATCCGCTGTTTGGTTTTCATGCATTTCTGAATTCCAGGCACTTCCAAAGTAGTTCTCTGGATTATACTTCTCTTAAGACTGAAATATGTCTCATGACGTTTCGTCTTTTTCAGCATCCCATTTTTAAGTGACCAGTATTAGAAAGTAAGGGTGTCTGATAAGGATGCTCCAGGAAGCCTACCTGTGGAATTATTTCAGGCATGTTAAGCTGCAAGGAGACCTGGGGGCAGAACCAAAGAACACTGAAGAAATTACACATTCCGTTTGGACAGTGAATGCCTTAGGAATCCCCCCAAGATAGGCTGAAAAATGGGACTTAAGAGTTCTGTTATTTCGTCAGTGATTAGTCAAATTAGTGTTGTACGAAGAGAGGTTTAGTGACTAGACTTTAACATTATGGCTCAAGGCCAACAGACTGAAAATATTTGAATCCATATACATATATTCACCATCGGCTTTTGTGCTTTTTATGAACCACAGACAGAAGACTGTTGACCAAACTGACTATGTGAAGCATTCAAGTTCAGTAATTGATTGATCCCCATTAAAGTCATTATACAGCGTACTGACCCTAAACACACCACAATTACTTGCAAGACCTCAGTCCCGTGAAAGCCTCAAACACTTGCCAACAGTGACGTGAATTCATTGACAATCAAGGCAGTTACTTGCTGGCAACTTCTCTGCCTGCCTTCAATCAGCAGCCAGATCCTGACACAGCAATAACCACCAAGCAAGTTTGTTAGGACACAAAATCCTTCTGTCTGTTGCTCTGTTAAATACATTTGACGTTTCGCACCTTCTGATTTCTGCTTGTGTCTTTGAGGACATGGTGTTGGTCGAGCTGGGTGCCATATTCTTCTCCTCGTATTCGCTCAGTTTTTGTTTCAATTGTAGGATCTTGAGAAAAGAGCAGAAAGAAATCAACCAGAATTTTAAAAATTAGCCGCGACGTTGCAGAAGACTTTGCGTAAAGCTCAAAAGGAAAGCACTCCATTTACGTTACCTCTTGCCGTTGCTTCTCACATATCACGGCGTACTGACCAATGTGACTGTCCAGGCTGACAACATTACTCTTCAGCTGAAGGTTAGAGGACAAAGAAGGATGAGCTGACAGAAACCTATGTATTTTCTTCAGAATTTTTACATTTGATAAATTGCAGGTCGAAGTATAAAATCAAAATATTTCTGACCGTTGACTTTATCTCCTTCGCTCTGTTGGCATATTTTAGTGTATTTTGAGTGTCGTCATATGACTTGGAAGAGGGGCTAACGTTGGCAATCATGACTGTTCTACAGTTGCCACCTAAGGAGTCCTTCAGCAGCCGAGTCAGTTTGCTGTCCCTGTATGGAATGTGAGCTTTTTTACTCTGAGGAAGAAAAACAAATAAAACAAAAACATTACTAGACTATTTTGAATATTGGACCTCAGAGTATACTACGAGAGCTACCCCAAACCCACACACCAGAGAACTAATTATCATCACAGCAGATATGTACAGGCAATTAAAGACATGAAATTACAGAGAAATCAATATCATATATTGATTAAATATTAATCAAACAATAAAACATGGAGCAACTGTGGATAAATAGTAAATCCCACTCTTTTTCCTGACCAAGCTCCTCTATCCGTTGAACCTAATGTGCACAGGCACTGCATGCAGTGTGTAACATAAAAACTAGGCTTTTCTCAGAGCATCACAAAGAAAACTCCCATAATCAATATGGTCTATGGAATTCATTGCCCAACACTTTTTGACTTCTTCCACTTAAAGGGAATTTAAAATGTCACAATTTTTCTGGGTGGGAAAGATGGGGAAAGAAATAGAGAGGAGGAGATAGAGCAGGAGACCGGATGACTTGTAAACTGTATCTGCATTAGCCTGGACACTGCCTAAGGCAAAAAACTTTCAACAAAAAACCCAGTGAAGCATAGCATGAAGATGACATACTGAACAGTGCAAACAGATGCAGCAGACATTTTTCCCACTCAAATGAAAGGCATGTCAGCTCAGACATAAGTGGGGACATTTTTTCTCTCTCCCTGTAAACAATGGTCACGACACAAATTCCTCATCTGCCAACTGTGACACCAGACCACCAATAATCATGTGGTCGGGAAAGCAGAGAGGATTATTGGTGGGCGTTGTATCCTTGGCAGAGCAAGCTATTTTAGAGTTCATGACGACAGAAACTTGGAGTGGGCGGAGATTAAAAATAGGTGAACTGCGTATTTTTGACAGTACAGTTTTATCCCAAGAAAGAAGAAACCTGTTAAAGTGGGATCAGATTTCAACATGGCTGTGCTACACTTGCAAAGTACTTTAGAAATGCATGTGGCCCGCTTGTGCCTCATCCCTTGAGACTGTGTGTAAAATGAGAAGACTGCTTGACAGGTTAATGTATGCAGCTAGAATGAAATAATACCCAAATACTCTGACTGACTCGACTTCCCAGGCTCTGTGTTTAACATGAGGATAGGATATTTCACTCTGGACACCTCCAAGCATGATCATTTTAAAAAGCAGAATACAGTACTATGTCAGATATTCACTGTTAATTTACTGACTGTTAAATACAGGCATAAAAATATGAATAAGTGCATAAGAGAACAATTATCCTACTTATAGTATTTGATGTGTGTGAAGCAACACAGTCAGCGACTCTAACTTAAATACACAAATGTGCAGTGCATTGCAAACACATTGGCATTAATGGGTAAACCAATAGCTATACTCGTACAAACCTTTATTAATGATACAGCTAAAATGATTTCTTTTAAACTTCAATATATCTTACAAAAACTGTCATAGTTGTGTGAGTGCTTTTAATTGAGGATGGCCTGATCTGATACGCAGGATCATTATCAATATTGGTCAAAATTTCTGGAATGAACATTGAAAAAAAAAAACAAAACCAACAACTATAGCCTCTCTGATCAATATCTAAGCCCAAAAGCTGAACTTAAATTTGCACGACGTGCTGTAAACAGGGACACGATCACCTCAGCAATGACAGCCTGCAGCATGATGGAGGAGGAAAGGGGGCATCACATGCATATCAGTATTGACAGATGCTGCAAGTTGTACTGAGTCATCCCTACTTTTAACAACATATAACATAAAGGGTTTCCTAAACATAATGTAGGTCCTTTACTGCATGTATGGTGCTTCAGAGACATATACACTTACCTTTGGATCTGCAAGAGCATTTATAACGTTTCCTAAGGCCAATAGCGAGCGGTTGATGTTAGCACCTTCCCGTAAACGCGCCCCTTTGGCGTTTGTGGCGCTGGCCCTTTCTGAACCTGCCAGATCAATCAGGCTCATTTTGGCTACGCAGGCGTTGGGGTTGAGACTGGCAGTTTTGTCCTGTTGTCTCAAATATATCTAAAAATGAAGCATTTATTTATTAAACAAAGAAAGTAAAACATACAATAGAGCTATTAAAATTAAAAATTACATATTTTGGGGTACAAATTAAAAAATAGAACCAATTTGCAAATAGGTTTTTTGCATTTTAAGATTGCACAAGGAAGGTCAAAAGGTTCTAAGAAAAACAAAAACAAATGTATTCAGCTGCATAGCCTCTATTTTACTGCTATTACTTCTGCAAGTGGTGTTTCCACAAAATATTTCCTTTTTGTAGAGTTCTGGGAGATTCTACGTCAAAAGCTGCTTCTTTGCCTTTTTGTAAGGACTGAAATTGAGTTCCTTCCAGACGTTCTTTTAGTTTTGAAAAAGAAAGACAATCAGAAGAGGATAGATCATGTTTAGGTATATTGGATACATTATAATAATAATTATCTGTCTTAGTACTTTTTAACTTTTCCTTGTATGCTTTTTCCTCTAATTCTCTGATTAGTTTTTAATACAAAGTTGTTTGGGCATGCAAACTGTTTTTGTTATTGTTCATAAGACTTGACTGTAGTACCTGAAATACAGCATGGGACCGGGACGATGTGGCATTCATATCAGTTGGATGTTGCGTTCTGTTTCGATTGCCGATATCCAGAGCTTCTAATATGTGTTCCGCAGATTTCGGCTGTAACAAAAAATAAAACAAAACACAGCTTGAATAATTTACGAAAACCTTTTGGACTTATGTAATGTTTCTCAGTTAACAGATAATTTGATCTATTGTTAAAAGAAACTTTAAAAATGTAATTTACAAATTTGAACTTAAATGCATGTAGCTACAAACCTGATGTAACGTAAGGCCTTGAACAACCACTCCTTTAGAACTGTCTTCTCTCACTGCTAGAGGGCCTGTACCAGACAACAGGTCTCTTATCTGTTCATTGTAAACCTGTAAATAACCCAAAATACATAAAAAACAATACAAGGACAATTTCACATTTGTTAAATAGCTTATATACCTTAAATTAAAAAAAAAACAAACCCAATAAATAAGTCTTAGATTTTAACCTCAAGGTAGGAGAATGCTACAGCAAACTCTTTTTCCTCCTTGGCATCGTCCATGCGTTTGAACAGTTCTTTCATGGTACGGTACATAACTCCAGGATTATCCTGTGAACCCAACATGGTATGGGTCTTGCCTGCTCCTGTTGCACCATAAGCGAACACTGAAAACAACAACAAAAAAATTGACTGAAGACAAATCAGTGGGGCTGGAAAGTTGACAATATTGATGCCAGGATTTGAGCATAACCACTGTGAAAACTATTCACAGAACATGAAAGAAAGTTAAATCCAATCTATTTGCATCAAATATCTCACCAATATAAGGCAATATATATATATATACAAAACAGCTAATTGTCTGCAAATGCAAACACACCACAGGTTGACTGGACTGAATTTGAAAATGAACTTGACAACAGAAATAAGCTTAAATTTAAAAACATTCCTATTGAAAAATAAAGCACGAACAATTCTACGTGGTTAGCTTAAAGCACAATAAAAGATTTGGCTCTTCACAGTGTCTGTGCTCCCGGCAACTCTTTGCTGCTCTGTAGGATTCTGACAGTTCTCTTAAAACTTAGGAAATAATATTTCCGCATCAATAAGTCTTTGTATGTGTAACATTAATGTTGTTTTCCATCCTTACCAGAGTTCAGCATAACCCGTGCTTTAACTGTTAGTGACAATGTAGCAATAAACTCCTGCTACTTTGAGCACACATTTTTCAGTCCAGTTTATGCAATACTGTTGCTAAAATCAAAACCAACAGTGAACATAGCCACTTTCTTGTAGTTATGAAAAGAGGTTGGCCAGTCGTCACAGCCTCTACATTCCATCACTAGAAGAAATAAACATACAAAAGAGGAAAAACTCCTGGCAAGGAATCATCAACAATGGAGTGAAATATGAGAAGAATTCCGTAATGCTCGACTGAACAACTCTTGCTTTTTATGATTTGAAATGATGTGACATTTTTGGATACGAAACGCAAAATGTATAACAGTCACAGTTGTTTGTCAATATATGTGACCCTGTGATGGACTGCTGAACTGCCCAAGGTGCACACCGCCCTCGCCCGATGACTGCTGGGATTGGCACTACTTTTCCCCTTAAAGCTGAATAAGGACAAAGTGGTAGAAAATGAATGAATAACGCTGATAGTGACTGTCTTAAGTTTAAAGGTTTGGAAAACAGAGATGTCTTTGAAGCTAAGGTACACGGTTTTGGATAAAGTAATATTTGATGTCAAGGTTACATTTTGTGCATGGAACTGTCCAATCTATTCCGGACACAAATGAAACTTTTTTTAACCAATATGGTTTATTAAGGCGTAAAATTAAGCTGATATGCTGTAATTATTTATATGTATGTTTTTCCTTAATTTATTGAATATCTCTAGTTCAAAGATAACTTTCCTCTATGACACCTCCTCATGATGTAAATAAAAAAAAACGAATTGACAATCTAATAATTCATAATAAGTGTGTATTTACAAATGCATATATAAATCTCCATATTATATATAAGCCTATAGATAAAGAATATGAAATTATTTTCCACATGACAACAGGGTTCTGCACACTTAAAATACCAATCTTTCTAATTTAACTAGCAAATAAAATTTACTGAGTCAATAATAAATGTCATCAATTTTAGTGATAGTTGTTGTTCAGTGTATAAAGTTTTAACTACCACAGTAATACTACAGATTTATGAAGTGCATAAAAAATGCTGATTAAAAGGTATTGTTATTTAATATGTTGTACCACAGAAAAAAAAACATAATATGCAAATTTGTGTCTGAAAACAACACTGCACACACATTATCATTTAGCATTTACTAAAACACACTTATTACAATGACATACATTGACCTGAAGACAATATTGCTTGCTTTAGGTAAATCTAAACACATATGACCTTGAGTTAAGAGGACAGTGCCATTATGTTGTTTTGCTATTAGCAAGCATTTAAGTGTGATGCATTAAATCTGTGTGTTGTAGCAATTATTTTTGAACAGAATTAAAGACACCAAAGACAAAGACTATTTTACATCTCCTCATACTAATGGATTGACATTACAGTCATAATTTCTTTAAATAAAGTCAGGCTAAATTTTATCCACTGCAAAGAAGCCTGAGAGCCTGGCTTAGAAGGCACCAATTGACAAAACAATCCTTACTGCCTACAATAAATAAATATGAAAACTCTCAGACACATGCACTGTCATTTCATCCAAAGTCTAACTCATAAGCCAGATAATAATCATGGTTTCAACCTTTTAGTAGAGGAGAATAACAGTTAGTGTACAATGACAAGATCAAAAGGCAATTATCAATCAATCAACATATTCTTGCATCAAGTCAACATGGCAATATTACAGAATAAAAATTATTTTGTAGTTTTTTCGGTCGATAAATTATAAATATGAATTGCGAAAGCATTGAAATTGATGTACAACTTTTATTGAACTGAGATATTTAGACGTAAAAAGGTTAGTCATACTTGGGTTTGATATTAAAGTGTCCGATTAAACCCTAATTGTTAGAATTTTGTGTGTGGTTGACTAAATGCCGGTATATGCGTTACCTGTGCAGTTGAATCCATTCATCACACCGTCCAGCACTACTTTAGTGGTGTTCTCAAATATGTCAACTTGAGTGGAGTTCTCACCAAAGACATGGTCAAAAACAAATTTAAGGTCTTTGTTGGCCTTTTTGTTTATGTTATGTCTCCGTACTCCTTGTTTTGATCCAAAACATGACAGGTCCTCCTCTTTGGGGTCAAATATAAGCATGTGATTATCAACAACCTGGACAACATTTCGACAGTTTTCTCGCAGCTCACTGTCGTTTGTTGGCCTCACTCGAACCACCACCTTCACATGACTACACACATCCCCTGCCATTGGGGTCAGCCTTCCTCAACTGTAATAATTCTGGAAGAAGAAAAAAACAATCAACTGATGAATGTATTGTTAACCCTTATCACCAAAGTGTTACAACTATATATATATCCCATTACAGAAATGTATTATGACTCTATGCTATGTTGACAGCAATAAGCTTTAAAATCGTTCACACCTTTCCGACTTATTATCAGTGTATACGAGTGTAAATAGTGAAATCCGTCACTATTTCGCTTTCAGTCTCTGCATGTTTACGTCACACTGAAGGTATTGAAATCGGTTCAATATATGCAGTATTAACGACCACTAATTATGGAAACAGATACACTCCCTATGTGATATGCGTGTGAAATACGCAGAAAGATAACAACACTTAAACGTTGTGTTTCGTGTTCGAATGTAGTTTCAAAAGTGCCAATAAATCATGTAAAACAACGCATGTTTTACAAGTAGAAGCTTTCTATAGGTATTGTGGCTACGTTAACTTAGCACAATTGGCTAACGCCTGGGAACGACATCAACCTATAACGGCAGTTAGCCCTGCCTTGACTATGTAGGCTATAAGAGTTGATCACTAAAAGCTTACCTTTTTATAGGCAACCCTGAAATTCAATTTCATAACCGATGTGTGTTCTATGCTGAAATTGAACGACTTTGTTTCCTAACGTCATACATACAGAAGGAAATCCTATACAGCATCTATAGCTAGTTAGCAGGACAAGCGCCAATAATTTGAAAAATAAGTCGTCTTCCTCTTCCGCGGCAGATTGGATGTGAGCCGTTGTTCACAAAGGGGGTTGAATGACGTCCGAGTGACGAGACGACACTTCCGGAGGAGGAGCTAGGTCCCCAGTGTACGGGATACGGTAGGCTGCTGTTATTTACTTATAAGTGCGAACACCGAGTTTTCGGTACGGTTAGAGGTGTAACCGACGTAAACGTGGCCTTAAGACGACAACACACCCGTTTTTTGAGTAGACCACGTGTTTCAAATAAGTGTTGATAACAGCCCTGGTACAACACAAACATTGACTGATGATGTTAGTTTTCTACCAAAGACACTTAAGATGTTTTTGGACGTAAGTATTTACATGTATTTGTGTACATGTACGCGCAGCACTTGTAAACTACAACTCACAACCACTCGTGCTGGACACCACACTATAGATCTCTGAGCATAGTAGTGTGGCGTTAGCATAGCATATCAACCGCCCATGTTTAGGAGCAAATTGGCCTCTTAAAAATTGCTAACAAAAATGATAATGAGCTAAAATTGAAACAGACAACAATTACCAACGAGAAACTACATGACATTGAAGAAGATGGCTGAAGTTGTGTAGCAGAAAATACATTAGAGGCCTTGTTATATACTGTTAGCATACTGTTTTAAAAATAGTTTTTTTTTTTAAATGCTGTTTTAACCAAAGATTGCTAAAAGCAAAGTAAGAAATTGCAGCTCCCAGCGAGTCTCCCTAAAGAGAAGAATTCTATGTCTCCCGACAAGTTTAACTTATTTTTGTCTGGCTTGTAACTTTCGTTTAGCTTTATCATTTTTGCAACCTCAGCACGGAGAATGCTTTTTACTAGCAATGCATTTAAAACCCTAGTGAGTGAAGACAGAACAATAGGCTGCTATATCAACTAAATCCCAGGGGAACCTGGGGGGTCCTAATATATTCTTGTTATACCATATTTATATTTGTTTAGGGAAAGCTGAAAAGCTTTAAATTGTCCAAACTGTAATTGGGGTTAGTACTGTAAAACTGTAAAACGCAGTGCAATTGTAAACTAATTAAGCTTTGAATGACACAGTACTAACAGGTGGTATTTGGTACTTTATAATTTTGAATATGCCACCCTGTGAATTTTGGAGACCCTGGCCCACCATTTATACACAGCACAACTGTGTCTTGCCCATAAATTATAATTTAATTGTGTGAAAGCAGAAATGACAATACTATAACCCTAAATGGCTTCTTAATTAATTCCTTAATTTTTTAAATAAACACAACCACACACCAATAGAGACACAGGTAATCAAATATTTTCGTTGCATTTATAATATAAACAAGTGCTAAGTGATGTAATGCTTCAAAAGATGTCCATTTCAGAATCATGCTTAAATTAACCAAATTGGCTAAACTTAAATATTATGTTTACGTATACTTAAATATATGTATTACTGCATGAGAAGTTATTTTAAAATGTTGCTGTGCAATTATGCCTAACCATCTGACAGTAAACTGCATTTAGCTTAAATTTTTTTATAGCCTCAATCTAAAAAAAAAAACACCAAACAGTTATTAGCTCCTGAAAATATTTCCATTTTATAAGTGTAATGTATCTTTACCCGAGTTCTAATTTTCAGCACATGTTGTTGCCAGGAAACACCTGAAAACCTTTTTTAACCATGAAGCTCACTTTGGTGAACCTAGAGTGGGTGGTGTTGTTCATGTTTAAGTCATCAACCTAAGACGTACATACAAGAGGGTGCAGTGATTCACTATACAAACCTTATAAAGATGTTTTATGAAGGGTTCGACCCTGCTAAGTGTTTTTGGCTCACGATATGAGTGGGCACCCTTGCTCTTTGAAGGCCAGGTGGTTTAGTCAATTAAAAGTAATAAAACAGTTTATAATGGCATATGCTTGGCAAGTTACAGCATCATAACATTAAAAAGTTATTAGACCATTATCTTAACAATGTTACTCACAGTTAAAGTTCATGTCCCTTATTATTTAAATGTGGGCAACTTCTGGCAGTGATTCAGCCTGGGCCAAACACAATAGATCATACTGCTGATCTAAAGTATCCTGCAAGTAAAACTGTTATGTGACCAAGTGTTGTTCATTTATTAATCTTTCACTGATAAATTTAAGGTGCACATTTAAAAACAACAAACTAGGTTTAGTTTTGTCAGTTGGTTGTAGGACCAGGTAGTGCACATGCACATTTTATGTGGCCTTTAGAATTATTTTATATTATATTTTTCTTGAAGTAGAAGCTTTTAGCTGCTTACATTTTTATTTAGGATTTTTGCTATTTATTTTAGCCTAGCTAAACCTGGTAATCTTCAATTATTTACTTAACTGTAAGGTATTTCTGTTAATGTATTTATAAATGAATATGTTGACTTTCAAAGTGATTTAGTGTTTCAAAACTCATATTTACATGATAAGCAGTTGACCTTCATATGATATTACTTAGCCCAAATCCATAAAAGCTTGGACACTTGTGACTTAATAGGTATGCTCTTATAATCTTTACAGGATTTGGAAAGCGTCATGTTTGTGCGCTGCAATCCGATGCTGTGGAAAACCAGCTTGGCATGGCAAAGACTAAGGAGGTCATGGATTTTAAGCCTGCACTCTTCCACCGCAAGAGCATTCTCAGGTCCTTGTTGCCAGGATCCATGTAAAGAGTCATCGTCCTTTTCAACTGAAAAGCTTCCTCACACACCCGTCATGGTCAAAGAGGTGCTTGAATTCTTAGACCTTAAACCTGGTCAGGTATGTTTGCATCTTCTCTTTTTGTTCTTTTTTTTGTTTTAGTTTTTAATTCATGCACACCTAATCAATACCAAGTTATTCAAACAAAACAAATGGCTTCATTTCCCCTCCTCATTATTTGCATTATTGACAATATAGTAATCACATTAAAAACTTCCCACAATGTTTTCAGACAGGCAAATCTGTTGTGTCTAAAATTAATCCCTATTGTCCACACTGATGTTTGTGCTTGTTTGATTAGTTTGTATTTGAATTACACATTTTTTTCTGGTTGATTGCCCTGACAATGGTAATGGCATACAAACCAGTACTAAGACGTTTCATTCATACTGTCCTCATGCGTCAGTTGTAGAGATTTAAGCGCAACACTGTCCAAAGGTTTAATTTGAAATACTTGTCAGAAATTCGTTATCACCTAGAACAGTAGTATCAGAACAGTATTCTGATAAAAGAATGAGTTTTGTAATAAGTTATATAAATTAAAAAATACAATGACATGCATGCCATACATGTCAATAAAGTCTAATAACAATGTAATGTACGGTAGTTACTTAGATCTTTGTCCCTTAGGTACAAATCTACTAAACACAACCATATAATGACTTGAGATAAACCCAGTGTTAGTAACTTGGCTTTCATTGAAGGTATGTATCAGGACAGATGGACATGAATCAAAGGCCTTCTGGTACTGCAGGCAGCATAGGAGGGGTTGTATTGGGGCCCCCCAATAAAATGGTCAAGTCAGGTGGGTGCTGTGGGTCAACAACTTAGTCAGGATTTGTGCCACTGTAAGGCTGTTGGCAAGACACAGAGTGCTGCATCGCTCCTGCCTGAACTTTAGCACCTCCAAACTCCTCCGCTTTCCGCCCATGTGCCAACTGTCCCAAGACAGCTTGCCAATCAGATGCTTGTAAAAACACTCTGATGGATTTTGTTTTTGTACAGTAAGTGCTGCAGACCTTATCTGTCATCCCTAGGACAATTATGGTTAGATCCAAAAGTTGTGGTTGAAATGTTGCGTCGAGGTTTTTTATTTTAAGTCAGGCCAGGTACATGTCACTGTTTAAATGACAATCTCAGCTTGGTTATTTTCCACATTGATATTGTATTGTATTGTAGATTGTAATTATGAATAGTTGTTGCCATCAGTTTCAGTTAGACAATTTAAAACACTCTATACTGATCTATCCAACTGTCTGATAGAGCTGCTATTGAAGCAGACAATTGTTTGGTGTCTACTTCTTGCTATCACTTAGAGACCTGCTGCTTTTTGGAGAAAACCCTCTTTCATATTACTAGACAGATACAATACTTACACGATATGATACTTACAAAAATTATTTAGAGCAGATAATGAAAGACTTAATGTAATAACTAAATTTGATTGGGCTTGGCAACTAAAGCAGAGTTTGTACTGTTTGAATGTTGTTTTTTATTAAAGACAGGCCTAAGAGCAACTAACCTGAGATGTGTGTATGAACATAGAGATTTAGCACATAATCACCATAATTAATATTGCTATTAGGTTTAACTAAGTCTAATCTGTTAAACCAAGTTTAAAATGTGGCTGTATGAAGCCAAGTTTAGAAAAACAACATTAAACTTTGATGCTGGAATTATTAGTAATGCAGTGGTGTATTTATGGTAAGGTACTTTTATGCACTTACATTTACAGCATGACTAACCATGTTCACTGAATGCATGGTTAGTCAACATTTTCCTTCAATTAAGTAGCACAGTTTAATTACAAAGAAATAAAGGAACAGAAGTCTTTACATGAGCCATTTTTTAAAAAAAAAAAAAAGCAATGTGGGTGCTTACTTTGCTCCAGTGTGGGATAATGAAGTACTGCACTAACAGGTGGGACCCATACACACGACTGGACTTGATGATCACCAGATCCTGTTCTCTTTTGTGGTGGGGATGATGATTTTATCAGTTGTTTGTGTTTTCTTGTTTTGTCTTTTTTGGACAGTTCCAGGTAGGAATGTCTACCAATGGGGAATAAAACCACTTGGTGGCTGTAATTCATCTTAAAAAGTTAGAAGCTTCCTTCAAAACCCTAGGAGAAGAGAAAAAAAAGCAATAAATGGGCAGGATTAGCATTGTTCTCCTGTCTTCTTAGAAATGCTCTGGTCATTAGGTTTGATACATTTAACAAACTTCTGTCATCTTAAGAGCATTTCTTTAGATTATTTGAGTCCTGAATTGGTTAATGCTCACTCTCTTCTTGATGATTGTTTTCAGGGACCTGTTTAGTGGGGATAATAATTTGTGCCAAACGGTATCATAAGCACCTGTGAAGTTGAGCAAATGTATTCCTGTCTTCACTTAAAGCTATTCTCAATGAAGGTCTTTTGGGCCAGAGCTTATTCTTCTGTGCTGCAGCCTATTAGAAGTCTGGTCTACACAGACAGTGCGATTGGGTGTAACCTGCAGGCAGTTGGTGATCTATGCCAGGGATAATACAGCAATTACTTAAGCTATCTATCATTTGAGAGTACAAATGATCTGCCAGTGTTGGAACTCTGGGCCAGGGGTGTTTCATAAGCTTTCAAATAATATAAACATATACCCCAGGTTTCCACTTTTCAGGTCATATGGGGCTTTCTCCAGTTCATTAATTTCAAAGGGCTCAGCATTGCTGTCCTCCCTCAACTGTTGTCTGTGTGCCTTCAGCTCAGCTCTCACTGGTCATTTGATATTCCTGTCCTGGGCTACTTTTGAGACAATGATGCGATGCGGTTGGGTGTCACAGTAGACTGGGTCTTGGTTTGGTGGCCTCTGTTTAGCTCCATGGTAACGGATGAGGCTCCATTATTTCCTGCTCGAGTAGGTAAAATTCAGTTCCGCTTTAGTCTCCTCCCTTTTTCTTTCAGTTGTGGTTAGAGATTCTGTGCGATGTTCTGCCATACTCTGGGTTCCCTCATGTTTTATATGCCTCATCATTCAAAAAAAAGAGGTAGCCTGTGGAATTGCTGTATAGATAGCCTTATATATGGCTCTGCAAAAATGCTCACATCCTTCATTGACAGTGATGTTGTGAAGTGGGATGGCAATGAAATATCAATCTAGGTTTTCACTGAATTTTGTACAGTTGGCTTTCTGGAAGTTTTGGAGCATCTACCATTGGCTTTTAATGATTTAGAGTTGTAGGCCAATATGTGTGGGACAGTGCTGCTGCGTGGAAAGTCATTAAGTACGACTTGTTTATGTCTGAGCAGGATATGGAGTTTCATTTAAAGAGCTGCTCCAGCACAGATTAGGAGTGTTCTTGTTTTTGAACCATACATAAGAAGTCAACTCTAAATACTAAGTATGAGAGTGTCTTCCCATCACCACCAGCCTGATGGAAGTCCCCTATGTAGATTGCATTTGGGGAATGATGTGTTGGACTTGCTTATCCTAGTTGGCACTTTGGGGCTTGTATACATTTCTGATATGGAGCCAACCAATGATTATAGTCTAAAGTAGAAGTTTGTTGATAATAAATGATGTGCTTCAGCTATGTCCGAGAACACATGGGTGGTTGGCTCACGTTGGAAAGCCATTAATGGCCAGCGTCTTCATTGACAATGTGGAGGCAGTCTCTTGAAGGGAGTTAACATCAACTGAAGGTTGCGAGCTAAGGACTTCAGTAAGACTTTGCTTGGCTGCAGACAGGCCTTCAACATTATGGCGCAATATCTGAGGGCAAGTTCAACCAATCTGAGCTCTTGGGGCTGACGTTGTTGCTGCTTTCAGCTTGAAGTTTTCCATTAACCATACAGGGCGTAAACAGTTGTTACAAACAACAAAACCAATGAATTTATGGTCAGAATGATAAGGCAGCTGGTTGCCTGTGTGGAGCTGACACATCATACATGATACACACTTGATTCGTGACTTCAGTTGAAATGTAGGACAAAAATACAGCAAACAAACAAAATCACAGGTGTTGTAGTTTAGGCTGTGGACCAAATATGACACTGACAAGTGCTGCATTCATACATTTTTCTTGTTAGTGTGATTATTTGCCTGGTGGTAATTCAGGCACATAAAAAAGTCTAATTTTTCTTTTTACCTTAAAGCATTAAGTTGTTTTGCGATATGCTGTAAACATGTTAAATCATCTCCCATTTAAGATTCCATCAGGTTTTCCTGTAATTTCCATTGGAATCATAGAGCGCAGAACAAACAATGGTTTGGGTATATCTATGTATATCTTTTGTG
>NC_024311.1:3967516-3989892 GCF_000523025.1 Cynoglossus semilaevis | reverse complement strand
ACACTGAATTTAATAGCTCATGAAGTTGAGAATGGAGAAGGTTAACATGATGTTATCAGTTTTTAATTAGTGGTAATTAGCTTAACTGCACCTGAAATTTAGGGCAGCTGAGGTGAGAAATGAGATTCCGATTGTTTTCATATTGGTAAATGGTTTTAGCTGAAAGTTCGAGATGTCTCAGACCTGGAAATTAATTTTGTTTGAATTTTGAATATATGGTTGTATTTTGTCCTTTTCAACTTTATTCAAATGTACAATGACAGAAATAGTAATTTACATGTATTTATTATACAATGAACTGGGAGTATTTTGTCATAATACACCAGTATAACACCACCTATAGAGCAAATATAGTTAGTTTTATCTGTTTTGAATTTGCCAAAAAAAAATTGTCCTGGGTCTCCCTTTTTGGTCATTTTTTTTTTCTTATAACACTCTTTTTTGGGAGCACTGGGTAGTGAAAGAGAAGGCTGGTTAATAATTGATCCTTGTAATTAAACACTCCAGCCAGGGATGCTGGGGCTGATTGATGGCCAGATATTAGGCCCTTGTCTCGTAAGGTTGCAAGTTTAGTCTGAGGTTATCAGTGGCCAGAAGAGTCTTTCTCCCTCCCTGCCTCATTACTTTCATGAGTACAACATTTCATAGTGGAGCAGTGGGTGGGAGTGCAGTGTGAAGACAGTCTGTGACTTCATTAGCCAAATGGGGTGCCTGAGTCTACACAGCGCCAAATTGTTCAGCCTTGCTGAACAGACAACTCCTTTGTTGGTGCTTGGCCACCCTATCCCGTGGAATTGTTTAAGCCCTTCACTCTTACACATTTCTCACTGTGACTTCAGAAAAACTTAAATATAGGACGTTCTCTTACACCCTTCCGATTGTGTCAGCCCAGACTTAGATCTGTAAAACCCCAAAATGTTCTGCCTATTGTTCAGGATGGCTGTGTGGCTTACAAAGAGCTCTGTCTAACAGCAGATTCAGGATGGCTGTGTGGCTTACAAAGAACTCTGTCTAACAGCAGTCTATTGTCAACCAATGAACTTCAGCATTTCCCTTAAAGTAAATAATTGTCTGGTGGCACTTGCACTTTGTTAATGTTTGTATAAAATTAAACTTCCTTTGTGATGAACGAATATAAAAGGAGGGCAAGACTAAAAAAGGGGGGTTGAATAATATGATAAAAAGAATGCATAAAAATTTTAAGTGAAAAGAATAACTGTGTCAAACTTGCCATACCCATATGTACACCAGATGACTGTCCTCACTGTCCCCCACTTTGTGTCAGCTGCAGATGTCAGTCATTTTCTGGCAGCTGACAATGTGACTTTGTGCATTTGTGTTCTAATATTTTATTTAATTAGACACTTATTTCAGATGATTCATCAAGAAAGCACTTAGAATGAAACTTTAATTCTTAGAAAAAATGTGTTGGCTAAGTATAACTTCTGATGTAGAAAATGTGCCAAAAAATCACTGTGCATTATTCATTTAAGCAAACACTGAAAAAAAGAAGAAGCAGGCGGAAGCTTGTACTGTACATGCAGTGATTTATATACACCAACATCTGTTTTTATATTCAACTGCTGGAACTTTAAAAGTTGCATAAAACAGACCATCTGTGACTCCATGCTAGGCTTAAATCATGTTGTGTTGTTGAAATGGTGTGATTTGGCTTTTTGGGATAGTTTTCTGTCATAGAATGATGACAGTTGGTACTAATCAGGGCCTTATTTATTATTATTATTAGCAGCAGCATTCTTCAGAAATTTCTAAAAATGAAGCATCTTACTATATTCATACATGCTTTTTTTATTCCACACAGAGTACAGAGTAAAAACAACATAGATTTAAATATATGAAGATATAATATTTAAATATGATACCTCAAATAAAAACATTAAAAAAGGAAGTGTTTTATGATCCTGTAAGAGTAATACCTATTTATTAACAAAAGTTAATATTCATTAACTTTAGTTTTTGTACAATACCTGATGTCTTAAATATAAGAATACTCCAATATCCATTGACCATAGTCCAAGGGTGTCAAACTCATTTTCACCGGGGGCCACGGATCAGGGGTCCCCAAACCCCAGTCCGTCGACCGGTCATATCCATTTACTTTAATTATTTAGATTATTATTAATACCTATTATTCAGATAGTTTGTCAATATTTTAAAATAATACATCATTTAGACTCAGACACTGAATAAAGTCTACTGCATAACAGACTAATACATGTTTCTGCAATTTTTATTTATTATTTATTCCACCTGCAAATATTGTTCATTGCTGTGTAATAAAAAAAACAACAACTTTTAATTACTTAAGTTAAGAAACTCTTCTGCATAGGCTTTAATAATTGTTTTTTAAGCTCCTGTGGGCCACACAAAACTGCTTGGCGGCCACATTTGGGCCCCGGGTCTTGAGTTTGACACGTGTATGTTTCAAACAAAAAAAAGTATGCTGATAAAGTATCCTGTGAATAAGACATATTTTGGAAATGTGAGGGGTTTGAGGAGGAGTCCTGTCTCCTTATTTGTCCTCAGTCTCACCAGTAGGCATCACTAATTTGAATCTTTGAATTTGAGGAACTTTTACCGCCAAAACACATCATAAGGAACTGAAATCCTTGGCTCTCTGCACATGTTAGGAGCCTAATTGCTCCTGCAGAATAAATCACCACTCACAGCAGCAGGAGTACAGGCTGCAGCTCAGCTCACATTTACATAATATTTGGTTTAATATTAATAACAGTTATTGAGGTCGTAACTCTGCCTTCATGTGCATCCAATATGGGTAATTTTAGTAAAAACATATTGAAATGCTGGTTGAAAAAATTAATTGCTGAAGTATTGCTGGAGGTTTTATTGTTACAATTTTTACATCTGTTCCCTGTGTGTGTGTGTGTGTTTGAGTGCGCGTGTGCGTGCATGTGTGTGTGGGTATGCTAATCAGAAACATGCCCTGTGGACAGCTGGATTGAGATGACTCATTCCTGCAACACATTATCTGGGTGGTTGTGTGTCGAGGACAATTGTATAACAAAACATTTATCATTTAGTCAAATTTTATTTATTACAGTTACGGTTTAGTTGTCATTTATTTACTTTAGGACTTTAATGTATATATTTTTGAATGCCAGTCATTTTTCAAATGCCATTGTTCATCTTGTTGTGCTGTTCGACTATGAAAATAGGGCGGTAAAAAAAGAAACTTTTCCTTCAAAAGGCATGCATTTGCCTGTGGGGTGACTGAATGATTTGTACAAACTTAAACAGTTTTTATTGCATCAAGTCATATTTTAGACAGACCCCTTGTTTGAGAAAAAAATGTTTCTTTTCTTTTTCTTAAACTGTCCTATAGTTTTACATATATGAGATCATTAAGATTTTAATCATGTCATCTTATAGCAAAGCACTTGATTTTTTTTTTATTAGCATTTAAAACTTGGAACAAAATACTGAGTCACACCAATACACAATGACACAAACCAAATGATTTGGAAAGCACATCTTTTTTTTCATTGATTTTAAATGAATAGATACAATATTTGTTATCTATCTTATATAGATCTTATATCTATCTATCTATCTTCTTGATGAATTTATTTTTATTCGTGTGTTCATCTGTATTCCCAGCAGGCTGCAGATGAAGTTCTCAGCTGGATTTCTCCATTTCTTGCCTACTCTGGTTTTAGATTAATTTGGCAGGGAAGAGCATGTCAGCTCATAACTGCCTTGACTGACCTTAACAAGGAACAGAAGTTTCCTCGCTTCGCTCTTGCAGTCTCTATCTTGTATAGAACAGAGTGAGTTTTCTCCAGGTCTTGTAATTTCTATGTAAAACTTACAACTTACCTTGACTTTAAAAAAGTCAACAACCATGGATACAGTCTTCTACCATCACAGACATGCATATTAAGCTGTTCATTATGCCACTCTTATCATTCTTTAATTAAACTACAGCTATTATGCCTTTTGGGTCTTTCTCTTTCTTAATTGTGTCATATATCACCTATTTTCTGGGCTGTTTTGCGGATTTAATGCTCACGCCCACAGCAATCATCTGTATGTGTGGCTTGTTTCCTATAAAGCTTTCGTGCCATTCAGTAACATGTAACATAACTGCCTACCAGCTGGGTTGGCAGATCTTCCACCATCCCAGGTGTTGTTTGAGTTGATTAACAAGCCTCTCAATGAGAGGTTGGGCATTTTCAAATCACGCAGCTGTCCAGTCAGAAAAGATTTGGCCAAGAAATAAAAACAAACAGAAAGAGGAAAAAAAAAGAAGAAGAGGACATTAGTCACGTTACTTTTTTATATGCTGACCATGACTGAGAGAAATATTATTTAAACAGACATCCAATGTAAATATGCCTGAGAGTCTCCCTGGTTTGGTGTTTTTGGGCTTTTGGGATACAATCTTATATTTAACCCAACTAAAATCAATCTAAAACTTCTCATCTGATAACCGGACATACATTTGTTTGGTCCATACTGCCTTTTTAAGAAAGTTGCATGTAATTAACTGTACTTGGGGCAACTTAAATACAGTAAAAAAAATACCACAGAGCTTCAACCAACATTCCCCCAAGACATGACCGGTGCCACCAGTCATTCTATCCTTTTATCTTATGTTGTATTGACCGAGGTTTGATAGTAGAGTAGGGGCATCTTTTTAAATGCTTCTTGTCCTATTAGCCTTCCCTCTACCACAAGACCTTCATTTAGCTTGACTCCTCTTTGCACTCTCTAATGCACTTGCCCCTGTTTTTCTTTTGTCTTCCTTTAGAACCATAACATTTTCCTCCAGGAGAAATAAAAACATCCTCTCTAATGTTTCTAACCCCTTTTTTCATGTTCTCCCAGGCTTTAAATACTCTGCATTGTTTCCTTAGTGAACTGCATTGGTAGTGATGCCACACTTGTGGATTTTTTTTATATTCAGAACAGGCATCAATGAAGCACATAATCATTTCAAGTGAACTCACTCCGTCATGTTTGACCTCATTTCTGGTTTTCCAGTGAAACAAACAAAAAAAAATCGTTTTGCATTTCAGCTATTGAAAAACCACATATAAGGCTTGAAATGTATTTTATTGAGTAGAGTTGCACATTTCTTCAATTGTAAACTATTTGCATTTCATAGATTTAGAAACTAAGCATTGATGTTGTGTTTTCTACCAGTAGGCAAGTATAATTAAGCCTAGAAAAATGAATGATGTGTTTACTTTGGTACAATCAGTTAGTGTCCATGAATGTATGGCTTGCAGCTGCTTTTATAAATCACTATTTTTTGTTTTGTTTTCTGAAGATCTTGGTTCAATTTTACTTTCACTTACTTGGCTTTGTTGATTCGATTCTTCAGGAATTGTTGGTGTATGTGATATGATGGGACAGACTGGAAAACAGTCTGAAAAAACAGACTTTTGGGGAAAAAACTAAAAGAAACTGGACAACTGAGGGACAGAGTGAGGACATAGGCTTTGATTCAGATAATAATGTTTACGTTGTGTTTCAATATTGAGGAATATCTCATATTTGTAGGCTGCAACTACAGTCTACTTACTGATGACCAGTTGCTAATATTCATGTAAATATATTTTTCCTTTTTTTTGCTTTTTATGTTTCTTAATATTTTAGATGTATGCTTGCACTTGCGAATAGTTTTTTCAGTGTCTGATCCTCAAAGCCGATGTCCAGAAGGTAAACTTATGTAAACAGGGTTGAGGGGTGTTTTTTCTGTCACACCTCTTCCCTAGGTTTACATTCTGTACATCAGCTTTGAGAATCAGATGTGAAGACGAAGGAATGAGCAGCTGCTGTTAGACTTGTTCATTCCTATCACTGAAGGTCCAGTGCATGACTGCGTAATAATGCCTGCTTGATTACCTTTGGATTTGCCATTCACACGATTTTGTTTTTGGCTCTGTACTTTGTTTTTGTTTAGTTATAAAACATTGATTTTAGTGCATCGGTAAGAAATAATTAGCAATTAATTTATGACTTTCTCACCTAGTGCTTAAGTCTGTTCAGATAACCTCAGCCAACCACAGTTAACGCCATATAAAATCAATGCAGAGACAAATATCGAGACAAAACCAAACTACTATATATTTTTTTATATGAAGCATACATTCCATTTATCTATTATTGTCATAATAAATAAATATAAAATATAAAAATAAAGACACACCCTCAAATATATACATATCTTCTAGAGAATCTGTTTTTACATTACACTTGCAGGTTTGCTGAACCTTGATTGACTCTCTATAGAGTCATCATGTAATAAAAACTTGCATGTACATGCATGTTCCTGCGTACTCTGTCACTGAGAAATGCTTTGCTCTCAGTAGCTGAATGTAAAAAAAAAGAAAAAAAAAGAAAACACTCTTCTGGTGCCAGTATCTGTATCGCACATCATTCTACACAGTGAAGGTCAAATACACTCTAAAATAAAAAATAACAAATGCACTTTTTTAGAAGCTGGAAGTTTATTTTTCGACAAGATATCACATTGGCTTAAAAACCGTGAAATAAATCTCTCTATTGTTATGATCCATTTATTCGAGTTTTCTATATCTCCTAAATATACGTATATACACTGTATACCGTCCACTGGGGGCGATTGTGAATTTAACAGACCATTCAAAAATAATGAGGTCTCCCTTCACAGTTGTACTCTTCCCCTTGTTTTCAACTCTGAATTAACCCAATAGACTTTGTGAAAATGTGGTTTTTCATCATGCATGGAACTGATTCAAAGCTGCACAGCATAGACTTAGAGATATATACTTCCTGCAGAAGGTACATTATGAGTTACCTTAACAGTTACAACCATATGAAATTGTATTATAACATTGCTAAATTGAACCAGCTGTTTGCCATCAAACACCGCAACAGTGTTTTGCTGTATCACCGATTCCCAGTGAACATTAAGGAGAAGCTGTACAGCTGTATGTCCTGTTTAACATCTCGTTGACTTGGTTTAAAGATCTGAATTTTTCCCTTGTCGTCTCGCACTGTAATTTGCCGTCTATGTGAAATTGATTCCTTCCAGCAGAGAATATGTAACACAGTAAATCTCCTACCTGCAAGACAAAAACAGACAGTTTGTGGGTGGGGGTGGAGAGTGATGACTCATGCTCACAGTACAGGTCCCTCCCTTTCCATTTCCTTCAGTGTCCAATCACTTCTTCCTCAGCTGTCACTCATCTCATCCAAATTAGATTCCAACAATTCCTTACGTAGCCATATATAAATGACTATTTGCTGTGATCCAAACGGTGCAATCCACATCATTTTAACACACGGAATAAAATTTGCAGCACAGACCTTTTCCCTGCGTCTTTAATGTTTCGGTCATGCGTCTTCACATATTTCACCTGAAAAGCTCAATAATTTTCCTTCTTGAATAGACTTCAAACTTCCTTTGAATATAAACATGCGTAATGCTTTCATGTTATGAGCTACAGATACCCCTTTCCAGCTTTGTCTAGAAGGTGAAAGAAGAAGGAATAATTGTTTCCTTGAATTGCCCATCTACACTAAGTATTGAGTTATTGGCTCACAATGCTGTTTCTCCAGGGATCTCCTCAGCACCACTGTGGTGTAAGAGCTCGTCTCAGGACCTCTTCAAGTGGGTGGATGCTTGACATGGGCTTTATGAGCTTTATGGGGAGGATGACAGGAACCAGGGTTTTCCTCTTAGCACAGAAAAAAATACAAACAAAAACTGTTGGATAAAGGCAGCTGGTGTGAGTAGAGCTAAAGGTGAGGATAGAAAATGGGGAATTTTGGAGACAGAAGGCCTGTGAAGATACTTGGATCCATTCATTAATATACTATATACCATCTAACAATGGTTTTGTATGCTGAAGTCTGTAGACCCTAAATAGTACAGAGGTGATTTAGTGTTTACAGCATTTTAATGTATGACAAATTATGCTGTAGGAAGCTTCTCCATACGCTGCACAATCTGTGTCCACAGAGAGTTGTGCACATGTTCGTACTATATTGAGAGTCTGTGTTGGTATAGTGCACCCATAGACTTTATATAAAAAATGAATGGTGCTATCTTTGTTGCAGGTTTGGGTTACAGAATGGATTTTGCAGAGAAAGAACAAGTGTATTCTGTTTCAGAGGTATTTTTCTATATAAGCCTTTGTAAAATAAGCCAACATCTCATTCAAGTTAAACATTAGTTTCTATATAAATATGTAGAACAAACTAGCTGAAGGCAATTTGTTGTGAAACAGCCTTGACAGTTTACTAGTCAAAGGTGTTTTGAAAGGTATTTTTTGTTTTATATAAATGCCGTTTCAAACAACAATCAAGTCAAATATTTTTATTTAAATGATCAAGTAAATAAAATAAAATTTAGTTAGAAAATTATATCTTAATATATGTTAATATATGGTCATGGGCCATTTCTGGGAGGTTTGCAGGCCAGAAAGGTTCCCCCGGGCCAGGAATTTGTGACTGTTGACGTAGAGTGTTCATTAGACCTAATTAAAATAATCACTTCCACTATCTACATGATACTGGACTACAGAGAACCCACATATGGACAGAACATGCAAACTCCACGAAGAAAGACCATCTGTCAACTTTGGGGAATAAACTGTTGATAGTTTTTGGTGTGAAGCAAAAAATCTTTTCCACTTAAAGCCATCATCTCCATTTATTTTACAAATTGGGTTACAGTGATGTGTTGGTTGTCACAGAAATGGGAGTTCTTGCTGAAGAAATTTAGGAAACTTGGTACAGTAAGGTTACCTGTGCATATTCCTTATTAGGAGTGTGGATATTTAAGAACCACCAAGTGTGATTATTAATATAAAATACGTTTAGTTTAATTACTCCAGTAGTTGTATTAGTTTTATTTATAGTCGACCTAATTCTTTATCATCCACTTCCTGCAGTCAGACAGTAATGCATATTATTTATGGCCATTATGAGAGTCAAAACAGATTAAAACAAAGCAGCAGGCTCACAGCAGGCAGGCATTAGAGACGCTCAGTGTGTGAACAACACACACAAAGCAAAGGGACCTTGCACTCAGGCCTTGTCACAGGCATGGTTGGATAACTGCGTTTACCTCACAGTGACCTTAGTGGACCCTTAGTGACGCAGAAGTAACACCAGGTGTTTTTGTTTCTGCAGACAAGCTCAGTGAGATTTATTTATAGGCAAAGATTCAATCGCTCTCAGAGGTACTGTATATGGGATACAAATGTTTAAAAGTCTGCATTTTGTCACTGATATGGACCAAAGAAAAGATAATGACGTATTTGTTTTAAATGAATGAGTGAAGTTTTTAATAATTACTGAGAGGAAAACACAGTTGCGACCAGTCCCTACTTCTTAACAGTCACTGACCGGTTTTAAATAGCTGTTGAACCCAAGAGTTTGGGCTATTGCGCAATAATACTTTACATTTTTTAAGCTTTTAAATAATTATGCTAAGCATTTGTTAGCAAACATTGTAAATTCTCCATAATGTGTGTGCAGCAACATATCTATATCTTATTGTTTCTCAACATAAGGATTCAAAAGTTGTGTAATTCACCACAGATTTCCACAGACTATACAACCAGGTATGCATACTGTACATGATCTCAGTAAAATACAGGGTGTGTAGGGGTGTTTATGTGAAGGTTTAAGGAGTTCAGCAATGTGATAATGTGGTGTGCTAATAATGTCAGTTCTGTCTCTGAAATACATTTCTACTGGTGTTTTCATTTTTTATATCCAACAGCCTCCTTATCCTTATTGGGCTCAACTTTTAGCCACATGGCAGCAAGTAACTCTACTTGACAGTTGACAAGCTGACTAATACAGTTGTAGAATGCATCACGATGGACTGTTAGGGACCGATTATCATGGTCAAGAACAACGGCGTCACTAAAGTTTTGAAAGTAATTCTATAAGCCATATTTCCACTTTTTTATTGATGAAATAATTAATTAATAATACTTTTCATTAGGATAGGTCACGAATAAAAACAGGTGTAAAACACATACATCTACCTGCTGTTATTTGTCGTTCAAAAGCCTTTTATCTACCTGCTGTTATTTGTCGTTCTGTGATACATATAGTGAAAAGGCTTTTGTCATATTCAGTTTTATCTCAATTTATCATGATTAATCATGCATAATTGCTGCCAAGATAAATAACCAATAATCTTGATTAATCCACAGCTGCCTCGTTATTAATCGTATTAAAAATTTGAATCGTTTGACAACCCTAAGAAAGACCATCACTTTCCACCAGCGATCGACCTGGTGACCTTATTGCAAACCACTCTTGCTTATCAAAAGTTATGTTTAATAAACACATTTTTAATCCTTCATTCTCACTGCCACTAGAATGCCTACTTTATTGTTGTATGCTTTTAGAACTTTTTTTTACATAGTTGACAGGATGATCCCTACTAAATAATAATACACATTTAATATTTAATAATAACCAGGCTATTTCACTACATTTTCCCCATTTTATGTCTCAACCCTTCCACTTTAACAATAACATGTTTTTTAAGGTGATTTGCTGGCGCTCAAGTGATTCTTGTTCTCCGCTGATTGATGTCAGCTTGAATAAGAGCATGATAGTTTTCAAACAGAGAGAGGTTTTAATCACTGCAGCACTTGAAACCTACTGTATCACTTCAATTCAAACGTGTTGCTGCAAGCATGCACACCAGAGCTAAGGTTAGCTGCAACAATCCCAGTACAGAGAAACGATGAAGCTAACCCTTCAAAGAGCAGATGTTGAATATATATTACACACTGAAAATAAAAATAAAACTTCACTGAGCTACAAAACCATAATTTGTATTCAGTTTGGAGCTAAAAAACTCTTCAATGTAACAGGTTTATATTTGAACTGTGAGTTTTCCTTTAAGTTTACATACCAATTATCAACAAATGTATGGTAATGAAAAGCCTTTGCTGCCCAGCACTCATTATTATCAGCTTTTACTGTCATGGCAAATAATAACCTTAAAATGTATGATATAGCCTGAACTTGATGTCCTTAAAGTTTCAACGTAAAGGATTGGTGTTGCAGTAAAATACACATAACCATGTGTTTCATATGTCCATATGTTGTGACAGATGACATACCACACCTTTCAACATGTAGACTTATCACATTTTTGAGACATGATATGGAATTGAACCTCCCAGGTGCTGTTGTACTCAACAGCCACACCCTTTTCACTTTAGCTATCAAAGGAGTGTACCTTAGTCTCATTACTGCTTTTCAATTCAAAAACCCAGCCTGACAGACACATATACACCAATTACTTAAAAACCCATTAGGAGGAGTCAAAAATGTTTACTAAATGACTTGACCTACATCTGACACATCTGACATGGGTGTGTTTTCGGACCCAAAGGGAGCAGCCGCTCTTGTTCCCACGTGTCTTGTCCTACCAGACTGAAATACCTCTGCTGGTGTCTCCATCGAAGTCAAGCCAAAAGACTGCAAGCAGCAGTGGATGGAGGAGCAAAGAAAGTGTTTGTTAACTCTGTAACATTCCTTTGACAAAGGAGAGATTAGAGTAACATACAGGCAGGCATTTGGAAAAAGCCCTCTGGCTAAGAGTTTAGTCAACATTTTTCTGCTCCTCTATCACTTGTTCACTTACTTATTCACACACACAGACACACACTCCCCCCCCCCCCCCCCCCCCCCCCCCTACTCTCTCTCTCGCTCTCTCTCCCCCAGACACACACAGGTGGCAGGTTTGGTAGACTTTAAATTAAAGCCACATGTGCCTCAGACGTCGCTGATCACCATCAACACAATCTCTTGACATAGTAATCGCAGGAAGCTTTCATGCCTTTTGACTTTGTCTGCTCTCACTGGCCATCTGTCTGCTGCACCCCCACCTCCTCTGCCTACTTGCAGACCAGCGCACACACCTATCATAACTCTTTAGAGTTAAGCAGAGAACGATTCGATTAATTATTCATACCCTTTTAAATTAGGCTTAAAAAAAAGGTTACATTGAAACAACGATACAGTGGAGAGAGCAAAACTAAATTATAACAAGGACATCCCGCCATGAGCATCTTGTGAAAGGGAATGAATTGCACGAGCGTAATTTCCACATAGCAACAGTTAGGAAGACTCTAATATCCACTGAACACAATGAGTGTGGTAATCTTCTGAGAGACTAATTTGCTCCGCAACAGCCGTCAGTCCCAACCTTCATACATTTGTCCCTTCGTTCGTACCGGGCTCAGAGGCTGCAACCAGGCAAATTCATGCTCACTTTCTATCCACCCATGAACTATGTGTGACAGAAGAAAGAAATGCAAACCGGTTACCTCCACTCTTGCCATGGCAACGGACGCGACAAGAAAAGCGATCCTGTACCTGTGTATCTGTCTCCCTAATGGTCTGAGTGTTGGTGTAACAAGATCTGTAAAAACTCCCCTCAATGACATTTTAGATCCCCCACTGTAACTGACCTGGGCTGGGGAGTCACAAGTAGGATTTAGGTGAGTACTCAGACTTCTCTCAGGTTCCTCTTCCCCTTTTCCTAATGAATTCAACCATAAGAAGACTCCAGATGAGACCCTTTTGCCCACATGACCAAGATATTCTTTACACTTGAATGAGCTGTATGAACTACGCTTGCAAAAAAGTTTTGCACCACGCTTGCACCACGCGCTGTATGAACTACGCTTGCAAAAAAGTGACCAAAAAGTTTTTTTTTTGCACCACGCTACATTAACGTGATCCAAACGTCTTGGACACGTCACGTCTTACGTAGACGACATGCAGACTCTCTATTTCCTCAAATAGCTCAAATTAAAAATGCAGTTGGCTAACTCCTCAAAAAAAGAGTGCCCTGCATTATAACACCTTGTGTCTTCATTGGCAGACTGCACCGCACCAACCACTCCTAACTCTCCTGTTCCCTCTGCTGGGAAAGGCAGATATTACACACCTTTAATGATAGCAGAACAGTCTGCAGCGCACTTTTGTTTTAAGTTTCATCTGTTCATGAAGAGACTGACACGACCTATTGTGTAGTCTTCTGGCTTAATTCCAGTCTGCTGCTTTTTCTACTAAGGCCTCCTCTAGGTGAGAGCTTCGCTGACACTTCTCTGTATGAAATATCAATGTGAATGACTCACTCCCCAAGTTTGGTGTCAATCATCCTTGCAAATGCCAATTCCATTAACACACAATCCTATCAAAAAAGGAGCACTTCAGACATTTGGTGGCAAAGGTCTCGGGCTCTGTGAAAAAATTGGGAAGATATTTTCGAAGTGTGCTGGAGTTTTTGGACCTTTGTTATTATTAACATTATCGACGGCTTAGCTAATGTTCAATTACTAAAGTTCACGGTTCTGTTGTTTGGGGTGAATTTTAAATTGTGCATGCATGTGCGTATGTGTGTGTGAGGTAGGATAAGGTGAAATTCTTAAACGCCATGAAACCAGATAATGTGAATTCTCGGTGCAGCACTAACTACAATACATATTCAGTGTTTTCTTTTCACCCGACAAACTTCTAAGACGTCTGAGAATCTGATGGTGGTCTGGAATAAGAACCTTGTTTTTTCTTCTTCTGGCCACAGCTGAAGTCTCTGAATTTGACAAAACATTGTTGTGCTACTCTTCCCAGTAGGGCACCAGTTTGTCTTCTGGTTGTCTGTGTTGACTGTTTCAATAAAAAGCCTGCCTACTTACTGTTTGTATTTCTGTTTTCCTTTTACCTTTTTTTTGCACTGAATAGCACAACAAGCAAGTTCATTATGCGTGTGACTCATCCCACTAGCCCACACCCCCTCCCCATCTGCTGCTGTGCACTGGAAAGGAGAGGGAACCGCCATTGATCACTTCTTCCCTCACACATGCACGCACACACCCTACCTTCAACGTCACTATCGATCGACAGGTTTAATGTTTTTTTGCGGGGAAGAGCTGTCATTTCCTTTTCTGTCATTTTACATCTGTTCTCCACCGCTTGCTGACATTATGATAAATCACAGAGCAAAAATGTAAGAAAAAGAGAAAAAGTAGAGCATAATACAGCCAATTATTCAAGCAGACTCCGAGTGTTCAGTCAGTCCAGGGTTGGGATTTGTCTGTGTGCGTTTGTGTATCACTGAACAAATACATGGTTCAAGGAATAAGAAAATATCCACGGACAGGACTTTGAACGTCATATGCCACTGATACAGAGGAGTGGAGCACCCAGATGACTAAAATGTTTCCTCAGTTAAACCTTATCTTACTAACTATGATAAAAAAAATCAACATGATTAATCTATTATACATTCGAAATGTTGATACCTGCAATACAGTCTGTAATAAGAGGTGACCACCAGGTGGCGTACACTTTTGTTTTCATCTAACTTTTTAACTGTGTTGAACAGCAGTTCCCAAACTTTTTTGGCGGCCCCACCCCTTCCTCCCAAAAAAGCAACACAACTGTTCAAATGACCACAACACACATATGACACATACACAGTATATACTATAGCTTGCATTTATTTATTAATTAAAATTACAAATTTGCACGTATTTGTTGTGTGAAAAAATTACTTAAAAAAACCTAAAAAACGCCAACTTCCATCACATTTTTTATCTCATGCACCCCCTAGTGGCATACCCCAGGTTTGCCCGCACCACACTTTGGGGAGAAGATATTTGTACATATTGCTGTAATTTTGTAAATGTCATTTTTTGCGCTTTTCTGCTGCGTAAGTGAGGCAAGAACTCAGTCCGACACAGTCCGGGACTAATTTTGTTTGATTCGTATTCATTTTTATGACGTTTGATATTTTACCTAGGAAACAGATCTGGCCTGCAGGCAGACCAGTGTATGTAAATATTATGTGTGGTAGTCCTGTGCAGCATTGGTATTCTATGGTATGCAGATTCCCTTGTTTTGTGAAAAGCTAGACAGTGTTTTCCTGAAGTTGTCCTGAGTCCATGGAACTCTTTCTGAAAATACTTGATAAGACTTGAGGTTCACACACGATCGGCAGCAACTTTAACCACTTGGACTTCACTCATACAGACTTCTCCTGCCTCCAATTATCTCTCTGTACTGTTGCCCACTGTAGACAGGAAAGGGGAAAAAAACAATCATGTGCTGAGAAAAGTTTTTTTTTTAATTGACAGGAGGATTGTCTTGCCTTGAAAAGTCTTCCGGAGGAGGATTGTCTTGCCTTGAAAAGTCTTTTTCCCTTTGTCCCTGATCTTGATTTTCAAAACTCACCACTTAACCTACTAATTTAGGAACCAGACAGAGTGTTTCATGCCTGACTTTTCTGACTTATTTCATCTTTCCTCTGTGTTCCAGACATTGATGTCTTAAATCCCCCTTCGTGTTAAATGAAAGTTTATGGGATTATCAAAGTACAGATTTTTATTCTCATCGCACATTAAAAGTACGGGGATTTTTGGAGATATAAATGGTTTAATGTTACACAATTATTTTTCTGTTCTTAATTTTTCAGAACAAATGACACAATGAAAGTGTCATTACTATTTGTATTTCATCTTATTTTTATGACATGGATGAAAGATATTGAATCAACTTCCATTACAAATAAAGAGAATAGTTTCAATCTTTCCTTAAAATTATGATTTTTAACGTCATGGCATTAAATAACTGATTCTAATGTTTAATGTAGAAACCTTTTTCATTTCAGATTTTAATATTCTCACTTAATTAATTCTTTTTTAGATTCTCATCAGTGCTGCCACCAGCACATTATTGTAGTACACTGAGGCGAAGAACTGTTTAACTTTAAAGTGAAAAAAACGACCTTTTTCTACCCATACGTTTTTCACACATACATTACTGCCTTTTTCTGTGCAGAGTTGACATGTTATTTCAATATTAATGTGCATAGTCACATTACAGATTGGTTGTTTGTCTCCACTGTATGTCACCTTGTGATGGACTGTTGACCCTTTAGTGGTGGTGTGTGGTATTTAACCACCAAGTTAGTAACTTGGTGGTTATTTTTACTATTTTCAAAGACTGCATTTCCTTGTTTGGCATTTTGAGGTCAACACGTCAGAACAGAGGACACTGAGCAAGTGTTTCCCGCTCTGAGGGTACAAAGTGACTGGAAGCACATGGTCGGTCATATTACACATCATACTTTTACTATGACATATTTAGTCAGGAGCATGTGGCAGTATCAGGACATAAGAGTTAATGTTTTTTTTTTTTCAGGTAAAATTGAGGCCACCTACATCAGTCTGTTACAGGAAACATCACTGTACTGCAGTGTTAGTGAGAGCTCTGTGTCCCCATTCACTACTGTAAAGGCCTTGTTTATCATTTGAATGGGTTGTAGGATGAATGAAATGTTGCAAATACAAACTTAACCATAATGGTGTTGGAATGATCGAAGATACTTGAATTTAGATAAACAGAGAATCTGGTCGTAATTTACAGCTTAACTTTACATGAATAACAATAACAAGAAACGTGACCAGACATAACCGATATTACAATGAAATTGGGGTAAAATTAGGAAAAAAGTCGTTGTGTTGGTGAGCTGCCATCTAGATCTATCAATGTTTTTACATGTAAATGTCCTGCCTAGTTTATCATCTGGATAAACAAGACATTTACAAGTGACTTTTTGTTTACAGGTATTTAACCAAAATGTGTTCGTTATATTTAACAGTTGAACCTTCTTCTTTCAACTGTTCCCTTCAGGGTTCAGTGGATCATCTGTCTCCATCTTTGTCTATCCCCCGCCTCTTCTACTTTTATAGCAACAATCAACACGTCCACCTTCACAACATCTGTAAAACCTATGACAATTTACCTGGATTAATCATGGTAAATCACAATAGCTATTAACCATGCTTAATCCTGATTAACCACCGCTGCCATGTGATTAATCCAAATACAGGTTTGAATCAATTGACAGCTGCATTACCAACAACAATCAACAATGATCATATTGAATCATTGTTCAAGTGTTTTTTTTCTAAATTTATTTTAACAAGTAGTAGATTGACAAACTCATGGCAGATCAAATGAACCTCAAAGGCACCGTGAGGCATTCAAATTGAAACAGTAAATCTATTTTTATATACCATACAATACTCAGGTTTAACCTCGCAAAAATGAAGAAGCTGTGTGAGTTTGAAGCAGTAGCAGTATTGCTTAGCTTGACTCAAAGTTTCTAGTCACCCAGGATTCTGAAGGAAAGACGCTACAAAAAAGCTTTTTAAACAGACACACTCCATGATGTTCTGGTTCTTCTTTATGCTGAAGACAGTTCTTGGTTTTGGGTTATTTTATCCAACATTATTCCTGGCCAGACTTCTGGCTCCATTTGCAAAAAAATGAATACCTAGACTAGTAGTGAACCTCCACCATGCTCTTCTGTTGTCTGTGGAAACTTTCATTGCACCACTAGTCATTTTTCTGCACCCAGCACCTCGTGGTGTGAACAGATGATTCTACTTGTATTTGGATATTTTAATTGGAACCCAATTGATGTAAATGAGTTCTAATGGTTTCTGCGAGTTCTTAGCTGATAAATCTTTAGCCTTGAGGATAAAGTGAGAGACACACAAACCAAGAAACCCGTCACTGGGACTGTGTTGCTGTAGGGATGCTGTGGATGATGTGTTTCCAACACGAGAGTGGCCTTAAGCATACACCTCAAGCATACCCACTGCCAGAGGACATTGTTATTGTTATCACTGACTAAAGAAAATCTAAGATGAGAGAACTGAAGACCAACATCCAAGCCTGAAGACCCCAAAAGTCTGAAAGATGATGTTGGGAAACAACTGCCTGAAATGACAGCAGTCTGTTGTTCAGAAAAGGTGAACACTCTTGACTGCGATAATAACTCTGACCTTGTGTTTTTTTAAGGAAATCCTTCTGATCTTTTTTTGATCTTGATTCATTCTTAAGAGGAAGGTGTTTAATTGTCTGTGCTTTGTGTCCAAAACACATGTTAATTGAGAAGGAATTTAGTCTTTTTTTTAGGGCTAATATTCTTGTGCCTTGACTGTGTGGTCTATATTGCTCTTCTTAGTTATAAACCTCTGGCATCTGTGACTACAGCATAAGCATCAGAATCTTTTTTTTTTCATTTGCATATGTTTAAAACACAGAAGTTGTGTACGTGTTGTCAAAGTACAAAAAGTTTTCGTTCTCTTCAAAATCGTTTTTTTTTTTTTTTTACTTTTTTGTAAAATATATTTCAAGCTTCTACTTTACAAAAAACAGATGAGATGACACATATTCAGAAAAGTTTACTTTTAAGTCCCACTTGCCCCTGCTCAGCTGTGAGCACTGGGAAGATAACTAACATTGTGATGATGAGCTGGTGAATCATGTACATGGAGTCCTGTTGTGAGAAAAATGTGTTGTTGTTTTCTTGCTTTCTCACATGTAGGTGGTCCTGGACATGACATTTGGAGGTGGCGGTCATACCACAGCAATCGTGAACACGGTCCCTGAAGTCAAAGTGCTGGCCTTAGACCGAGACCCCCAAGCATACGCCCTGGCCCAGCGGTTAGCAGAGGAACACCGGTGGGTGATTTAATGATAAGGATCGACCAGACCGTAACACGAGTTACGGCTGCGTCGTCCGCCCAGACAATTGTTTACACTCTGTCACTGTAATGTTTTACCACGGGTTTTCAGTGTCACAGCTGCCAGCGTGACCATTTGGAGCGGTGTTTATAATGCAGCCATTATTTCTCAAAACATGCTGTAGGTGTGATGTAGTATCGCAGTTCTCCCCGTGTTTTCTCGCTTCTTGCCTGAGCTCGATCAAATACTGCTCGCTAAGCTACAGCCCCTGAGTTTCAGAATCCAGTCAAATCCTTTCCTTCTTCTTAACTTAAAGCTTCTCTTCCCCCCACGCAAAGCTGGTGGGCCCGGCATGTCATTTGTCAGAGTAAGGGCCCACGCCTGCAGTGTGAGGGAGATGCTGCCTCCCACGGAGGATCTATAAGATAGATGGAAAGGGGGGGGCAGAGAAGTTAGAAAATTGTGTGCGTGTGTGTGTGTGAGAGGTTAGAAAATTGTGTGCGTGTGTGTGTGAGAGGGAGAAACACAGAGAGAGAGAGAGAGAAGTGGGAGAGATAAGGACAGTTTCTGACTCTATGTGTGTGTGTGTGTGTAAGCAAGGCACAACAAGATGAAAATGAGATGTTCCTAAGACCATAGCGTGGGAAGGAATCCTTTTACGTAGATTCTGGGGAAACCTCTCTCAAGGGAATTTGCCAGAGAAACGTATCTGTGAGCAGGGAATGACAATTAAAAGAGAGAGAGAGAGAGGGAGAGAGAGAGAGGGAGAACACTGTATTCTGTCAGCAGCAATATACCCCCGCTGTAAACTCCTCCACGCCTACTCATGATGAAAGTTGAGAGAAGCTTGAGGAATCTAGTCATTAACCAATATTATTGGAAGCCTGAGTAAAAGACCCTGGAAACCTACGCAGTGCATCCACCCAAGGTTAGAGGATTTTCTCTCTCCTCCCCGTCCTCCTCCTCCTCCTCCCCCTCCTCTTCCTCCTCTCCTTTCGATTGTGCCATGAGAATCCCATGCTGACGTGCAAACTGTTGAGTGTTTAGGCGAACCTGAAACCAGTTTTAGTACACCTTCAACTAAACATCTGTAATGTAATAACAGTGTTCCCTAAATGATATACACCCATGTCTTAAGTGGGATTTGTCTCCAGCGTGTGGAGCCCTGCTGGTCTGCCTTTTTTCTTTTTTTTTTTATATCATTCTCGTTGTTGCTATGACTTCCCTGCCACTGCAGTTGTGCCAGCAAGGATGTTCTAAATCAGTAGAAAGCCCCCAAAACTTCAGAAACACGACATAGGTTTTAATTTCTCGCCACACGAAAATACATTTCAAAATGAGATGCGACAGTAACTGTCTGCAGGCTGTATCCAGATTGTTGGTTTTATTTGGATTCCAACACTTTGGCACATAAAGCTCAGCTTGCTCACGTCCCCGTCTGTCCTCTTTCTTATTTGGGCTTATTGCATCAACAAAGTCGATGATGCTTTCGACGCTCTGTTTAATTCACTAATTAACTTTTTAACGTGACTATTAAAAGATTTTTTTTGTTTTTTGTTTTTTCAAAAGTTTCCGTGAAATTTAACGGAAGGGAACAAAATTGCTCTTTGGACACTGTGATCTTTTAAAAAGAACTTCTGGTAGTTGAACAGTAAAGTAAAATACAACAGTATGTGATTTATTTCGTTCACAAAAAAAAGAAAAAAAGAATTCAGTATCAATTTAAAAAACGAAACCTTAGGACACTGTGATCTGCTGAAAAGAATTCCTGACAGAGAAAAAAAAACTCCTGAACCTCAGGACACCTCCTTACCTCAATGCAAAGGTTGCATTTAATATTTAAACATTTGTTATAAATTATACCGCTCCCTGCTCTTCTATACCACTTTTGCGGGTTAAGTAGGGCAGAACAAATGTTGATCAAAAAATATGAAGACCAGGCCCAGGGTGCTGTTTCTGTTTCTTCACAGGACTGTAGATATTTTCATCGCCGCTCCCCTGCTGAAAGCAATCAATCAGTATCTTGTCTAAGCCTTCAATGACGCAGGTAAAGGAACTGTCAGGTCCACACAGGGGAATATTTCAAGCCTCATATGTGAAGAGCACCATGTTAAACGAGCATGCACTCAGGATGCTGTTGAGGCACTTGATGTCCCCGCAGAATGTGCTCTTATTCAACACAGACAAGTTCACACTAGGGCAGATTTAGCCAGGGAACGGCCTGTGACAAAATGAGGAGGTGTGGCAAAACGTCATTTAGCGTAGAGTAAAGTACAATAGCATTTATTCATTTCATTTATTTCACTCATATAAACGAAATCTATTGCCTCCCATCATTTATACCTTATGTTAAGGGTGAATAACTTGCCCAAAACCCCAGGCTACCTCCTTACCTGAATAACACTCAAAATCAGAGCCTAAACAACAATTTACGATTAGTGATTGGGACAAGGAACCATTCAGCTGACTGGATTTTTGCCTGTGTTAAACACATTTAAATCATAAGTCGGAAAATGTATTTCAAACCTTAAAATGTTCTCTTTGGGAAAACCCAACCGTTCCCAGTTATTTGGCATCCTAGATTAGTAAAGCGACGATAAACAGAGTCTTTTATTCAATCCTCTAATTCTTACACAGTCCTAAACTAACCCGTGGTCTGATTTCTTTACCCACTAACTGAAGTCTGAAGTGTGGCTCTGCTAAGGGGGTTTAAAACATTTACACCCTGATATATTTTTTTTATTACACAGTGTAAATGCATCAGTGGCATTCCACTTGTTTTTGTACTGCAGCGAATAAGTCATTAAACGGCCCCTCTTCTTCTCGAGATATTTTTTATATATATTTTTTCCCCCTTTGCATGCCTTTAACAAGGTGCACATCTCAAGCAGAAGGCAATTATAGGCTCACACTTGGACCTCAGCAGAGACACCATCAAAACGTGTCCTCTTCAATAATACAAGACCTTACATAAGGTATTTAGATCTCCAAGTCTGTGTCTCAGCCACATAAAGAAGTTAATAATTTAGAAATGTTATGTAACTGTTTTGCATATTATTGACTTCTCTGGCAGGTCACAAAAACACACTGTAAATGAAGTTGTAGTGTGTGGTAATGGTCTTGTCCATTCTGCAGGTCTAGACATTTGAAAATACCCAATAAAAACCAAGACAAAAAAAAAAACCAAGAGACAAAGGTTTAGGGCAGAAATGTCTAGAACATTTCCCCATGAGTTGATAATAATAAGATCAAACAGGTTTGAATTTATCATGTTTGTGAACGTAGCTGCACTTCCTGGCTAGGCTAACCTAACCCCACCCTGCTTTCCCATGATTCTTTAGCATGGAGCTCTGCATTATATTTGTTGCATTACTACTGTCTACTGTGTCCATTTCACTTTGGTATCTTGGTAAACAGGGGCTCCTCCACTTACGTCACAGTTCCGTATCTAAGTCACTCAGCTACGCTAACACAGTGGTAACATCACAATTTAGGACATAAAAACGTCAGAAAAGTCTCATTTAAGCCCCGGAGCCAAAATGAAGGGCGAAAAGTTTCAAAACAACAGAGTGAAGTGAAGCACGATCCACTGTGGTGACCGTCTAACACGTTTAGCTCCGCTCGCTACCGTGCGTACTAGTTTTTTTAATGCCATATGTCGGAATGGCGGAACTGGACTTTCTAAAATAAATCTTTGGGAGATGGCGATGTGACTGCGAACATCCGTAGTTCGAGGACGACATACACCGAGGAACGCCTGTACTTGGTTTTTTTTTACTCCTGGAAGATGACCAACAACGTACACAGAATAGGAAGAA
>NC_024311.1:3894001-3967474 GCF_000523025.1 Cynoglossus semilaevis | reverse complement strand
ATACAGCTTCATATATCCCTGTGATATAAGTGATTTATCTATATGTAATGCCAGGCCTTTAAATTGAATTACTTAAAAAAAGCATGCTACAGTTGGCTGCATGTTTAATTTTTACTTTTCCTGGGATTTTGAAAACACTATTATTGAAGAGAATGTGGTAGAGTACATACCAAAGTATGTACTTTCATATATATCATATGGTTAGATAGATAGATAGATAGATGGATAGAATGAAACAGCTACATGAAAAGTGACAGTCTGTGGATGACATGATTCATCCAAGATGTCAGTGCAAAATCAGTTTCATTTAGTCCAGGTGTGTTTTGAGGTTCTTAAAGGTGATGAGAGCAGTGGCTGCTGCTGGGAGGGGTTGGGTTGACGTCTCTGTTTGTGTGTGTGTGTAAAAGTGACTGGGGGCCAGGGCGTGAGATTTCAAAGGGGTGTGTGCGTGTATATATGTGTGTGCATGGGGCGACGGTCTATTTGTGAGTGTGTGAGGGGGAGCATGAGATTTGTATCCGTTTGTGTGCAGCGGGGTGTGCGTGTGTGTTCTAGGTATAGCTGTGCTCGCGGTGAAAACATTTTTGGTAAAATCGTTTACTTTTGTTTGCTAATTCTAGCAAGTGGTAAAATAGACAAATTAGGGACAAATAAAATGTTTTTCGAGTGTCACAATCTGGCCTCTTGCCGTACATTGGATGTTTTTCGAGTGTCACAATCTGGCCTTATGCCGTACATTGGACACCCCAAGGCTAGAAGAAGGTCAAAAGGTAACAATGAGAATCATGATTTGGCACAAAACTTTAGTAGTTAGATTTCCTTTGTTGAGTTCAGTTCCAAAGAGAATCAATAAAGATGAATGTAGCGAAACAAAATACATAATCCTTGACCAAAGAATGTGCACCTGCAACTTTGAATACCAAGTGGAAAAATACAATAAAGATGGTGAACAACAGAAGGATATTGTGCATAAATTGGAAGGAAGCAACAAGGACTTTCCAAGCCTTACTATGGATTTGTCAACACATAAATCACTGTGCAGGAGAGTGCTTAGCAACAGCTAAGCAGTAGAAGGTCCTGGCAGCATTTGCGAAATTTCTCCCTTGGTACTTGTCTTGGCTTTGGTGATGGATAACCTGCTAATTTTGTTCTTTTTTGGAAAAGCCTCCAGTTAAGTTTGAGGAACATCCAGTTGAAAAATCCAATCCACAACATGAGATCAGGATGACAGCACTAGGTTCAGTTATATTAAAATTTGGAATATAACAGCTGCCATTGTTTTGTTTGCTATGACCGAAGTGAAGATGCCGGTCTGGTACTGGTCCACGTTTTGTGTAAGGTTCCTAACTTACCAACGTCCATTTCCATCCCTGGCAGCCAGATGCATAAGGAACCTTGTAAATGTATGGATTTCAAGTCCTTTTTTTCCCTTCTGCTCTCATCTGTGTTCACACAGTGTTAAAAGGTCACATCAAAAATGCATGAACATGGCTGGAGGATGTCACCGCTGGTGTACACAGGAACTGTGACTGAGTTCATAGTCCCCTCTCAAACATGGTCGGATCTCAACAAGACATGCAGCTGGGTTCCATGCAAACATGTAATTTTGCTGGTAAAATACTGCTGAGTAATCAGTTAGATAAACATGACATTATCGCTCGGATTTGTCTTGTCTTTGACTTTAGTTGATTATTTTCGCTTTTTTTTTAAAACAGTAAAATATGGAAAACAATGCATGGAATCACATTTGTTATGCATTAAAGAGGAAACTGTACCTCTACTTACTGGTAACCACAGTCAATGAATGATAATACACAGCTCTACATTTACTCAGCCCTAGTGGCAGACTTTCCAATGGCGTTGGATCATAATGATCTTTAGACATGTAATATCAATATGATGCAAGTACAAAGGTTTTTGAGGGGGCTAGGTTTTGAGGTCCATCACTGCAGTTTTCTTCTGAGTAGTGTTGTTGCTTACAGAAAGAAATAGCTGTTGTCTTGATTGAATGCTCGGGATCGATCAATCACTCAGTCAGTCAGTCAGTCAGTCTGTGTCGTTCTCTCTGTCTGTCTGTCGATTTTTATGTAAATACAAATAATTTTATATTTAATTTATTTTAGAATTAACATGATAATTGTCAAAACAGGCCAGTCAGATGTATTGGTATAGCCTGAATTCACCAAAAATATTTTGCCTCAATGAACTTTTTACATACAAAAACAATTCTTCCAACACACACTGCAAAATGTTTACTTCCATAAAGCAAGTATGTCATGTACTCTCACTGAATATATAAATCAAGTGTCCTCTCTCAGGTCTGTACGTGTAAAATAAGTTTGTGCAGCTGTATCACAGTCACAGGAAATAAGTCAGAACACATGATGAACACAATTTTTTTTTTTGACCAGGAACACAGCACAGAAACCTAAATGTTGAGCCAAATTTTACACTACTATGCAAAGGCCCTATCTTGTAATTTACTTTTTTTGTCATTATATTATTTCTACCTTGCTAACATTGTTCCATATGCACTCACGTGTACATGGTATTTTTATTTATTTATTTTTTAACAGTTGTTTTATCTTTGTTTATGTTTTATTCATTTTGAATGTTGTCCATAGTGGTGTGAAACCACTGCTTGGCAGATTCAGTGAGCTGGAGGTCCTGCTGTCCGACATGAACATTCAGCCGTGCAGCATTGATGCCGTCTTGATGGACGCCGGCTGCTCCTCCATGCAGATGGATCAGTCAGACAGAGGCTTCTCCCTGAGCAGAGACGGGCCGTTGGATATGAGAATGGATGGAGACAGGTAAGAGATGTGATGTCTGCTCTCCGTACGAAGACGCTGAAGCAGCGGTGCCTTAAAATCACCTGAGCGGCCACTGGAGCAGTGAATAATAAAACTGTTGACACAGAGAGCTGCAAACTACAGAGGACAATGGAGATCTCAAAATAGTTGGTTTTCATTTTTTCACTCATAAAGACTCTGCGAGAGATTGAGTTTATCGTGGATTTTTTTAGTGATCATAAATAATAATTTTAAAAAATGCTGTTGCTGTTAATTAATCTGAACACACAAAGAAAATTCATTAGTGCTTTTATTTTCATATTCATCTGCGTGTCTGGGTAAGTGGCTGTGTGTGCGTGTGAGTCACTGGGATTAAAATCTAATTTTTAATGAATGTTTTCACACACATAAATGAATTATGGCAGCACAGTGTGCCAGAAAAGAAAAAGATTTTATGTTTGTTTGTGAGAATTTGCACAGATTGCCTTGGTCTTTTTTATTCTCTTACATCCTTTCTATTCATAACTGTCAACCATAAAGGTGTTCAGCTGCATCTCAGAGTTGTCAGGATTCAATGCTCTCAGCAAGGACGTGACGTCAAGCAGCTTAATTGGGCTTCTCTTTGTGCGTAGGTACCTCGACGTGCCCTGCGCTGCTGACGTTGTGAATACCTTGGATCAACAGGCTCTTGCATCCATCCTCACTGCATATGGGGAAGAAAGACACGCCAGGAAAATAGCTTCAGCCATTGTAATGGCACGCCGTGTCAACCCCATCACCAGGACACAGCAGCTGGCCAGCGTGGTAGCAGGTTAGCGAGATACTATACTGTTTAAATCCCTGTAGCTCGGTGGAAGCTGTGGGGGGAAAAATAGGAGTTATTAGTGCTGTCTCCCAGTGGAATCTGAGAAAATTACCCGCTCGGTGATCCTGTTTCCTGCCTGTGGTTTGGGTGTCTGTCCTTCACATCTTCCTTTGAAAGAGGGGGGGGGGGGGGGGGGAAGGTGACATAAAGACAAAGGCTGGAGTGTCTGGAACCGAGTGTGACTGAACCTAAACAGTATGTCACACACGATAGCCCTCTCTCTTCCGTTTCATCACATTCATCCTTCTCCTCTTCCCCTTTCCTCGTTTCTATAGCCACAAACACACGGCGACACAAACACCCGCATGTGCTCAGACACACACGTGTGCATTAAGACTGGATCACATTATTTGTTTTTACTGATTGTTTTTCTTCTTCTTCTTCTCCTCCTCCTCCTCCTCCTCCTTTGCCTGAAGATTTGAGCGTCTGAAGGAGTGAGATGTCATTTCAATTGTTATTGCACAGAGCAGTATGTGCGTCAGTGTCACCCTGGGAGAACAGGTGTGAGTAAGAGCAGCAGTTTGATCTTTGTTTGAAAAGCAAAGCACGTCACCACCACCCATGTTTATTTGGAACAATCCAAGTGGACTCGATTTGAGAAAAGTTGCAGGTGTGGCTTTGTTATTGGTTATTATTCAGACAGATAATGCACAGTAACAGGAGACAGGATGAGGAGGTCTGTGTTCACTGGTGGGCAGGCATGTCAGCCTATAGTCAGACAAATACGATCTGGTTTGAAGTCGGACCTTTTGAGGCTCACTGTCCGCAGTGGAGATTTAGATATTAATCCTATTTAATTAGCACATATTTAATTAGCACATATTTAATTAGCACATATTTAATTAGCACATAATGACATTTACTGACATATTTTTACATTTCCTCCTCGAAATACAAATTCATATTTTCTATTGCTGAATGTTATTAGGAGGAGCTGCAGCCAGTCGTTGTCATGCTGACATATAGTTGAAGGCATGGGTGTCCAAAACCTTTTCAAAGAGGGTCAGATTTGATGAGGTGATCATGTGTGAGGGTCAAATTAACATCTCAGGTCATCTTATGACAAAGGCTGCAGGCCTTATAAAATTTGACTATGGGCCGCAATTGGCCCCCGAGCCAGAATTTGTACACATCTGCCTTAGAGACAAACAGCATACACTCTCACACCTACAGTCAGTCTGGTCTCATATCTAAAAGCTAAGCAGATAATCCTGATCGGGAGTATTTTGGTCTCTTACTTCCACCATCTTCATGCCCTTCTTCACTACATTCATTAACCTTCCTCTACATTGTTCAATAAATCCACGATCTCTCCTCAGCATGTGTCCAAACCATCTTCCCCCGGCCTTCTACCACTGTTTTTCTCCCGACTGATCTACCTTCGATTCTTCTCTGATCAGCTCATTCCTAATCCCATTAGCAGCTCTGCCACTTCCTTTTCATCTACTCTGCCCAAATATCCAACCATCATAGCAGATCTCACTACCACCACATAGATCTTCACTCTAGTTTTGCTGCTCTCACTCCGTAGCACTTTGGACACAAGTCCAAGCCGCTGGGAAAAACAACTAAAAAAGTGACTTGATGAGGTGTAAACTCCTTATCTATCCACTGTGCTGTGGTTCTGTGGTGTAGTGCTAGTCACGCCTACCTCATACTCGGAAGGTCCTGGGCACGAGCCCCAGACAAACCACATACTTGGCGCCTCCAAGGGGGCAGCCTGTTGCAGCAGATTTCAACAATTTCCCCAGTGTGGGATCAATTAAGTTCCTATTATAATTATTTAACCTGAAAGAGACATTAGCACAGACGGCGCTAAGGCGCTACCACAGGTGTTTTATTAAATTGCTAATATCGTAGCAGAACAAATCTGACAATAAAACTTGTTCTGATCCAGATTTCTGACATTTGACAATGAGACGCTGAACTGTGGTAGGAAGACACATAACACTTCCTGGCCGCCGTGCAGCTGGTTGCGATAAAAGGTTTCAGAGATTTCGGTCACTTGTTCGGCGTGTATTTAGGAGTACAACTATTTGAATGAAGTATGAGGCCGATGCAGCCTGAACATGGCCCTGTCAACCAGAACGGTTGTTTTATTGTCCTTAGTCATAAAAACAAGTAAAAAAAAAAGAAGATAAAACCCCTTTGTTAAGTTTGGATATAAAAAAGCAGCCCTGGCGTCTAATATTTTCCCTGCAGGATATAAAAAAGCAGCCCTGGCGTCTACTTCTTTAATATTTTCCCTGCGCTCAGTCGACACACTAATGCCTTAATAAACTATGTAGGTGATGTATCACCCTTATGCTCTCAGTGTTGCTTAAAGTCAATAAGTAATTAACAAATAAATTATTCAACCCTTTTGATGAGTGACTAATTCGTTGGAATGTTGTTGTTTTTTTTTTCCAACAAAGCAAATCCTGTGATTTGACTCTGTTAAATGAGATTTTCTTTTTGTTTCGTTCCTCTGCTCCTCTCATCACCAAAGCGAGTTAACATCCCCTGACAAATGTAACGGCACTTTCTCCAAATGGTATATTGTAAGAATTAATTGACTCATTAATACAAAATAAACAATCATTATTGCATAGTAGAGAGTTGCCAACATTGTCCACAGATGACGAACCGGAGCATCAAACACCGGACCTTTGTGTTGTAATCCCTGGTCTTCTCCGTGGATCTGTGTGTAGGACCACTGAGAGATGGATTAGAGAGAGGAAGAGATCAGAGGGCGTGGTGAGGCCAGGCCAGGGCTGGGCCGTGCTGCGCAGGCATCGTATTGATTCCAGCGTGAGTCACACCTTGGGCTGTTTAGTGCAGGAGGAGAGAAATGCCACATCGCTCACTCTGCCTTTAGAGCTGTTTCTCTGGGTCTAGAAGGTGTTTAATTGTTCTTTTGTTTTCTCGCCGGTGGTTATGGGCTGGTGATGACGCTTTTGTTTCTGTGGCGTCCAGCAAAGTTCATGAAGTTTCCATGTCACTCAAACTACCGGATTGACATTTACTCTTCTGTGAATTTAGATGATTTTTCACGTGGTTGTGAGAAACGAAAACGTTTTACCGCATGTTTCCAGTCGGAAATGACCTTTGCTAACATTCACATGCATTTTGAGTTAGAATCAAACAAATAAGGAGGAAGTGAAAGCATCAGCTTTAGGATGATTTAGTTGAAATGTAGTTGAAAAAATTATAAAAAAATTCAAATAAAAAAAAAACATTCATCCTCGAACCAAATAAAAAAAAAAAGCTGCTCATCTTTTTACTCAGGCATGTTACTATCAGTGCTAAATATCATTTATAGAGCACTGCACTTGGGCCTCAGTAGAATAATGGTTGGTGCTCTTCACTAACATCAAAGAGCTGTTTTGATCCCCTGCTTTTCTGTAAAGTATGTGTCAAATGAACTCTTTTTTTAGGGCTTAAATTAAAAATATACCAAGTCCTGTCTCAGTGAGTATGGATTAGGTCAATGCAGCAATTCACCAAACTTGACATTTTCCACATGACACACAATATAAAATATCTATATCTTTGCCTAAATTTTACCTTATCTTATTTTTTTTTTACTTTTGCACCAGTGCTGCTCTCACCAGTGGAAGTTTAAATAACACATTTTTAATTTTGTTTCGTTTACTTTCTGTTCAGTTTCCTAACCTGCTCCTTAAATATTGAGACAGATCTGCTCTTCATCAGGTGAAGACTCAGTGAAAGGTGACTCATGTGAGTCATTATTTTGCAGCAGCATTAAACTGTCACAAAACAATCAGTCGGTGGGAGTTTGATGTTGGAGTATCTCTTGGGTTTTTTTTCTCCCAGTTCATGTTAAATTTAACTCGTACCCAGCCAGTGTTTCCTCTTTGTTTTTACCTACATCAAAGTAAAAACCTGTTGTGTGAACATGAAATACTCCATCTCAAAGTAATCTCCAAGTCGAGCCTGTGGTGTGGAATAGAAGTTTATCAGATAACGCGGTGTAAAATTTGAGATGTGAAAGTTAACAGTTGTCTCTTTCAAGGCCGTAGCATCACTGTCAACCTCCAACGCTGAGACTGCGTGACGATAAGACATGTTTTTCTAGTGGCAAACCAGTTGCCATGGCCACCACCACAATAAAGTCACTCTGAATGGAAATAAAAAAGAGTGTTTGGCCAATGAAAACAACCGTTCATAGGTTCATCAAATGGCTCCAACTTTGACGTACAAGGAAATGATAAAAAATATTTTTCAGTCAGAAATGGGGAAAGTTTACCTTTAATCTCCAACTTTAGCGTTAGCCGGAAAGCAGAGTTTGTTGCAGTGAACAGTAGCTTGCATAACAAATGCACTTACAAATGTAAAAAAACAATGGCTTTTACTGCCACTAGTTAATGTCCTCTGTTCTGCTCATTAATTAACCGCTGGCTAAAATACATATTGAATTTGTTCGAAAATTTAAAAAGACAGAACGTGTCTTTTTAAGGCAAAAAAACCCCAACAAAAATAATCTCATATTTTACTTTACAGCTTTAGCCAAATTTAAGTGGAGAATTAAGCAGAAAGACCCTAAAAAAAAGATGACCGATTGTGGTGCATCCTACACAGGTCTGGAATAATAATCTGGAATAATACCGTTTCTGCTGTGGCTCCCAGCCAAACCATTTACTAACTGCATGTCGGAAGACTAATCTAACATTCCCCGAGCTTAAAAATAGTATGGGTATTTATTAATATTATGACTTACTGACTAAGAGCAGCGGACGACGTTGTTAATCACCGCAGGGCAGGAGATCTGCAGCCTTCCATCTCCACTGCTTGTGTTTTTCCATCCTGCACTTATCTGGACACGAGCATAAGCAAACCATTTTTTTTCTCAGTGTCCTCTGCTTGAAAGTTAAAGAGTAAACAGAGTTTTCTCCGTGTTAAAACCTATTCAAACTCCACTCTGTACAAGTGACATTTTTTTCAGATATGGACCTTTAAAAAAATTCCTGTAAAGTCAATTCTGGACATTTCGTCAGGGTCAGCCACGTTCGGAACAGCAGGCGAATGTGTCTGGAACATGCAGGTGGCACTTGGGTTGAGCAGGCAGGAGGCAGGCCACTCGCCCACGCACACACGTATTTGTGAATATCCAGAGCTTCTCCCTCGTTGTATTTTCTCACGGGCCTACTCGGACATGATCTGGAAATGTGACAGGGGAGTCGGCAGGAGGCGGTTTGTGTCACACATAACTTTCTTAAAGTGTCAAGAAAGTGGCTGTACTCTTTTGTTTTGTTTTGGGTTTTTATTTTGTTTTGTTTTTTTACCTGAAAGCAACTACAGAAAAAATGTCAAATATGGTAGAACTAAATCTTAGAAAAATAACACGAGGTATTTATTAAAAGTGGCTTCATATTTAGTTGGTCGTGTCATTTTAAAATTCTGTCTTCTACAGCTCGCACTTGGCTTGGAAGACAAGAGATTCTTCTTAAAGGGCTTAAAAAAACAATTCTGACAGTCAGCTCACTTCTTCTTTGGCAGCTGTCAGACTTTGAGTTGCACTAGTGCCCCCTCCTGTTTCTAGTTTGTAAATAAAAACATAGTACTGTACAGCTTTACTGTAGATGGACATGTACTGTAGCTACATATATATGTACATATATTTCCTGTGGGCTAGAGAAGATAAGTTAAAGATAATAAATAATATTTTAGTGCTATAGTTAAAGAAATGACTTCTTTGAAGTAATTGGAGCCAGCTTTGTTATTTGCGTTTGACCTCTACAACTATAATTGACCTTACTCTGCTTTCTTTGTCCTAAGGATCACTTCCTGCTGCCGTTGCCTACGCGCGTAAAGACCGACTGCACAGACCTGCGCACGTCGCCACCAAGACGTTCCAAGCTTTACGCATCTTTGTGAACGACGAGATGAACGAACTCCACGCCGGCCTGCGCGCGGCCCAGGCCGTGCTGAGGCCGGGAGGACGCCTGTGTGTGATCACCTTTCACTCACTCGAAGACAGACTGGTCAAGCGTTTCCTCAGGGGAGACGATTTGTCAAACCTAGATCAGCATCACTTCAGCCCGAAGAAGCAAAAAGGCAGGAAAGAAAAACCGCAGGATGAGAACGGAGACGGTGGAAGGGCTGTCTGGCTCCCCCTGCAAAGAAAGGTCACGGTCCCAAAGAAGGACGATGTGATTGACAATCCACGAGGACGCTCTGCTAAACTCAGGGCGGCAACGAAATGTTAACAATGTTCTTGTTTTTTTGTTTTTTTTAAATTAATCACAATAATGTGGGAAATACAGATTTATCCCTACACACGTGGCTCTTTTTGGTGTTTATGTAAACTTTTCTTAGAAATTATTTGCAGCCTCAATGATAAGAAGCTTTGAGGTCGGAGCCACTGGGTGACGTCCATCACACCCCCCACCTTTGGTCAACCCAACCTAGTCCAGCATGTTGTTTGTGACTGTGGAAGAAAACCAAAGTACCTGTTAAAAACCCACCCACTGTTCTTGTTGTAAGGCAAGAGCACTGACCACTCCTCCACCGTGGGGCCCGTTGTTTCACCTGCTGTTTTGTATGTAATTTTCCATTGACGTCTGATGGAGCGACTGCTCTGCTGCACATCCTGAACCAGTAGGTACTGAATGACACCAGTGTCAGCAGTGGCGCTGATGTTCTCCGACGATAGTGTTACCATCCTTTTGATCTTTACTATTGTACTTATTGTAATTGCGTCTTCAGGTTTGTTCACACTTTTCCTCCACTCCCAGTTTAGTGTACTCTTAATATAACCCTACTTGTTACCTTGGAAACTAAGAGGCACACACGCAACATTTAACTGTGTCTAAAATTATACGTGGTTATAATCAAATATAAAGCAGAGCCATATTGTTTATTTGAACGTCCCTCTCCTTTGACACGACTGGATGCTGAACGATGCAGGTGACTGTGTTCCACGTCCCACGAACAGACCCTCCTACTGGAAATCCAGCTGGAGGTCTGGATAACTATTTATCACATGCAAATTCTCTAAAAAAAAAAACCATGGAAACTGTAACCTCACGGCTGAGATAAATAACTGCACAGCAAAACTTTAACTCGGTCCTGATTCTATATGTGAACCACAGACTTAAAGGCCGTGCAGCTACATTTGTTCGAAAACATCCTTAAATTATGCTCTACCACACAGAGAGAATTTCAATGAGACCTTTGAAGCCTACAGAGAGCTGACCCTGGTCCTCCTCAACAGTCTACCATATTGTAATGACCAGTCTTCATGTTTTTGGACTTTGAGTTTCAACAGAAACCCCACACACAAACTGCAAACTTCAGGGGCAGAGCGAGTTTATCTTAGCTTGAATACTTGCCCACGGACCATATTTCGGAGAAAATCTATCTTACTGCTGGGTTTTAGTGTTTATTTTAGCCAAAAACACATTGACACACAAATGTTTTTTTTTTACCTGTAGCAATTAAAACATTTTTTATTAAAGATTTGAATGATTTGTTTAGAAGACACAAAGACTGAAAACATAGCACCTTTGGCTGGATTACCAAACATTAAAACAAAAACGATGACAGGACCAAAGCTCCAGGTCAGTTTGATTACGTTTCTACTTTTCAAGTTTATTTTTTTTATTTGATCATTTAAAAGAGCACAAAAAGACGAAGGTGATGTAGAAAGAAAACTGTTCTTTCCTGCCTGAATCAACAGGTCGATCTTCTCTTCTCCTCCACAATGACAGACTCCGACCCACCGCTGGATGTTCGTCTACCTCCAGCTTTCTGTTATTTTTCCATTTTAGGTGGAGAGATGTGAACCAGATGCTGTGACCATCAGCTCCCTAGGAGAGAGACATGTGCCAGCTGGTGGCTCCGCACTCTGAAGAATGTATGAGTTTCACAGCGTCGGAAAAACAGGTATATATATGTATATATATATATATAAAAACTTGATTCTATCCACATCTTTGCTCCCTCCCTCCTCGTCTCACTCCCCGCCCATCTCTGCCACTCCGTCTGCTATAAAAAGATTATTCACCGAAAAACACTGAGGTCAAAGCTGTTTTGAATATTTTTCGTGATTGACGCAGGCCCCGGAGGTCTCATGGGAGGCAGATCCAAATATGAAAAGAGGCGCCATGTTGGATAACAGCGAAAGTGCGCAGCTACAGGCTGCCACTGTTTTTACCCCGACTTATAGTTTAAAGTGAAGGCTCCAAAGCTGACATTGAAAAGAGTCGAAGCAGGGTTAGGGTTGAAGGAAGTTGAAAAGACATGACAACAACGTGCATTTGACTGTTTGTTTAGTGAGGCCTCAGAAAACATCAGAGACCTGATGAGCCCGAAGATGATGTTTGCAGCGCCACGCTGGTCAACAGTGGTCAGTGTTGTTGACGTTCAGCAGAAACCTGATTGGTAGTTGTGTGTCGTTTTCTCCCAGTGCAGTACTTCAGATTCTTTCATTAATCTCTACTATGACCGTAATGAATGTAATCCAGGTATTTGCCAGAGATTTTTAACATATTTGGGAGATAGAAGAGAAGAAACAAAAACCTGTTGTTGCCTGGAGGCTTTAAATACAAACCGGGGAAAAACATGAACTTAGAACTGTCAAATAAGAACACAGAGCTTCTCTTTGAGGACTCTAATGTGTGGAGGAAAATGAAGTAAAACAATAGTAAGTATTTTTATAGCTGTGTGAACAACTGGATGCAGTTAGTACTGATGCTTCCTCTTGGAAGGATAGATAGATAGATCGATCAATAGACAGATCAATAGATTGATAGACAGAGATCGATCGATAGATAGATACGTCGATAGATAGATAGATAGATCTATCGATCGATAGATGGATGGATACATTTGATGTCTGTTGGCATTTAGTGGCATCAACAGAATTTGCAGTTGATTGCTTGTTTATACATGAAACAGAAAGAGTGACACCAGTCTTTACCACAGTGTTTGGAGGGCTGGATCAGAAAGCCCAGTGGGCCGTATCTAGCCCGCAGACCATAGTTTGCCCAGGTTTGGTTTAGGGTCTCTCTATTACTTAGATTTTTCTATAGAATTTGACAAAGTTCTTCACTAGTTTCAGAAGTTCCATGGTTTTCATCTCTGTCAATAGAAAATGACATCACTTGTCACATGATACGTAGCGGCGATAATCCTTTTCCCGACACTCCTTTGATTCCCACCCTGTGTTCCAGGTCTTTTCTATAGAATTGATTTCATAACTCCATCTAAAGGTGTGTAATCCATCCTGGTGTTTAAACCGTTCACAGGATTCTGGTTTGTTCTCTCACCGTCACCCCAGACATCTTCTCCGTGTCAAGTGGAGCACAGGGTGACCTGATGTCAGCTCACTCACTTCAGAGTCTGAGGCTGAAGGAGACACGAAGCTAAACTTTTGTAGCCTTCCATAACGGCCGACTGCAGTTTTTTATTTTTTTAGTTTACAAGCAGCCATTTGATTTCTGTACATTTTTCCGGTTGGAAAAGTGTGGATTTCTGGGCTGAAATATTCCACACAATGTAATGTATTTTATACTGCTTTAATTCAATTACACTCTAATAAAACATGACTCAGCGAAGGATGTGACTGTAAAGACACGGCTCACCTAAACCCACAGCTTTTATAACCACTGCCGCTTTAAAATGTTGAAGCAGAACAACTATATGAATAATTTACTGAAGCCATAATGCTAAGTCATAACCTTTCTTTAAAACAAACTGTTGTTCAGTGCCCGTTGTGAGCTCCTTCAGTGTTAGTGTCTCGGAGTGTGCTGCACTTGTAGTTATACACCAAGGTTAGAGGAAGTAATGCTGGTCGACTGTCCACCAGAGTCCTTCATCTCTCTGAGAGTCTAAGCCAGTGGTTCTCAAACTGTGGTACGTGTACCACCGGTGGTACGCGGGGAAAATTCATATTTTTACATTTACATTTTCAATTGAATAAATCTGAAACATACCAGGCATAATTAATACAACATTTAAACATAAACATTTCTAAACATCTCTCCTGTGGTGGAAGCTAACAGTGAAGGCCTCTGCTGCTATATTCTAATGTTGGTCATCATGGTGGTACTCAGAGAGCTCCATGTTTTCTCAGGTGGTACAGAGTAGAAAAAGGTTGAGAACCACTGGTGTAAGTCGTACAGTATTTTGCTAGTTACCTTGATGTTCGCACTCTCTGTTTAGCTAACAATGCTCACAGGTGTTTTCCTGTTTATCTCACATTTCTAGCATTTCGTGAGGTCATAGAAATTCATCCAGTTTGTTCAGTTAAATGGCCAGACTTGTTCTAAAGTCTCCTCTGCAGGTGAGGTCACCTTTCAGTGTTTGTCAGGCTCAGACACCAGGGTCAGGTTTGAGGCGGTGGGCCAGGGGCGTCCGACAGCACCCCTACTCTCCCACATCTGTGCGCAAAAATTCTGATTACAATTTATAGTCCACTTGAGGTTTTTTTTTTGCTCTGGTTAGTGTGACTCCGGCCAGCTGAAAAATAAAACAATGAATTGGACTCCAATCAGGTTCACACAAACAGAACTGAGTACGGGCGTAAACAGGCTGAGGGATGACAGAGCTGAATATACTTACAGCCAACTGAGATATTATAACAATCCTGCTGTGTTCTCACTGCAGAGTCTTTCATGAGGTGCACTTCTTGTATCCAGTGGACAATGAATGAGTTACAGGATTAGATTTATACCAAACAATATCACTGCACCGCAGCACTCAACTTATGGAGAAGGGCTTTAAATGCAGCGTTTGCACAACCTGCAGGGGAGGAGAGCAAACAGTACGCTGGCGTTTTCCAAACATAATGACAAAATTTGAAATAAATCAAATGGAAATGATCCTATTGTATTTTTTATGATGAGATTGTAATTGCAAAGCTATGTCTATGCCATGGGCTTTACCAAATGCTAGTTTTGGAACTGACATGAAACTGAACACTGTTGTGTTTTTAAAAAATGCCTTAATACATTTTTGCAGAAGCTCAAATGGTCTGAACGATCGAAACATTACTGCACACACTGTATTTACAATTTTGTAAATTGCTATGTCAGAAAATGGCCCCGATATGAGTGCGGCTGGTCGTTGATGTGCCCCGACTTAACAACTTCCCGTGTTTATGTTTTCGGAAGCGTTCATACAAGGCAACACAGTGGTGAGGTAACCATCAAAGAAAAGCAGGAGGTTATCTATTAAAGCATGGAGTGAAGGTGTGTTATAGTCATTTACACTTGTTCCACCTCTATCATTTTAACCCCAGGGTGACAGTGGAGTGTGTGACCTCAGTTTCACTGTCATTTTACAGAGTGTGTCGCTAAGAGCCAGACGGAGGACTGCTGGGAATATTACAGGTCTGTTCCCAGACGGGCAATTTTCCCTACGGTGGGATAATGACAGTAAGTAGGGGGTGGTAAATTTTAACATTTACTCCACGCCTACTTGGTGATTCATTCTACCGCCACCATCCAATGCATCGCCTCATTGGTGTTGAATACAGAGATTGTTTCGTGTCTGCGTTTCCTTCTGCAACCTTTATTTTAAGGTTTTAGTTTTTTTCATTCGAAAAATTAACCATATAAAACCATTTGTACGATATTTGCTTCACAAGACCCTGAGTGAAAAAAAATGCCTCGTGTTCTTTGTTTTCAAAATGTTACAGGCAAAATTGCTTTTTTATATCTGAAATGAATATTTTTGTGTGCCAAAAATATAGGGTATCAAATAATATACAAAGAATATCTCAAAAATATCATAAAAACTAAGCAACATTCCTTTATTTTTATTTTGCAATAATGTTGCATAAATGTCTCAGTTCCAAAAATTTAAAAATAAAATTGTAATAAAAAGGTTTTATTTTAATGTGTCAACCCTTACAGAGTTTAATGTCTCTAATGTGTCAACCCTTACAGAGTTTAATTTTTTTTTTACTTTGTTCTTTTTTTTCTCTTTTTTTTTTTGCAGATCTACAAGAAATTGGCAGCTGTTTAAGAAGGAGGCAATGAGGTAAAATAAAAATACAAAAGACCAATAAAACTTCTGGAAAAACACCTGAGAAAATAACCAAATATAACAGTGCACAATAGATATTTGACCGTCATCTATTCTAAGTATATTTCTAATGACAATGTAAAAATAAGTCTTTTGTATCAAGTATTTTTTTTCCCCTGAAGAGGCCTTAGTAGGACCTGAAGTATTTGCTGATACTTGGCCGTCTCAGAAACAGGGGGAAATATCTGAATAAGGCTTTAGTGTCCGTGCAGTGGGTACTTGGTGATTTCTCCAGTCAACACTCATGACCAGATCTATGTTTCTCAGAGAAACCATCTAAATAAAGTTACCTCATTTCTTATATTTTATTTGTATTTCCTCTTCCGACCAACAGGTGTTCCATTCAGGGCGTTCCAAGGGCAACAGGAAACAATAAGCTTGTATTATTTCCTTCCGTCTTCTTTTTTGCTTTTGTTTTTTAAAATAAAAGAAACAACTGTGACTCTTAGATCTGTATTAGATAAAGCTTTATTTTCTTGCAAGAAAGAAAGTAAAACTAGCAGAGATTTTTTTTTTTTTTTTTTTTTTGCTCTCTACCAGACAACAAATTAGTCATGAAAATTCAACAAAAAAACCCTCAGGCTTCACCCTAAGATTGGCCCCTGAAAACTTTGATGAATTTTCGATGGTTATCCAAATTATATTATAATTTGTCCGTGAGGTGTTGTTTGCACATGATATACGCATAAATATAAGATATAAGTAACAGCAGGTATATGTAAAGGCCAGTTCTCCTCCTGACTCTCACACAGAAGCACAAAATATTCAAATGATTTCAGACGAGCCAGTATCAAAATAACCTGAATGCCTTTCTTTGTAGGTGTTTATTTAAATATAGCCCTTAGCAACAACTACACCCTAATTTACACCACTGGCTCTCCAATCAGACCAACTGTAGTTGCAACACTGCAATTTCAAACACTGTTTTTGCCCATATTATACAGTATGTGTTTAAACACAAATGTCGATTCCTACGACAATGAGTTTTAGGCAGAAACTGAAGCCACAAAGTCGGACTTCTTACATGGAAACGAGGACAGTTGACTCAGCTGTGAACGCAGATATAAGAACTGCTCAGGGGCAGGGCATTAATGTAGACCATTATAGGTGTACAGAATTATCAATGTCACTCATAAATGGGACTCCATATGGATTATCTTCATGGTTCTCATCGGGTCAGGGAATAAAATGGAGTTCAAATAGGTTTGTTTGGATGAACGCCATTTCAAACCGATTCAAATATGCTTTGAAAAAATGTTACATCTAAAGAGATGACTGTGCATTCACCAAGTATAGCCAAAGCAGGTTGACTCAGGGAAGACATTGAAAATGGAGGTTCAGGTTTTAGTTAGGACTAAAGGTCTCCTCAATCCCGAGAAGTACATCTTCTGTGCGACGAAGAACATGGAGTCCTGAAAGTGATGGTATGTCCCCTCTGTCCCCCAGAGTCCTGTAAGTGGGCCTGGGACTACACAGTAAGAGATGAGGGTTTTTATCCAGCCAACATCCACAGACGCTCTACAGTGGGTTCTTGTTGGTGCTTCACAATGTTCCTGCCAGGTTCTACCAAAACTAAGTAAACTAGCAGAGATTTTTTTTGATGATGTTTGAAGGGTAGAGATAGAGATAGAGAGAGACAGAGAGAGAGAGAGAGAGAGCAAGAGGGGGAGAGAGAGACAGGCAGACAACTTGATGATATATGGATGGATGAATTGATGGATGGAGATGGATTGGATGATAGGTAGATAGATGGATGGATGGATTGGATAGATAAATAGATTGGATGGATAGATGGATGGATGGATGAATGGATGGATGGATAGATAGGTGGATAGATAGATAGATCGATAGATGGATGGATCGATGGATGGATGGATGGACGGAAGATAGATCGATAGATGGATGGATGGGTGGATGGATAGATAGATAGATCGATAGATGGATGGATGGATGAATGGATGGATGGATAGATGGATAGATGGATGGATTGGATGGATAGATAGGTGGATGGATGGATGGATTGGATGATAGGTAGATAGATGGATGGATGAATAGATAGATGGATGGATGGATTGGATAGATAAATAGATTGGATGGATAGATGGATAGATAGATGGATAGATGGATGGATTGGATGGATAGATGGATGGATTGGATGGATAGATGGATGGATTGGATGATAGGTAGATAGATGGATGGATGAATAGATAGATGGATGGATAGATAGATGGATAGATGGATAGATAGATGGATAGATAGATGGATAGATGGATGGATAGATGGAAGGATGGATGGATGGATGGAAGAAAGATAGATAGATGGATGAATGGACAAATGTACATTTTCACTGCCTCTCATATGTGAGAGAGACTCAAGTTGGGCTGCAGCTCACAAAGAAGTTGAAGCAGAGAAATGCCACAGTGCACGCTGAGTGACGTCAACCAGGAGGCCCCGTGGGGATGAGGTGAGTCAGAGCCAGGGCCGCGGCCTCGCCAGCTCTCCGCAGCCATAAGCGCGTCATCACCAGTCTCACTGACACCCTCTCACATTTCTCTGCATCTGCTTCAATGTGCCTCTGCCTGCCTCCATCCCTCCGCCTACTCAAGAGGATCTCTTCACATCCATGGCAGAAGCCAGTTCTAGCTCTGTCTGTCTGTCTTTGTCTCTCTTTTGGGTGGGTTCTCATCAAGCATGAAATCATTTGTATGTATTGCTGGAATGAAATCTCTTTTTCTTCTCTGTCACTGAAAAATGAGGATCGGAGGAGAATCGGGGGAGACAAAGTGGTGAAGTCACAATGTTTCTTATCATCAAAACACGGAGTTTTCAGACAACTTGGTATGTTAAAAATGATAATTTGGCACCGACACTGTTCAATAGCACAGCTTGGCCGTTCCCGCATAGTGAGTCACACCTTTGATGGACACTGTTAGTCAGACAAGGACAAACAACACACACACACACACACACAAAACATAGCACAAAACACCAGCATCTTGTAACGTCTTTGCTGTATCCATGTTCAGGTTTGAAGAATATATATGTACAGTATATGTGTGTGTGTGTGTGTGTGTCAGCAGTGTAGGTTTAGATTGATAAGGAAGTCATTACAGCAGGATGAAGTTTTAGTGATGGTTTGGAGCTGGCAGGTCTGAGCTGTGATGATTCATCCATCACAAGCACAGGAACACTTTAAATATTTTGAGGGACCACAAGTGGCAGCAAACCTCCATCATTTCACTGCAGAGCTGCACCTTAACTGTCACCGTCTTGCCAACATGGATCAGATATAACGAAAGAAAGATAAAATCATCCCAACTGACTTTTAATTTTTTTTTTTAGTAATAATGAAGGACGTGCAGCACAACATCTTCAGAAGTTCTTTGTGCTTTTCTCCAAGGTAAGGTCACTTCATCAGATCATCTACCAAATGTATTTAACTACGATTAAACAACAATTCCATGGTTTATTTACATCTTCTTTCTCCAGCTTTGTCATGTTTTCTTACGTATTGAGCGGATGATTCGATGGAATTCATGATAACAGAATCAAATCACAATCACTGCAACCAATTAATACATTTTGCCGGCACTGAATATGACGAGTGCCAGATGTTTTAATTTTTAGAAAAATGGCCAAACAACAGATTCAGATCCAAATCAGAGCTCCTGTGATCAGGGACCAAAAATAAATTCCACTATATCTTTTGAACTAACAGACACACACATGAAGAACACTAGACATGCCTCGTGCTGTGACCATTTCCTTGACATATTGGCAGAGACCTTTGAGGGAAATATTGGAGCCAACGCAACAGGGAGGGGTCGCAGATATAGGGGGGTGAAAGAAAAAAAAAAACAGGCTTAATTTGTGTTGCTCTAATCCGTTCTGTTGACACCTGTTTGCAAACCGTCTGCGACGTGCTTCAGCTCCATTCATGGCTGCTACAGACGTTGGCTGGGACGAACACGAGGGCGTCTGCCGGAGGAGGGGGGGGTCGGTGGGAGCAGCAGCAGCAGCAACAGCAGTGGGGTTGCTGTTGGGTTGCAAGCAGGGTGGGGGGAAGCAGCTCGCCCAGGAGAAAGAGGTCTGCACCACATACAACATTCAAGCGGACATTTGACGTCAGTGCATCAATAATTAAAGCATTTTATTCATAGCCTGGGAGAAAAAGAATCAATTGACAAATCACATATTCACTTTGAGTTACTTGGCAAATGGCAAGACAATTGAAATGCATGACATGTCTTTGTTGTCTGTGTGTGCGTTTGTCTGCGAAGCCCTTTACACCTCCGTCTATTTATAGTTCCCATGTTGTTTTCCGAAGACGTTCTTTAAAATATGTCGAAGGTACGCAAAGAAATTGTGAGTCACTCCCGGGTTTCTGAGGCTACGGCTGTGATTGCTTCCGTTCAGAGTTAATTTCAAGAAGCATAAAACACGTCGTGTTGGTTCCTTCTGACCTGCTCTGGCGCAGCAGCCTCCCTGTTTGTTTGATATTTATTGCTGTTACTTCTCATTAATTCATCATTGTTGTGTGCGTGGATTGAACGTGGAGCAAAAGGCAGATTTTCAACAGAATTCTGGCTGCGTATGAGATTTTTCCAGGTTAAATAAAGGAACAATAGATGGCAGTAATAGAAAGTTGGTTACTGGCAACTGAAACCAAACCAGAAGAAAAATGTATTAGCAGTATTAGCTTACCCTAGCCTAGCCTCGGAAAAGATGGCTTTTGTAATCCATGTTAATTCATAAAAAAAATAACAAAATAATCTTAAGTTCTTTAGGACAATAACACAGTGTAAAGTTTTCAAATATGGTTTGATTTATCACAAGGGTTGACTCCCACGTCCGCTACGCCACCCCGCAGGAGCTGGACTGCTGTGCTAACCATTGTGTTTGTCTGTTGGAGAAGGTTCGGACTGAACTACTGAAGATTTCATAAAACAATAATGTTCAACACCGCCGTGAACTCTACAACTCTAAAATAAAATAATAATAAAAAAAAACAAAACAAGTACAACAAAGTACTTTCTAGTTGACCTTCTATCACGGCCCCCCCTGTTGGAGAGAAAGAGAAAGAGATAGATGGTGGCTTAAGGATGATATTTTAGAGATGATATTTACATTTTCATTAGTTCAACATGGAGGTAAAAACTTTAGAGATGATATTTACATTTTCATTATTAAAAAATAGGAATGCCCGCACACAGATAACAGTATCAGTATTGGATATATACTAATTCAAAATACTTGAACTGAGACATTAAGAAGTATTGTGACAGTGCTCTGTACCGGTGAGTACACAAATGAAAATGTCATACTGGTCCTGGTTTGTAACAATGATATTGGGACAGTGACCTTAAGTTCAACATGGAGGTAAAAATCCTTTAAAAACTGAACCAAACCAAGGTAGTAATGCCCTGATGTCATTAGTGTATATTCTATTTTTTAAACATTAAATATTTCTTTTTTTTTATTATTTGATCTTATTTTTATTGCATCTTGAGATTCTAAAATGGATGCTGATACAAAAGAGAATTCACTCCACGTATTGCTGTTTATTACCGTTTATGTGACAAATAAATCTTTTGAATCTTGAACGATTTCAGCAAAATAAACTCGTCTATCGTCCATAAAGTTATTGTCCCAAATAATCTTTTAATTCTTCTTTTCTTGTGTATCAGCAATGCTAGGTCAATGTTTCACTGCAACCCTGCGAGAGTGTTTTGACTCGGGGAAAATGATGAACTGTCCATCAGTCCATCTTCAAGGATATGCCAAGGTCACATGAACACTGAACAGAGGCAAGACAATCGTTAGCTCTGGAGGTTTACAATTAACCTAAAGGTGTTTTTGGTAAATTTGGGAGGAAATATAACAAACAAAAAACCCTTACTCTTACTACCAAACCTTAATGATTACCTGATTACTAATGAACCTCGAAATACCACCGTTCTCAGTGGAGACCTAAAAATGACCCAAAAGGACAAAGGGTCCTTACAAGGTACACCTATCCTTAGACCCTCTCCTCCTATCCACCTCCCACCCACCAGCACAAACACAGACTTCATACAGATGACCTTCTTACTGTGAGCCTGCATCAACCACCGTGCCGTCCTGAAGGGCTTTAAAAGTTTCAGACCTTAAGTCGTACTCCAACTCGGGAGTGAAGTACGGGCACAGTCTCCATCCTAACCAAAGTCACTCACCTGACTTTTTCCCTCCAGGTTCTGAGTGAAGTCTGACAGGTTTCCACATGTGCTAATAACAGCTCTGTCTCTGAGTTCAGGCTCTGACGGTGAATTAGTGTGAGGTTGGCCACACCACATATGTCACTGTGCCATTCTCTGACTCATGGTGTGAGTGAGAGAAGACCGAGGACTGGAGTCAGAGGGTGAGGTGAACTCTGTTCTCCCTCCGCTCACTGAAAACCTTTGTGTGTCTCATCTGTTACTTCACTAATTCAGTTCCATACACACCTACATAATAATGTCAAAGGCGAGACTCTGTGAACAGGAGAGAGCAATTTAATATCTTTAAGCAAAGTCTCTGAGTTTCTGAAATTTAAACTGCCACGTTGGATGTTTATCTGCAGTATCCTGATCTTCTGGTTGTATTTTTGTTTTTATTCACAACATTTGCATTAGTAAAAGATATATATTTGAATTTAAAAAAGTAATATTCGATTTAGTCATCCATTAATTATCTGAAATAAGTATTTCTTTTGTCCAAAAGTGTCAAAAACAACAAAGGTAATTTTTTATAAACCGCCTGAACATCACGTTCGAAAATACCGAGATGCACTTGGCACCATAACACCTCGGGTCAAAGGCCAATGATTGACTTGATTGACAGTGTTGAATATGGACTCTTGATCTGAGACCATATATTTTCAACGCTAATGTTCAATTGTTTATCAACAAATAGTTGGATCAGGTGGCAGGACATGAACCTTTGGACGCACAGGGAGACAGAGGTGAGGTCGGATTGGAGGAGGACTTCGTTTAAACCAGGTGTAAATACTGACCAATTCAGGGGGTACACGCAGGACAAACTAGAACAGATGAATCATAAACACCTGAATAATCCCAGGTAGCACGGCCCGCCTTGTGATGATATCATTTCAATAGGAGCACTCGTGCTCGATGTCACCGATGTTCCAAGACGTGTTTCTGCAGCGCTGAGTCGAAGAGAAGATTTGAGTCAGTGAATGCAGCTTCATTGAGTCCTGCAGGTGAAGGTAAATAAATAAGGGCTGCTGCGTCATCCGTGTCCAGAGAACACACGATGACACGGCACGATGACGTGCACGTGCCTGCACCACTGTGTGTGTGTGTTCCCTTTTGTATTTTGATAATAACAGCACCTATAGGACGTCAGCTGTGATTCCAGGTGCGGCCTAATGCATGGCTGTCTATGTACAAATTAAGAGCAAACACACGCGGTCCCTCCACCCTGGTTTGCTCATAAAACATTAATATTTTTCTGTCAGGCTAAAGTGTAGAAACAACTTGAGGACTGTTGCCTTGATAAGTATTCACATCACATAATTCTCTGCACTGAGACTTGGTTATGAGTCATAGTCTAGGATAGGAGGGCACATTAACACACTGCTTTTTTATTACCACTCAGCTGAAAACAAATACATTCAACAGCGAGCTGAATGGCTGTCAGAGCACTAATTAGAAAGGCTCTAATTAAAGAAAATACCGGGGAGCTCATATACATTTACTACGTACTATAAAAATGTTGATCCGGACTCTGAGTGGTGAGGGAACATTGGAGTCAGGCCTGATTTAGAGGAGGAGACTGGTGCATAATTCATGTGATCTAATTAATCTTATAACAATCAGGATAATGACTTTGATTTATTTATTTTTTACCTTTTTCTGTTGGCTTTCCTATTTTTCAGGCAGATAGCCACAAACAAACGTTTTAGTGGTTCTACAGCTAAGTCAGGTCAGTGCTGGAAAATCAATAAAAAACATGTATTTTTGTGGAAAATTCTACCTTAGAAAAAAAAATGTGCACAGACTGATTAAATCTTATTTGATTCCTTTGCCAGCTCCTTCGCCCTTGTGTTTTTATCAGTGAATTGTAATCAATCAAAAACAGAGTTTAAATAATTCGATTAAAGAACAAATGTTTCTATTTATGTCTGTAACGCTACACAACACGGTGATTTAATTGCCGGTGGAGCAGTTTGTTAAAGATGTTTTTTCAACTGCACTCACACACTGCAGATATTTGAACTAGATCTCGAAAGCCTTATTAGAATTCGATCTTTAAAAAAGTCACATTTCCTCTACGTCTCTAAGCTAAGCCCCTCCCCCGTCTGTCAATCTTAGTGACGTCCCTGAAGAGGACTAAGTAAATAATTAACTCCTGTCTCAAGTTCACGTCGTTTTGTGGTATTTTTTTGATACCCTATACCAGTGGTGCTACACCACCAACACCATCTGCTCATTCATATCATGGGAACCTGTAACATCATCTGGTTTCCTCTTTGTAATTTGCTAAAAAGAAAGTTTTGAATTATTTTTCAATGCAACCCATTTTTGTGGTAACATAAATATAAAAGTACCCGGGAAGACTTTCCTGGGATATAAAGACAGTGTTTCTCGATTCATTATAAGGATATTTATTCTGTCCTAATGTTTTGACACTTCAAACCTCAGTGAAGGCGTACATTAAAGGTGTTGGTCTGAGAGCTTTTGTCCTGTCCACTCGTGTAACTGTGGTGCTTTGTCACTGCAACGTTGTACTTTTATTATTACTTTTTCCTTCGCAGCGTCAACAAAAATCGATACGAGGTTAAAGACGCGCTGACAAAATATGTGATGTAAATGTTACAGCCTGCCGTGCTCTGTGTGTGTGTCCACGGTTACGTCTTCATCTCACCATGTCTGACTCCATGTTTGATTAACAATTTAACTTTTTTTACTGGAGCGATTATAGGATCTACCACAAATTTACTCTCTATAAACAATAGGCTCCCTGTCACTACGTTCCTGGAAGCTGTCTGTAAAAGAGCGCTTTTGTTTGTTGTGTCTTTTGTCTGGGAACAATTTCTTTTAGAATCAATCTCCCACCCTCACCTTTTCAACCTTCCACTGAGAAAGAAAAGAACTTGAAAACGGACCTGCAACACTGACCAGTGGTGTGGCGTTTAACAAGAGACAGCCTGTAAATTCTTGGGATTCCGTGGCTCAGGTCCCAGCAGCAGTGCTTCAGATACTTTGAGGATGAGGTGTTGTTTCATTCTGGAGAACAGAGGAAGTGATCTGCTCCACACTCAGCCCTCCTTTGTGCAGCCAGCTACATTCTGATGCAACAGAAAAATGTAAATATTCAGTCAACCTCAGCAATCAGGAAACAGTGTACATTTTCCAGTAGTGAGAAAAGAATGAGTGTGAACACTGATCCATCACTGCTGCTGGGTCACAGAGACCCAGACTGGTTGCAGTATGTCAGGACATTTTTTTTCCAGTAACTTGAGTCATCGGTAATCCTGAATGAGTCAGGTATGTACACAAACCCAAACTTGTTATGGGACAGCATTATTCACAACAACTGACCTATTATAGCTGGAGTGTTTTCCTCCCAGATTCATTGCTGCAGGCTGTAGAGTAGTGAGAACAATACACCACCAGGTCGCAGGTAAATTGAACAATCCATTCAAAGTTTTATCACTGGCTCTGGTACTGCATATTGTACATAAACAGTACATTTAGAGAAACTACTGTAGTAATGAAATAGTTGCTTACAAAAAAAAGTTTCACTACACTAATCATATAATAAAAAATAATAAAATAAAATAATGCTACAAATAATAATAATTTTTTTATCATTATCAATTTTTATTTATTTTTATTTTTATTTTTATTTTTATTTTTATTTTTATTTTTATTTTTATTTTTATTTTTATTTTTATTTTTATTTTTATTTTTATTTTTATTTTTATTTTTATTTTTATTTTTATTTTTATTTTTATTTTTATTTTTATTTTTATTTTTATTTTTATTTTTATTTTTTACTATATTTTATTTTTTACTATATTTTATTTTTTACTATATTTTATTTTTTACTATATTTTATTTTCTACTTTATTTTATTATTTTATTATTTTATTATTGACAGCTAATCAAGGGCCAGATATGAAGTGACCCCTGGGCCAGGAGTTAGGGATTAAGTCCGTTGCAAATTATGACTAACATATAGAGGCAAACAACAATTAACGCTCACATTTATACCCATGGTTAATCAGTGTCCCATCACCCCGAACTCCTTATGTGCATGTTTTTGGACCTTGGGCTCAAACCCAGACACACATGGAGAACAATTCAACTCAATACAAACAACACTAATAAGTAATATTTATAATTATTCAAACAAACATTTAGAGTAACTTCAGTATTTAGCGCTTAGAATGACCTAAAGGACAGTGTCAGGCCCGCGGTCCCTAGGTTTGTACCGTGCTCTTTCCTTAGCTCTTCCAGTGTCTCTTCATTTTTATTTCATTATTCCAATTTGATCAATTTCCCTGGTGTGTTTATTAGAATCAAATGTAATCTAATCTGCTCTTAATAAACAAGTGTCACCTTCTGCCTCCATGTCACATTTAGTTAATTACCTAAGTGCTTCCAAATGAAACTTGATTGAACAGTGACAGTAGCCAGAATGGCCCACAAGGGCTGCATACACAGGGTTAGTGCAAATCACTGGCAGTGTCTCGCACGGTGTGGGACACAGCCACAGAAATGGAAGGGTGTACTGCCAGCTTCAGGGTCAACATGATGTTATGGTGTGAAATGTAAGAATAAGCCTCCAGTTTAACTACAAGTATATAGAAATGTTGAACCTGTTGTTAAATAAAAGCTTTGGTTTTACCACGATGGCTCGTCTTCCGTGTGAGAGCAGTTGTACTGAGGCTGTAAATGGAACAAGGTTCCTGTCTCTACAGCAAGAGAGGAAGTGACAATTCTTAATTCCGGCCACTTTGGAGATGCATGACGCCTCATTATCTCACTAAATGCCTCAGGCTTCCCGATGTTCTCACCTTACACTCAGTGTTGACCTATGACTCACCATCTGCTTTACCCTCATAGTAAACCTTCATTACATTACCTTAATAGTACAGCGTCATTTTGGGAGCTTGGAGGACAGACCTCTCAGCTCCCCCACATTTGTCATGTTCTTCAATGACACACACATAACATTTACAGTACATCTGACCGAATACTCTCCTCACATTCTTCCAACATGACGTAAGATGAACCAGTTTAGCTTTATTTGGATTCACCGGAGAGGAGCGGTTGGAGTTTTTCAGTCTGACAAAAGACAAGAATGTTTGGAGGCTGATGTCACCCTGAGACGGTCAATCTCTTTCAAATATTTCTGCACAGTCACTTGAAATCTTTTATTTATCTTTTATTCTTCTACAGGATAGGACTAAGCATTTTTCATAGATATATACAGTATACGTCTAAAATTCTCAGTATTTGAAATATCCAATAGTTGCATGTTACATTTTCTGCAGTGAGGAGGACATACCAGTGTATTCATCCACAGTCATTTAAAAGGTTCAGTAAAGTTATGAACAATGTCATATGCTAGAAAATGCTACAGCATTATATTAAAAAAAAATCAAAATGGCACATGTGTGTCTTTAGTCTGATGGCATTAAACGTAATAGTTTTAAAAGCGTAAAGAAAAAAGAAAATGGTGATTAAAACTGTCTATAACTTGTAGGCTAAGAACATTTTAGTTTAGTAGTTGCTTCATGGTGGTCTCCATCATATTCTGCCACATCTCTATAGTTGGCTGATTAACTGGATTGAGATAAAAAAAAATCATCAACAACATCTTCCTGGTATTCGTTATAAATCTTCCTCAGAACTTTTCTCTTTTATTTTTGGTTTCCTAAGACTGTCTACGTAAGACAGAGCAGTGTGTTTATATGACCCGTTACATAAGTCCAGTAGTAACTTATATAGTCTGCTGCTAAATTAAAGGACCTAACATTTAGTCACAATAAATATAAGTTGTCCACATTTAGTTTGAGTGCTGAAAGTTAAATAAGAATTCCAAACCTCATGTATCAGCCATTTGGGTTTTAAAAATGACGTATTCTACTACATTATCTTTATGTAATAACCATCAAAAAGATCTCTAAAAAAAGTGTAGTAGACATGGTGATGTCCTCCATCTCAAACGTCTGAGCAACGAGGAACCATCAGGACACTGGTACTCAGTGAAAATGTTTCCTTCCCCATGGAAGGATATGACAATGGGCCCATATATATATATATATATATATATATATATATATATATTAATATAGTATTATAATTTTCTTTAGGGCCACTATCAGTGTGGGGTATTGTCCTAATTACCAGTGAGTACCTGGTACATTGCTTTCTTTACTGCTGAGGATTTATTTGCTGTATAATGAGAATTAAATGTTACATATAAAAATGTTTACCATGGCCACTGATGACAGGCAATGTACAAGGAATGGTTATATAAAATGTATTAAATCCTTACCTCCCTGACTTATGATTATCACAGTCAATAATAATAAAATTATAAAAAATAACAATATTTATTATTTTTTATTGTTTATTAAATTAATAATAATAATAACGATTTATTATTATTATTATTGTTGTTGTTGTTATTATTATTATCATTATTGTTATTTTATGCTCTTGTCTTTCCACAGTGAAAACGTGCTATTAGTCTTGGACGACTCGGAGTGAACACTGATAATGCACAGACTGAAGGAAGACATTGTGATTCGATGAACATTGTGTTCCTTAAGTCACGGATGGATTTTAGATTTCGTGTTTTTCCGTTTACGTTTGAAAGGTGGTGTTTGTAACAATCGCTGGACTGAAATGTTGTCCTTTTAATTAGAGGAACATGAGGAGAGAATCTCTTGTACAACAGGGACACAGTGATCTTGGTGCAGGAGTATCTCTGTGTCTCAGAACCACAGGTTTTCATCTCAGCCAGAGGCCACAGTTTTTCACATTCCTTTTTTCCCAGCTCCACTTGTGCTGATGACTCATCTCCCCTGCCTTATTACAGACAGCAGCACTCACTCTGCGTCGTTGGACTACAGGATTACTTTCACTTCTCACACCTTATAATGAAACGGAGAGGTCAATGCAAAAGGTAGTGCGACGCAACAAATTGATTATAAACTGTTCCTGAATACGTGTTTATGTGACAGGGAGAGCCAGGAGTCACAAAGAGGGGAATTAGCATGAGACTTTTACAGAGATAGCTTTAACATTACCCTGTGGGGGGGAGAGAGGGGGGGGGAGAGGAGGGTTAATAAAAGTAAATAAATATGTGTTGATATGTTGGCTGCAGCCTGGATTCAATAAAGTTCCTCCATGTTTCTGTTTTCAGTTAGGAAAATACATTTTATTCGTGATTTTGGTCTTGATTTCAGCTGTCTTTAGGTTAGTCTAAATCAGGGGTGTCAAACTCATTTTGGTTCAAGGGCTGCATTCAACCTAGTTAGATGTCAAGTGGGCGGGACCAGTACAATTATAACATAATTGACTCGTTTATGCTTTATGTATATTACATATTTATCATTATTATGTATTCCTATTTAACAAAACATAACTCTACAATAAATATCCTCAACATTATGTGTATTTTTTACTTTTAAGATTCATAAAGTGGGCCGGGTTTAGCCCACGAGCCATATGTTTGCCACCCCTAAACAAACATAGGTGAGTGCAATATTTTACCGAGAACAGCTTTACACTTCTGTGTGTGTACATGTGATAGAGTAAAGTCACTGGTTAATTCGTACCATTCGTTTTCATTTGGAGTTGAGTTGCATTTAAGGTCAATTAGGATTTGTCTTCATTGATGAAGAAGGCAGCAGACAAGGTGTTAATTGGCAATTTCATCTTCTTTATCTCCAGACTCTACTTACTAGAGTCTACTTACTAGAGTCTTACTGGGGGAAAAAAAACAATATAATAGTTTTTTTTTCCTATTGTTTTCCTGGATGTCTTACTCACTCTTAAATGTGACAGTGACTAACAGAAGCCACGGTGTTGCCCCAAGTGGGCTTTAATGGTTGCGTCTCGTTTCATGGGTTGAACGTAACCTCATTCGCAGCCTAACAGTGCAGTGTCTAATGTATCCCAATTTGTCTGGACTGAGGATTCGAATCAATAAAGACCACCATATTTTATCCAACTCCGTAGGCTACAGAGGCTGTTTCCCAGCAGCTCGTTTTAATGCACACTTTCGTGCTTGCTGGGAAGTCTCATGCCCAGTAGAGGGCACTCAGTGGAGACAAAGCTAGAGCGGCAATAAACATAGTTAAAGTTGGACTTTCCCTAATGTAAATAAAAATTTGAAGTGTTTAAACACGTTACAATCCACTACTACTACTACTGCTACTGCTACTCATAAAAAGGTGGATTAACACATACCAAAAACATTGTTTAGAGACCAGGAAAAAGCAAAATAGTAACTAACAACACAAATTACAAACAAATACTACCAAATGAAGACGGATTGTGGTATATCTTGCTAACAGCTAGGCTAAATTGCCAGAATTCTGATATAAAAGACTATAAACGAGCATATTGTGAATTGGTTCTTCTTACTGGGATAGAGACAATAGTCCAAATGTATGGAATTAACTATTTTTCAAATCAAATTTTAATCAAATTATTATTCTCTTGTAATTATGACTGCCAACATGATGAATTTGTAATAACCCCAATGTTTTTTTTTCAGACCACTTCTGATGTTCTACATGCTGGGAAGAGTTTGTTTTCATTCTGAAAAGTTCCGGAAAGTTTAAGGAGCTGCGTATACCAGTGATACATACTGTAATTCTCCGTTGGATCATCACTATGAGTCATATGACGCACTGTTACTATAAAACCGTTGATTATAACCTTTCACTTGAGCATCGTCATCGGATTTATTTCTGAACCATAATTTCCTCCAGATGCAGACAAATGATTTTTTCATCTCAGAAAATGAATTTGGTGGTTTAATTTCCAGCACATACTCCCAGAAATCCAGCTCTGGTGATTGAATATTATTCCTCAGTGTCTGCTGGATGTGTAATTGTGTAATATGAGTCTCAGTGTTTGTCAACTTCATCAGGCCATAATAACTGTATTGCAATTGTAACTAACAGAGTGTTTTGGAGTTCTCCTGTCCTCTGGTGGCCACAGCTTGATTATTACATTTTTTAGTTTAAAAGCCATCATGTCAATCCTCATATAAACACTTCAAACGTGACTTCACATTCATGGTTTCGTTCTGCCTACCTTATATCTATGTTCCACGTTTCACATCGTATAATAAGCAAACGTGAAGTTTTAAGTCTTTCAGCCATCTTTGAATTAATGCTTTACTGCTGCCAGTTCAGTTCTTTATCAGCTCTAGTCTCTGGATTTATCACTGGCACATGCACGGGCCCCTGTGTTTTCGATAACCCTCATTTTCTCCTTCTTTATGATTTAATCAGTGAGTGTTGGCAGTTGCCTAACGGCAAGGCCAGTGATGAGTCAGCCAGGCGGCACTTTTGGGAGATGGAGGTGAGAATAGCAGTGCGGTGAGGGAAGGGCAGATAGGGGAGGGAGGCTGGGATAAAAAGAGAAAACACAAACAGAGATGGGGAAAAAAGAGAGAAAAAGAGAAAGAGAGAGAGAGAGAGAGAGAGAGAGTGCTATATGGCTTTTAATTGAATAACACTGTATTTCAATCAAAGGTTTTTTCACTTGTGATCCTCCGGCAAGCAAACGGGAATGTGACATGACTCTTACCTCCCGAAACACACCATTAATTGTCTCCTTTAGAAATGTTTAACATCTGGATAACTACAAGTCTTTGGAATGAACAGATTTGTTCCATGCGTAGATTACATTCCAGTCTCTGGATGCCTTTCCATAATCAGGAGCACACGCACCTGCCCTCATATTTTCTGCCCTAGTCGTTGCGGATAACCCAAACATGAATGTCGTTGAAAACCTCTCTTCCAGACAGCAACACTCATATTAACCATGTTAGGCACACTTATATATTTCACATCCTTCCGCAAGATGAGCCCGACCTGCGTAGTTGAGGCAATGACATTCCTTCCATATCCCGCCAAATTCCATTCTGACAGAACAACTTTTCCGTGTCTGTGTTTAGTCCGTGCACTGAAGTTTTTATTTTCAAACCTTACAGTAAAAGTGACGTGAATTATGAGACCATTGACTGCCAGAGGCAACCAGTGACATTGTTTGCCTGTGATATACAGCGTAGACTGAATGGTATTTTCATTCATAACACCGCAGCTGTTCCCGGTCCTCGAGCAAATATACAACACATGTCACTGAACGCTCCTCAGCTGTTACAGTTTATAAAAACTCTTTTTTTCATATACTGTATATATCTTACTCTTACCAACATTTCTGTGACAGACGGAGGGTTTGTGACCCTCAAGGTGTGACCGCAGACAGAGTAGAAACAAGGAGCCCTTAACTCACACTCCTCTGACGTGGAGGAGTCGTATGTCCAGTGATACAGACAGAACTTACCAAAAGGTAATGTATACGTTGGACCGTTATCACCAAAGTCCTGGAATTTGGTCGCTAAAGGTGTATGGAAGTGTGTTTATATCTCAGTGATTCCTTTTTTGTCATTACATTTGTTTTTAGGTTTGGGAGTTTGTGGGTAAGGATGGGCAGGCTCAAAACAACAACAACAACAACAACAACAACAGCAACAATAATATAAAATAATAAATCATTATTCCTATTGTTATCCTCAAATCTAACGTTTATTTTATTTAATTGCTTCCTTTTCTTGGTAGTGACTTGGATAAATGGATGGATGATGGATGATCATCATAGATAGATAGATTTTTGCAAGTAGGCTCTCTCATTTTAGAAAAAGATATATTCAAATAATTTACAGATGCTCTGACATTTTTTGAAATTGAATGTGACTCAGTGAATGAATGAATTAAATCAGTGTGAGATTGTTGTTGGAAAATATAATAACTGGTAGAAGATGCTCAGACACGTTTATTTATACACGGACAATTTCACAGAGACCTCTTCTGACCTTCATATCGTTTATCTGCAGACGTATGACTGTCATGTTGTCACATACGACCAAAACTTAGAAAGATGCCTTTTCACTTGAATCTTTTTGAATCAACATTTTTCAGCACCCTGCTATTTTTATGAATAAGCAGCCAACAAGGACGTGTCCTTCAGACGGTCTAAAAAGGCCAGGTTGAACAGGTTTGTTTGTACTACTTCTGTTCTTCTGAATCCAAAGATGTCTATGTGCATCACTGAGACGCTGTCCTCACACACCCCACTCAGACGTAAAGCCGAGGGCAAATCAGGTAGTAGCTGAGGAGACTTGCAGTTCATGTGGCAAACGATGTGAGGAGTAAACAACACAGCGCGCAATGTATGTATATAGTGAGTTTGTGTTCTTGTGTAACTTGTCCTGAGGATAGAGGTTACACACACACGCAGCGCAGCCACTGATAACAAGCCAACTCGGGTCGTGCAACCATGATGCTTTTAGACGAGGGATCCACTGTGATACAGTGATTAGGAATATAATCCATCATCATCAGAATATACAAGAGAGTCCTCCTTCTTTGATCTCACGCTGCCCTGTTTTCATAAATACAAACAGTTGCTTTAGCTGGTGTTCCCCCTTTAATCCCCGGCCCCACAAAAAAGGCACATGCTGCAAGCAAACATTTACACATAGAGGTCTGCTGGAAGGAAACATGGTTGCTAAAGAATTTGGTTTGTTTACAAATCGAAAATTAAGAAAGAGAATTCAATGCAATATGTTAACACTATCCTTGGATGAATGGAGCATTAACTCTTCATTAAAGGATGTCTGTAGGAAATGAGGCTAGTTCGCTCCTAGCTTTGCTAGGCTTAATAAATAAAATAATACAAAATGTACTATATTGATCCCATATTTAGGAAATGGTTGTGTTAGCAGCAGATATGCTGTTAACAGGCTGCCCCTAGCAAGCACCAAGCATGTGGTTCCTCTGAGAATCAAACCCAAGCCTCTCTGCTCTCTGCTTCCGAGGCAGGCATGCTAACCGCTAACAATGGAACTGAATAATAGCAGGGGTCCTGCCATCTCATTGAAGGGCCAGAACCTAACTTCAGTGGGTCAGGTTACACAATACTGACATTGAGTAGCGGCCTGGATGTGGGTGGTTTATGGGCCAGAAGTGGCCCATGAGCCGGGAGTTTGAGACAGCTGCTCAAGATATTCTACAATATAATATAATATCAGCAAAGAATGTCAAGGGTCGGGCCATGGTGGTGGCAGCTCTGAACATATATATATATAATATATAGTATTATATATTATAACATATATTTACAAATTGACTTAGCAATAGTTAAAATGCATTAAGACTTCCATTGGTACATATTATATATTATAACATATATTTACAAAATGCATTAAGAATTCAATTGGTACATAGGATTGGAAAAAAATAAAAAAAATAAAAATCTGCCAGGTCCCCAAAATAAGCCATCTGTCTTGATTGACCCCTTGTCCATTCTTTCTGCAGTATAGTTTCTATTGTGGCTGTGAATAAAACACACTGATTGTGTGCTCTGTTAATGGATTTTCTCAATGCGTAGTAAGAGTCAAAAGAGACGCAGGGAAATTGGCAGTTTCTGCAGAAACCATAGCTCCCTAAGCTTATGTACACCGAGTGTTTATGTAAATATTTGTCTCGGTGGTGGGTGTAATCTGTTGTCCTGCATGACTCACACCATCTATTGTGAGTGGCAACTTCTGGCAGACTTGTGGAGAATGACAACAGCCGAGGTGTCCTTGAGGTTGACAGCAGTGATGGGGAAAAGAAAAAACAGACAGGTGAAAGCAGACAAAGTTTTCCTTGTTTGTATGTTCACACACAACTATCAACAATGCCTCGTAGCTGCTCATTATTTCCAGCCTTATTACAAAGTTTCTTCATTTCCTCTGTGTTTTTTAGCTTTATGATTCCTTCATTAAGAACATCTCATCAAACACACGCCTTGAGGTTCTTTGGGAAAGCCTTGTTTAACCGTGCTGGCAGAAATATGTGCGCAACAGAGATCCAGGGACGTGCTTCAGCCCTCTGATGTTTCTCACAGAGGACACAGGCTGAGAAATTATTAATTAGTTCTGCAAGAGTGGTAGGATGGAAATACTATCAGCTACACTTAGAGCTTCATACGAAGACTCCTATCGAGTGGCTTGGTTTCTTTGAGTGGACAGGTGGATCTATTTATAGCTCTCATTTTTAAACCGCGCCAATATTTTTAGCATCCTGATGGCTCCGAGTGACGGCAAACGCTGATCAATCACAACCATAAAACCGGTAACTGCAGATGGACATTATATCATCCGCGTAACGTATATATTCGATTCTCATAAAAGGCCCGTATCGGCTAACTGCAGGTTGTTGCAAAATACCCAGCATACATATTCATTTACAATGTAAAAAAAGGTTTCCTCTTCACAGCGTTGCTCTGCTTTACCGCGTCACCAGTATTAATTTTGCAACACATCTTCATTGCATAAGATCCCGGATTCATTAGGAGCTGTGAGACAGCATTTTATTCATGTAACCTGACCCATCGACTAAGAAAAACACCAGGGGTTTGGAGAGGAGAATTCAGCTTTAAAATGAGTGCCTCCATTCCAAAAGAAGTAAAACCATTTGCAACTGCATTATTTTTAGTATTCAGTATTTTTATTGAGTATTCTAGTTAAATGGCCTTGACTAACGTAGGCTGCCCATTTCTGTAATCACTCAAAAAAAAAACCTACAACAAGAATGAAAGTATTGAATGGAAAAGTAGACTGACTACACAGCTTCAATCTTCAGGGGCTACAGTTGCTAGCTAAATATGCTAACTTGACAATAAAGAAGATGCTAGTATGTTTGACAACATTGGGATAACATGTCAAGTAGGATATAGCGACTGAATGTATTTAAATACAAATGGCTGACCTGGTGCAGTCTACCAAGAGTCCAGATGTGCTATTTGGGGATACCTTTGGTTCTTCACCCCAGAGAAAGACTTTTTTTATCAAGGGTTATAAACTAAACTTTATAATTTTATGCCTCGACCTTTTCACTGTCTCCAGAAAAACTCCTTGTACTTTTCCAACACCTGTTAAATAGAAACCATCCATGAGTCCAAGCTTCTTTTTGCAATTAGCCTTCTCTCAAACTTTTGGCCGACACTTAATGCAAATTGTAACAGTGTTGTTTTTCCTTCAACATGGTAAATCAGCAGGTTTAGTTTACAAGCTAAGAGTTCAATGTTAGAAGCACAGGAAGACTGCTTCATCTGGAGTATTAATAACTGATATAATTGATCTGTATAATTGTCACTCAATTGATAGCATAGAAATGTGGTGTAACAGTAAATACCAGCCACACACACACACACACACACACACAGAGTCTGTGATTCTATACTGTGTTTAAAAGTGCTTTAGGAGCAGCATGTAAAAATAGTCGGAGCAGATTCAGACTCCACACTGTGATGCTGCGCTCAAATGCTGATGCACTTCTACTCATCTTCACATCAAAGGGCCAGTTTGAGCGCAACTGACACACAGTTAGCCTATATATGCTGACTGCGTGCATCATTTACAAGGGTTCGATGACTCATATCTTGTTGACATGGAGACTGAAATAGTAGGAAAATGGAAGAGGACATTCAGTCTACCTCCTGAGACTTAACACGATGGGGAAGGAAGATAGTAGGTAGGGGAGGCGAAATGAAAGAAGTGACAGAAGAAGAGAAGATAGACGAGGTAGAACTGAGAGAACTCTGAAGGTTTGTGTTGTATGAGCCAGCGGTGAGTCACACTCACCGTTTGAATCTTCAGAACTAATAGAAAATCATTTGTTTTCTCTCACCGGGGAGTGAGTTCACTCAGAAAGGACAAAAAAGTAAATCAGGTCATTTGAAAAAAAAACAAAAAACAGCGTCGTCTTATACAATGCATGTCATCGTGAATGCAGAGTGACATAGGATTCAGAGCTTTACGTGAACTCCCAGGAGGTCAGCCCAGGTTTGGAGACAGGACTATACAAGTATCACTGCAACAATGTTGTACCACGGTTGGAGGAATAACATTTTTTACTAAGCAATACAGGTATTAAAAAGTATTTTCACTTGTTCCAAGTACCTTCACTGCTACTTCTTTAAGCCGGGTTTCAATAAATATGCAATGAACTGGAATAAATAGGTTGCTGTTAACTAGGTAACAGCGCATTGTGCGTAATAGGATGACATGCAGTATGTGTGTGCGAGTGTAAACCTAACCGCAGCGAGGACACGGAGAAGGAAAATGCTTCAAATCCGTTTTCTTTTTTTCTCCAGATTGGACGTTATATCAATAAAACTGAGTTTTACTTTTATATAAACTAATGAAGACAAATAACGTTTTTGGTGGTTTCAAACAGTCAGCTGACCGGAAAGTGAGCAGAGCTTTTAAACCAGAAGTTCAGGTACAGTATTGATATTACTATTGGCATCAGTACATCCCTAATTTGTGCTATTAGTATAATAATAACATTCTTTTTATGGTTGATTAGACAGACAGGCAGACAGACAGGCAGACAGACAGGCAGACAGACAGGCAGACAGACAGAGAGACAGACAGATAGACAGACAAACAGACAGGCAGACAGACAGACAAACAGACAGGCAGACAGACAGAGAGACAGACAGATAGACAGACAGACAAACAGGCAGGCAGACAGACAAACAGACAGGCAGGCAGACAGACAGACAGACAAACAGACAGACAGACAGGCAGACAGACGGACAGACAGGCAGACAGACGGACAGACAGGCAGACAGACAGACAGACAGACCAAGTGTTCGGCTACAGTCATATGTTCTGGGGTCGGGTTACTTTAGGGGTGAACACTAAAGCTTTTCTTGTGTACATTTCCTTAAGCACCAGTGTTAAAGATAGTGTGAAAATATTTAACTTTTTTTTTAATTGATTTGTGTTGTACACCCCTTTATATTCATACCTCATTTTCTTTTAAAATTAAATTAAATTCAAAACCTTCAGAAGGAAACAAATAAAAAGCAGCATGGTTTTCTGGTGCACCATCGGTTCCAAAAAAGAAAGGTCTCACAAAGAGGGGCTTAACTAAACCTCTCCATCAACGGAACATTCTGATTGGGAAGTACTAAATCTGACAGCAGGTTTTCAAAAGGCAGCCTGCAGCTGCAGGACACACACTGACCAATGTTTGTTTTCGGGTTTTATTGTTGATTGAAATTGTATTTTGGCTCCAGAGCTCAACACTATTTTACTTCTTGTGACAAAAAATGAAAATGAATTTAATCATTTAAACCAGTTTGCTGTTCATCCTAATGCTAACAATTCCCTTTGCACTGGAAACCCATATTGTGTGTTATTGACACACAAACATCACTTGTAAACATGTACTTGTCAAAAGGTCATGTCCTGCCTCCTACTGTGTCTTCTATATTTAATAGGATTGCATTTGAAATGACACCATTACCTGTTGAAGAAGCATAAAAAAAGTTTTAAAAAAAGATTTATTTTCCACAGTTCCTGTACAGTAATAAAGTAAACTGTACTTGTGATCCATCTTTTTTTAAAGTAGCATTTGTTTTACGTTACAAGATGCAGTATTCTCCGATGTGTTGATATACATTGTATACTTAATTTGTGATTCTTTCAATTGACACAAACTTGGATTATTTTAAATGTGAGAAACACTTACCTCTGCCTAGGGAGCGATGAGACATCTTTATGTTTATTTTGACCATGCCATTTCTGACATTTTTTTTCTGTCATTCCTGTCTACTGTTAATACAAGTCAATGAAGATTTATGCATTTAGAAGAAGAAATCCATTCAACTTGTTTATCAAATCATTCATATTCCGCTGTTTATTCCTTTTTCAGGATCCAGTGGCCAGCTGGAGCCACTCAAACCTATACTTATGATCAATGTAGAGCAGGGGTGTCAAACATATGGCCCGTGAGGCAAAACCGGCCCACTAAGAGGTTCAAGCTCGCCCCCTTGATAAATCATTATTTCAAAGTAGATTAACACTTCATCTTCATGATGTTTTTTTAAATTATATTTTATTAAATATGAAGATGTTTTAATACGCTTGTACTTGAAAATGGGGGAGAAAAGATGGTTTATTATTATAAGTAATTGTGTTATGATCGTACTGGTCCAGGCCCACTTGACATCTAATTAAGTTGTATGAACCAAAATGAGTTGGTACAGCCCTGATGTAGATTGTTCAAATAAACTAACAGCATGTTTTTGACTGGAAAAAACAACGCAGGCACAGGGAGTACTAAACACTCCTTCACTCTGGCCTATTTGCCAAATATTTGTTGGTTAGAATTTTACTAAAGATTGCTTCATTTTTTTTAGATAGGTTTATGCTTTTTGTTAATCAAAAATATCTCTGAGGATCAATCTGGGGAGTCTAACCCATCTGGTAATAACTGATTTCTGCCGTCACTCCTCTGACCAACTGCAGTGGTCAGTCTGATGAGGCCATGTGTTGTGAATGTCGTAGTCTTCCTATATCAGGCATATTAACGACGGATTTAAAACAAGAGTGGCCTCTGTGCTGATGTTAGCTGACGTAGCTGGAATGTCCTGTAGCTGGAGGGGAGCAGTGACAGATAATGAGCAATTCTGCAGACAGGAAGGATGAGTGACAGGACCACCCGATGAAGCTGGTAATGCATGAGTGGAATCACTGGAAACCAAGCCATTTTTTAAACAACTCGAGGAGAAAGCCCAATAAAAGAGTTCTTTCTTCCAGACTGTACTCCGCAGTGTTACCCTTTAACAACATAGACAGCTCAAACAACAGCTATAATACATGATAGAGTCTTTAATAACTTAAACCGACCTGATTTAAAAAAAAGGGAACAATCTGTCCTCTTTTACTGCTGAGGCTTTACATCCCACATTAAGTCTTAATGAGCCCGGGCGCTCTAGGCTTATGACTTTGACACTTCTTTGGAGCAATTTGTCCTCCACTGCTACTGAGGAATTATATCCATGAGTAACCTTTCAATATGAGAATGTTAGCTATAGTTAACATTTCTGGGTCAGCCTGTCTGCAGGCCTCATCTATCTGAGGAGGTACAGCCTGATCCACTTTCTCTTTAGTTCCATGACCACAGTTCATCGTAAATGTAACAGATCTATATTCAGGAAATTGTTGTAAATGAGAGTCGTGAGCCACCGCGGGCGCACAAAGACTTAAGGAGGACGTGCGTGTTCTTCTTTAGAGACTGAGCATTGTGCCGTGGCATTTCTCCAATGCTTTTTGAAAACAAATAAGGAGTGCATCATTATATTGAAACATGAATGATGTCTTCTTCAAGCTCATTTCACGGCCTGTCTGTCTCACTGACCTTTTTTTTTGTCAGAGAGTCTTCCAATATGTGTCAGCGTCGCTCGTCTGACAATAGAAGCCTTATTATGGCATCTGGATGACGAACATCAGACCTTCACTGAGGATCTGGCAGAAGTTGATTATTGTGACCGATGACACTTCGCTGAGCACAAACAAGTAGCATCATCTGGCATTTATGGTCACACTATCCTTTACTTGCTAATAACTTCTCAAGTCTAAACAAGAACGGACCCCCGAAGACATTGATTTACTTTATTACGTTAGAGCTAAAAATAACGCTTCTGTAAAAAAGAGACAAAAAACTAAATATCTGTATCTCTCTCCATATATGGTGTGTATATTTGTAAATACACACACACATATAAATATATAAATATATAAATATATAAATATATAAATATATAAATATATAAATATATAAATATATAAATATATAAATATATAAATATATAAATATATAGATTAATCTACCTCACACCCCTTTTTCTGTCTGTCCCCCACCTCTGCCATTCCTGTTTCTACCATAACTATCTGCATCTGTGTCTACTAGTCACCCTTCACATGTGTGGAGATCATACTCTTTGTGATACTGTTTTTTTATTACATGTTTTTTTTTTCAAACTTGCCTGTGTTATTTTTACTCTCACTTGTTTTTGAAGGACTTTCCATTTACTCAATCTGTTTTTCATTAAAGTCCCTTTCTCCTTGTCAGAATATGCTTTATGGGCTTTTCATTTAGTCGAGAATCACGTTTTTCTAGAAAAGCACAACATAAAATAATAATCAAATCAAATGACCGTTTATATTACACACTAAAGGACACCTACATTATTAATGGTGTTATCACTGCAAAACAAATGAACCTAATATTTGCAGCTCAATCCCAAAATAGGATAGAGGCAAAGTAAGGATGAAGATGCCAGGTCAGGGTGAGTGCACCACTCATCCTTCTGTGGGTATACTTTTAGAAGGGACTAATGCTAAATGCTAATATGTCAAGGCCACATAGTGGAAGAAGTAGTTAGTGCACCACATCACCAGTTCACTGCTTTAATCCTCTGTCCTTGTGCACAGTTGAGTTTGCATGTTCTCTCCTCTCTGTGTGCACAGGTTTCTTCTCAAGGACACAGTCCAAGGAAATGCAGGATTAGGACTTATTGACCACTGATGTGACTGTGCGTGTGAATGCTTGTGTAAGTCTGTACGTGGCCCCTTCACTGAGTGAATGCTTCTCCATGGTTGTCATCTTTCCGAGAAGCCCATTGGATTTGTCAGCAGGACATCTAGGCTTCCCCGTCTGCAAATTTGAAGTCATGCTTTGCAGCCATGAACGTTAATGTGTTACTGGCCTCTGCAATCCAGACCCCTCTTGTGTAGATAAGACTATTATTGAGACGCCTCTCTACCCCCCCCCCACCCCCACCTTGACACATCACAATAACACCACTGAACTTTATGTAAGACACTTTCACTCCTTCTGTGTTCACAGAAATTCACCCTGATAAAAAAATAGATACATTCATTTTCCCTTGCGGTAAACAATATTGAATGCAAAAGTACAGTAGGATGACTGTTATTGCTATTTAAGCTAAATATAAAGCAAATTCATATATTGCATTATGTTTGTAGGTAAACTACAAATGTTGTAAATGAGGCTCAAATGTTATTACCATAAATGTTAATAAAGAAATATTATACTGTGTATAATATACCCTCAGCTGTACTGCTCAGCATGTTTACCAGGCTTTACTTCACTGAAGTCATTTTATCATCTGTTTGATTCAATTTGCTTTTTGATCTTTATGAGGTGAGAGCTACTCAAGGTATAAATTGTCTTCACTCTTTGTACTGCCTGAAGTGACATCTGTGACACATGGCGTAACAATCAATCTGTACTGTCAGACTGTAACACACTGTATCAATACCCACCATCTGGTTCCATCATCTTTTCCCATATGAAGTTCATCAACATACATGTTCCTCTCCACTCAATACAAACACGTGTGCAGCATCTGCCCTGTGCAGACTACAGTGAAACACAGGAAGGAAGCAGCTTCAACGAGAGAGTGGGGTGTGAGTGCAGAAGAGTTTGAAGCACTGAGAAAGTCCAACCACTGTGGGGTAGTATTTCTCTTCACAAGACTTCAGCAACGTCCATATATAGAAGTTGGATAAAAACAACCATCCTTGGGTGTTTACTCACCAGAAGCATTGATCACCTCATGTGAAATTACACAGCAAGAGTTCTTAATTTTATCTTAATGACCTCAAGGAGCAACATAACCTTGGAAAATAACTTGTTTGACTTCAAACCTAAACATAGTTTTAAAAATATTTGGTATATTTTTGCCTCCTCTTCCCCTAATGTATGTTTATATACATGAAAAAAATGAATGGGGTTTTGGTGTTAGTTGTGAAGGCGTCTAACCTGATGTGATGATGTGGTATATGTGCATGTTTTATTTTTTCAGCTGGTCCAGTAAGTAGATTGGGATCTGCCACTAGAGTTTTATCAGTGTTTTATCAGTGCCCCAACATAATATATGTGCATATATATGCACATATATTATGTGCATATATATATATATGTATATATATCGAACCCAGAACTCGCTGCTTTCTGCCACATGTACCACATGTATATATACTATATACTGTATGTATATCGTATATATGTATATACTGTATATATATACATATATGTATGTATATCATATATAAATATATGTATATATATATTTATATACCAGCACATATATTTAGTATGTTCAGTTTTTATGGGTAAATGTATACCTAATGCTTTCAGTGGAGGTAGATCACGTCGGCCTGGTTATTTGAATAGTAGCAAAGGTGTTGTCTGGTGGAGAGCATAGAGGAGTTTATGTCTAATGCAGATTTATAGGAGAGAGCCCCAAAAAGGTGCTAACATCGGGTTGGACTAAATAAGGACTGCAGGAAATATTCAGCTCACTGTGAAAGGACACCTTGTCAGAAGAGAAATAATGAGCAAAGAAAGCAGTTAACTTTACCTAAATGGTTTCTCTGTTAGTGAGTGTGGAGCCGATCTGACCAAGTGTTATAAACCATAGTGGTGTCAAGTAAATGTTTCAGGAATACAAGAGGTCCACTGACTACATGAAAATAAAGACAAAAACTCTACAGTAAAGTGTATACGCTTGGATAAAGAAATATTCAATTACGACATCTTCTGTGTATACGATTTACCCGAGAACTTCTACAGCCAAAATTAAAATATTTTATCCTTTCTAGTCTTTCTCATACCAAGATTGGTGTTAGCTCAATACCATACCATAGTAATGTAAGAAATACAAAATCTGGCAACGCCAACACTGCAACTTACTGTTGTTTAAGGTCTATCATTCTGACGTCTGTACTATTGTTATAGTTAGTAAAAAAAAGTTCTTACATAGTTGAGAAGAAGTACAAACTATTCTTATAAGCACAGTCACAGAGAAGTATAGACAGATGGATACTAAATGTGCCTAACATCACGATGCATGATGATCACAGAGCACGGAAACTTGACAAAAGAGCTACATATGGAGACACAAGCGCGATAGAAAAAGCAACGCACTGTGACAGCAATAAAACTAGGACACATGACACTAGTCTCTGCGTATATGTAAGCCGCAGATAATGTGTTGCTTGTAATCCAATCCAACGCCAACGTCTTTACATCCTGCAGGTGTTCCTAACGCCTGTGGCTGCAAGAATGCCGAACATTGTTACCACACCCTGTGCACCTTAACCTTTATTTGGTTGATTGCCCTTTTCTACGCACCACTGGTTATCCGTTAATGTAAAAGGTGGAGATGCTCAGAGTGGCGGGTACTGTCAGGTGCTGTTAGACCAAATGTGTCAGCACGTTTGAAGATGAACTGTGGGTACAAACGAAGAAGCAGGCAATTTATTTTGAGAAGCACATGTTAATATTTAAGTTTTCTTTTTTTTTTTTTTGCATTCTATATATCTAAGCAGTAAACTACACTCCCTCCTCTGTAGAAAATGCTTTCTGCCACCATTTAGATCAGTGGTTCTCAAACTGTGGTACGTGTACCACCAGTAGTACGTGAGCGCTCTTTAGTGGTATGTGGGGAAAATTCATATTTTTACATTTACATTTTCAATTGAATAAATCTGAAACATACCATGCACAATTAATAGAACATTTAAACATAAACATCTTTATAAATATCTCTCCTGTGGTGGAAGCTAACAGTGAAGGCCTCTGCTGCTATATTCTAATGTTGGTCATCATGGTGGTACTCAGAGAGCTCAGTGTTTTCTCAGGTGGTACAGAGTAGAAAAAGGTTGAGAACCACTGATTTAGAAGATGGTAGTACATTATTTGTTTGAATCCGATCCTGTAACTTGGACAAAACTTTGTTTGTCTGTGTATCATGAGCCAGAGCTTCATGTCAAGTCACATTTTTGACTAGCAAAATATAATGTACTTCGCGTTGTACTTCTGAGCTCTATACAACAAAATATGTATATATCACCCCTAAAAAATGTAATTAAAAAACCCCCATTGCATCAACATTAAAACAAAATGATTTTTTTTTAAAAAAAGCATTTTGCAGAGACTAATTATTGACAACACTCACTAGTGAGGCTGAGCAGAACACACACACACTGCCACACTGCAGATGAATAAATATTTGTGTCCAGAAAGTAAATGAATCAGGGAGTCGGGTGAGAAGTAAAATAGACGATGAAGTTATGACTTAAGAAATTATAATTATCTATATTGTGATATAGAGATAAACAGGTGCAGGAGATGAGCACTGTTTGCACTGAGGGAGTTCCGCCACCAGCCGATGTTGGCAGAAACAAAACTAGAGTGAGAGAAAGGTCAGGACAACCTGACTGTCAAGCTCAACCAAATAGTTACGTTTTTAAAAGAGGTCATCTGCCCTCTGAATGTGTGTTGGGAGCTGGTCTATTTGATAGGATCTTGATGTAAAAACATATGTGGCAAAATGGTGTGGTTTCAGGTGAGGTTTTAGAACAGTGGAGGAAACAACAACAACACCAATGATGTAACACTGAAAAAATAATTGCCTTCATAGCCTTGAAAAATACACTGGTACATGGTAAATAATGTCAACCACGGACCTGACCACAAGTATTGATGCAAGTGCCACAAAAGACTTGTTGTCGTTGTGGGAGACAAAGGTTTGACAGTGATTGTAGTTTACATTTGATAGGTCAAATAGTTAACTGATACAAAATGTGTCCTCCCCTTATCATCTGATTGGCTGTTCTTGTTTATACTACAAAAACAGGTGCAGCAGAGAATGCCTTAGTTTTATGATCTATTTACCTTTGATTCCTAGCTCTCCTTATATAATGTTATTGGTCTTAACATTTGAATAACAAGGTTGTATATTTCAGGGTCTGAAGTGCGTTTGGCTTTTCTCTTGACGTATTTATGTTGGAGTCTCTTTTGTGTTTTGTCACCTCAATCTGTCAACATGTGGTAAATATCCAGGCTGGGTGTGCCGGACACATTTTCTGCTGTTGCCACTTTGCCCACACACCTGCTGCCTGTCAGGCAGACATCCAGGTTTTTTTCTTTTGGTATTTATATGTCACATATGCATGTTTTAGTGCAGGGTTTTTTGTAGAAAACAAAAAGGTTTGGCTTTCTATCAAATTCAAATTAAATCAGTTGTAAATATGTGCAGCATTTTCAACTCATTTGATAAAGTACTACAGGAACAACTACATGACAAGTTCATTCGGAATCTGCTGTTTTTCAACGTCGTTGTGGGATAGCATCACTCCCACTCAGCTTCATGGCTTCGTGATAATGGCAAATTGAACACTGAACAAACTGATCATTAAAGAGAGCCTTTTTTTAATGACAGCACTTATTATTATTGTGTATTATCCACAGACAAACTGTAGCCTGTTTTGTGGTAGTGTAGCCCGTATCTATTTGTATTTGTGTTTCTATCCGCTGTGGTTTTCTTGTTTCTGTTTTGTGTTGATGTTTTGTTTGATTGTTTTAGTTATGCATTCATTCATAATTGTTCATATACATTGTGGGGAGCAGAATTTATATTCAAATAATTGGGCCTAAAATAGGCTTCCTGTTTCATGGGCCCACCACCACCTACTGGTACAATCAGACTTGTTAAAAACACATTTTTCTTGCAAACAGACATGATGTCTTTGTGAGTTTAAATATAGGGTGGAGAAGCCAGATCCAGTGTAATGTGATTACAGTAGAAGCATCCAGCACACACTTTAATGCCATGTGTGAACAGTGGTAATTAACACATGCAATGAGACAACTCATGACAGATGTTAATAACAGGTCTGAAGAGTCAAAGGATAAAGGTCTTAAAGTTGTGCTCACAAGTGCAAGGAGATAAAGAGGAGATAAAGAGGCTTTGTTCACAGGGAAATTAAAACACATTTCTTTTTGGGGGCAACCTATTTTGGACCCCATATGGTCATAAAAGTTACATTATATGGTTTCAATATTACATGAATCAACGAACCGACTATTTTGTAGAACTGATGTTTGGTAAAGGAAAAGTGATTTGACTAGTAAATATAAATCATCATATAAAATGAGTTATTTCTTGTAAAAGATAATTTATTTCTCCATCAGGTTTACGTTTACACCTGCCTCAAGTCAAACTTTTAGTCGACATAAATTATGCATGTGTTAAACTCACTTGGAAAGCTTTGTAAGTTGGAATCTATTTATTAGATGACAATTAGTACAGTAAAGGTCAGTTAAATGCTAACATTTAAATAAGTCCGGGAATACCATTAAATTACAATAGGCCGTGTATAGAAACCAGAGTTGACTTTGTTGTAGTCTAGGACTGCAAATTGAGGCCATGGAGAAAGAGTATAACAGTTCATGAATAAATAAGGTTAATCAGTTTAATGTTAGTGTTAATCTGTTAATCCAAAAATAATTTTCTGCTTTGTAAATTTCACTTGTAACAAGTTGTAAATGAGATAGTAAAAGTGACTGGCTGCTGCATGTGGTTAACAAATAACATATATTTTAATCCTGTAACTTAGTCAACACATGTGCATAAGAGTTAAAATATTTGGTTTTGCAGGCAAGTGCCTTACTGGATTTAAAATTGCCCATCTGGAGCAAAGCATATTGGGAATTAATCTTATCAGAACTATCTGTTGATGTAAGCTTGAGCACCAGAACTAGGTAGGAAGGGCTCTACAACTTGTTGACCAAACTGCAATTACACTCTTATTCATCCAAATTAAACCTTTCTCAAAACCAAACACTAAATTAAAATTACATTCTTGCCTAAAATTATTTCACCTAGCAGTTGTAGGATATACACAAACCAACACACACAAGATTATATTTGTGGCTTCAAATAACAATCGCTAATCTATGCTTAATTATCACCAGGTAAGTCACATTATTATTGTTATTATTTCCTCAAAAACACGAGTACTGTAGAGAGGTGTGGAGAAATCCTGACGTAATTCATTAATCAGTAGTAGTATCTTTAAAAGATTAGGCCCTGGCCCCCTTGACGTTTTGGGCCCCTTAGAGTCGCCCATGGTTGCTTTGTATGTTTTCACAGTGGTTTCAGGGTCTGACTACATTCCTTCACCACAGGAAGACTTTTAGCTCTATCTGTTTATGTGAGTTCTTGACTGGCAGCAGAATGTAGCGTTTTTGAGGCTAGGCCCAGTGCTGCAGGTTGTCCAGTAGGGTGCCTGCCTCTGTCTGTGTGTGTGTGTGCGTGCCTGCCGTGCTACAAACACGCTGTTGATGTCAGGAGAAGTGGAGGGGGACGGGAGCACTGGCTGAAAACTGACGGTTGATCTCCTGCAGGGGAACAAACCAGCACAGCAGATGAGTGTCCGGTAACGCAAGGTTTCACCGTTCACAGGCTCCGCTTTGCTTTTTTCGAAGGAGGTGGGGGTTGCTTATTTAATGGGACAACGAAAACGTAAAAAACGTAAGGTAGGCAACCGCTTCTCCTGTCGCCAGCGCTGCTACTTCATTTACATGGACTGAGAGACACACTGAAGGTTGAGAAATGCTCGCCTGTGAGAGCCTTTACTCCTCGTCTTCGAAGGGAACGTCTAGTTTTAGACGTTAACTTGACGGGTGAAATAATTTTGGGTGTCTAGGTGTTATATTTTTATTTCCATAAGGCGTTAGCCGGGCTTTCACCTTCTTTACTCCATGCCTGAGCCGAGTAAACCACATGAGAAGTCGACGTCCGGAGTAGACTGAACCGCAAACAAAGCACCCTCCCTGGCCGTCCAACCGCCCTTTTGCGCCGCTTTTACCTGAAACCGACAAAATCGAAAATAATGCGCGTGGTTCTGTTTTGGACGTGTGTGTGGTGTCTGCTTCGTCCTGGTGTCGCCGGTCAAGGGCAGACGACAGCCGTTTGTTCGCCCTCATGCAGCTGCGATGAAGATGGAGGGGCAGATTGTTCGGGCAGAGGACTGACCAGTGTCCCAACAGGACTCAGTGCTTTCACGTACTATATGTAAGTAATACACAACTGCAGTCAAGTGAAAACTATCAACATGGCTGTGTGCTAACTAACTAACTAACTAACTAACACATGCCTGACCAGTGTATGTGTGGGCTGTTGTTGTTTCAAGTTAATGGACGTTAACTCTTTAAATAATGGTTATAAATAAAGTACGAGGTTCCACTTAAAACCCTGTCAATATCCAGATGTACAAAACACAAAAAACAAATATGTGGTTTTCAGATTTATACTACAAATATAGATATTTACCTAAAAACAGCCTTTAACCATAATCTGCCCATGGTATTGGTTTGTATCCAGTATCAGTGGCAAAGTTTTGCAAAGCTTAACACTCAGGAAACAAACCCATGATATTACTATGCTACACTTATTATCTTTACACTATTTTAAGCCATCCTTTAAAAAAAAAGAATAGTAAAAAAAAGAAAAGAAGCAAAAGTTAGTTCCTACAACCAAATCCAGACCAGGTTTGGGGATTTTTGAAAGCTGAAGATCTTGCTGTACTGGGATACTGCACCAACACGTCAATGTTGCAAGTTTCAACAACTGCAATATTCTGATACTGTCAACAATTCTAATATTTATTGTAAAGTTGTGATGATAGCTGTTAGACCTAAATTGAACTGAAGGTATTTAACTTAATTGTTATATCTTTTTACAACTTCAACCAATGATGAACAGCTTAATGACTTTCATAGCTGATTAATTTGGAGGTTATGTTTTCAGCCAGCGATTTGACGCACAAAATTCACATACTTTTGAAGTATATCAACATGTGGGTGTCCAACCCTAAAAAATGAGGTACCTTTGTTAAATGTGTTTTTGTCCAAAAAACTAAACATTTCATAAGACTGCTCACATTCTTAAAGGTTAAATTGTGTTTTTATTTTAAACCAAAGTTAAATAATTGCTACATATTATTGTCCTAAAGTAAGAAGGTTATATTAAATCTTCTCAATAATTACTCAGTCGTATGTCTGACTAAATTTAATTTTAAGTTTAGTCAATAAATTCTAAAATTACAATTTTGGCACTTGCTTTTCTGTGAGCAGAGGGAAACAAATGACAACACGGTGAAGTACACAGTGATTTCTTTTTCTATCTAGGGTATAAATTTAAAGAGAAACTTGTCATTTTTCTATCAGTGAAAAATGTAAGGCACATTGGTAGTAGGCAGGTTATATCTGGTAGGAATGGGGACAGATACAGTTGATGATTGCCCCATGAAGTTTGTTTCACAGCCACTGAGTTAATCATAAACCCAAAGTTACTACAGAACCAAAGACAACAACCGTCTCTGGCTTCTTGATGTTTCTTTGCCATCTGTTTTTCAGAGTAAGGTTATTCCTAAATAGGAAGAATTCCTCCTGTAATTTATTATAATATCTGCAGTTTTATATACTGCAAATACTGTATATATACATTCCTGTGCTTCATCGAGACTTGGTCTCAAATTGGTAGCGTTTTCTTTCATAATTATCTGCCGTGTTTATCCTTCTTTTTAAGAATGGCTGTCAACCTCACTATACACACAATCTTAGTTTTTGTAGTCACAATTGTGTAGACTGTTCAGGCAGAGTAAACACAGGGAGTGGATTAATATACCAGGCTGTTAAGACATGTCACACTAGGCCTACTGCTGGCAGCTGAAACTGCTAAAATGTACCTTGCACTGTGGGTGGACTGTTAAACTCTGTTATGAGCAGTCTGAGATCTCAAACATTAAACTGTGTTTTTACAGTGTGATATCATACCCTTTGCTGCATTTTATGCCAAAAATGGGGAACAATATGCTGTTTTTAAGATTTTAGCTGCCTTAAAAGTTTGCTCTGCACATGCTTATCTAAATGCCATGTGACAGGTTTTTAATAGTCAAGTGCCAAATTCATTCACCTCAAAACGCTTAGAAAGTATGTGAAAGGTTGTTTGTCCCTCTCTCTGTCCTGCTCTCATTTGTTCTCCTGGTCTCTTGAACTTTAGTTGTCTTCTCCCATTCCCTCAGTCTTTTGTATGTAAAGCACTGGGGTTAGGGATCATGATGGATTAGTGAGACATGTTGCAGCTGCAGAGTCTCCTTCTCTCGAGGCTAATGCAACCTCAATAATATGGTGATTCCATAGTAGAAGGCTTCTATACATTTTTTTTGTCCTAACTATATCTTATAGTTGTGTAATTGTTATAGTATTTCTATACATGAGGAATTAGTAAGACAACAAAGATTTAGATTTAATGCTCAAGAGATGCTACTAATCACAAGGGAATTAAATTTCAGGCTTTCTTATTTTGTCAGTTGACCTGTAAGTTTGCTTAGAATTAAAAACCCAAAAAGACTTTCAGCAATAAATCATATTCCAGTGTTGGAGAGGACTATTACCTAAAGCCCACAGGGGCCTGAATGCTGGCGTCTGTAATGGAAATGGCCCTGTCATAGAAAAGCAGACATGAGAAAAGAGGAGGCCCGTGAGCCTGTTACAAAGCAAACACTCCTTTTGAAGGTATGTAGTTTACCTGCCACCAAGTCCCTGCACAAATTTTATTCTTGGCACAGTGCATGAACTGAGCCAGGCTCTTTCACGGTGTGAACAAGGTTGAGGTTTAAAGAAAATGAAGGGATAGAGCCAGGGGTCTTGCACTCTGCCTTTGGAGCCTGCCTGGCTGGTGCCCCCAATCCATTTTTAAATGAATGATACTTTTGTTCATGGTCAGCAGAGGTGAAAGAAGCCTGACATTAATTCCAGCTCCCAAACAGGATGACTTGGGAAAAGAAGAATATTTAAACTGTGTCCTTAACTAGTTTCTTCAGCAGAGAGGTGTCATATTTTCCAACTGGCAAAACTACTAGAATAATAAAAATTTTAATAGTGCTGGGTCACCCGGGTTATTGCTCTCTGAGTAGTTCATTAGATTTAACTCACACCCTTGGATTAGTTAACACAATGTTTGAATTGTGCGTCAATTGCGTAGGTTTTAATACCAAACTTTGTTCTTTGTATTGCCTTCAGTGCACTTGCTCCATGTGCATCAGTCCATGTGCTTAGAACATTAAAACAGATCCGTGCGTCTGAAAAAGTTGTTGAAAGGATGTGAGAGTTAAGGGATGGTGGAAAAATGTTCAGAAGGTGCTTTAAAACAGCAAATACACAAAACAGGCAATGCTTCTGTCATATGGAGATCACATCAGCCATTTCCATCCATCCATTATCTGTGCTGCTTATCGTTTCGAGTCATAGGGGAGCTCTGACCAATCCCAGCTAACATTGGGCAAGAGTGAGGGTAAATAAATAACCATTTTGACTCACATTCACACCTGTTGTCGATTTATAGCCACAAATTAGCCTAATGTAAAGCTGCATAACATGGAAATGTATCAAACCATCTATGACAGTCAACCCTGGATAAACAAGGATTCGATCATTGATTCAAACTCTTTAGAACCAAGCATTCTGATGGGATGTATTTATCAAAGTAGTAGTTATTTCATGAATACGTTTTAACACTGGAAAAATGACTGTACCTGCAGCTGCAACTGTTTTTTTAAAATGGTAGTCATGCTGTCATGATTTTCCCAAATATGCTATCAGACACCTTGCTAGAAAGTAAGTTTTGTTTGTTTCCAGTTGAGACTAGCTTTGCTAAAGTGTCCAGCCTTGCTTTTCTGAAGTTGTCTTCTGCTCGTTTCCTGTAGCAGTAAAAGCTTTTTAAAATGTATTACTGCTTTATTTTTTCACAGTTTCATCCAGTTTATCTTAGCTGGGACAGACTGGGACTTTGATGAGTAAAGCAGCCAAACGTGGAGAAAAGGAAAAAGGGGGGGAGGAAGTTTGAAGTTTGATAGAGTCACATAGGCCTCCCATACTCCCAGGGCTGCATGTGGTTCAGTACAGTCAACGGTCTGCAGAAGATTTAGTTGAACAGTTAAAATGTCATTTAGGATGTATCCATCTGATTTTAGGTGGTGACTGATCTGCAGGTGTGGGTATAGAGCAGTAACGCCACCTTGTTAGGGTTGAGGGTGAAGACACTGGAGGTAGAAATGTTGTAACTGCCCTGTCTGTATGGTAATTGGATAAGCAGGTAAGTAGAGATGGGACATAGGTTGCAGAGAGGATGAGGATTCTGTCTGGGCCCGCCTTTTAAGGCTGCTGCAGTGTGTGTATGTGTGTGCGCGTGTGCTTGTTTGAATGCATGACTGTGTATTTGGGATTGCAGAGGAAGGGCAATATGATCCTTGTAGGATTCAGAGGCCCACACACAAGGTCCTAGAGAGTTCTGGCAGTGAAATTCAAGATGACCAGTTAAAGAGTGAAAGAGGAGGAGGGGAGGAAGGGTTTGATACATTTGTCAATCCCGGATGTTTGTTTCTGTCTTGAAATGAGCTAGTTCTTTAAGGTAGGACATATGTAAGGAAATCTATTTATTTTACTGTACATTGATGCTTAGTAAACCTAACCCAGCCCTCTGGAACTGGAAGTAATAAACCAGGTGGAATGTCTACGGAGCACAGATGATTTTTGTATGTCAAGTCTGTATTTGGTGTTTTTGTTTGCATTATCATTATGAAGATGAACACATACACTCATTGAAGCTTAGGTGGGTTGTCAAATCAAGTCCTTTGCATAGTTTTCATGCTGCCACATGTTGATCCTTTACTTGAAGTCGGTTTTTAAAAAAAATGATGATCCCTGCGGCTAAAGAGAAGGGCTTATTTAAAATTTTTGTTATTCAGGTTGCACACATGCAGGCACAGCCCTAATCTTATAAGAGATGTGTGATACAGCTGCCATGTGGTTTGTTTACATTTGCTGAATTTTGTCTGTGATTGGACAAAGACGTTGTTCTTCACAGTCAAACATTGTCTCACTCCCAGCGTTGTTACCTTTTTGCTTGAGGCAGGTAAGATAAGAACTACACTGTCATTATTTCTCCCAAATTTAAAACTGTTTTATTACAATTGATGCTTTGGGAAGGAATACAGTTTCTGCTGCATGAACATGTATACACCAGACTGGATCACAATTAAGAGAGATGGGTTGTTGAATTTATTTTCAAGTATTGAGCAGGATGAATGTACACACACTTACACACACTGAATGCACAATAACACAAGGATGACCACATATCAGCATTAATTGAATATTTACTATTGGCAGTGTTAATTAAAAAAAAACTCATACCACTTTTCACCCACATCCACAGTTAACTAAATATGTGGCTTCTAGAAAGAAAAAAAACTGACAGGATCCCAAAGTCACCAAAAACAGTTCTGTTGCTTCTCTGTGGCTCAACTGCAGTGTTGTCACAGTTTTATAGAAACAACACCAAACCTAACCATTATTTTACTAACTGTATTGTCTGTAAAGTGTGTACAGCATAGAGTAATTCTTAGACTGGTTCATACTACATCATTATTTTGTATAACTTACATAATCAAAGATCCCTCTCCTTTTTGTATATTAGTATTGTCATTAAAAAATACTGATATTCCAGAACCTATTCAAAGGTTTCATCGGAACTAAAAACCAAACATTGTGTTCCTGCAGTGATTCCTTTTGTTTGTTTGTTTCCACAGTGACCTAAGCATGAACAACATCACTGAGCTTCCAGCGTATGTGTTCAAAAACTTCCCCTATCTCGAGGAACTGTGAGTACATGCCCCTCTTTTTCTCTTCCTAATGATGTATTTGCTCTGTACAATGTTGACATGAGGGCTGGGCTGGAAGATATGCACCTGGGTAATTGAGTCTGAATTGCAAAACGGCAACGGCATACAAGACTGTCCTCTGATCGTAAGCGCAGTATTAGGTGAGGTAACGAATCACTCACCAACCGTGAATCGAACGAAGACAATTATAAAAGGTGCAGTAAAACCCCAATTAAAAAGATGAGGTGAGCATGCATTAAAGCTACGGTCATGTGACATCCTGTGTGGATTTTTGCTTTTAAGGGATTATCAGGATGGCAACAGCATGTCTCTGGGACTGTGTTGAGTGACATACATCTGATCTTAGTGGGTGTTTGTTATTCCTCCAGTCTTTAAATACTCCGCTGTCTGGCTCAGGGCTGCTGGGAGTCTGAGATAAAATCTGTCTACCTGATATCAGGTAACATGTGGCGCTCAGAAATTCAAACTGACCAGCCAGTGAACTGCAGTCACAGCTCCACTTGATCTTTGGAGGCATCGCCCCCCTGGCCCCCAACTCTCAGGCATCTTTCAGCCAATCCAGTCTTTACCCGTCGCTCTTCCATACAACACTCCAATTGCTTTGTTAAAGGGCAATTTAGTTTTCATCACATCCTATGGAGGAATGCAAGGCAGGAAGGAAGAGGGCAAAACAATGGTTTCCATGGAAACTAAACTGAACAAGCAACCCCCATTCTTGCTGGGACTTCTGCGATGTATTAGGTCATTATACTGCACGGTGTGTTTATTTAAAAGGAATGTATTTTCATTTAAACTACCCTTACTTCATGTGATTGTTATGGGCATTTATTTGAGAACAAGTCTTCAGGCGTGTCTTGAACTTAGGTGGTTAACTCTTAGGCTTAAAGGTTAAAGCAGTGTCAGTGAACCAGAGCTGGGGCCCTAAGGGCAGAGGCAGGGATAGAAAGAGTTGACAGAGTAAAAGAGGTGCCTATCCTCATACTCAAACAGGAGTGAAGACAAGGGATGAATATTCCTTCCGACTAAGTCACGCAATCTCCTCTGCGCTCTCTGTTTCTTGCCAAAGGCACGACAAAGCCCAGCAGATGTGATGACAGCTATTTTCTGCCTCCTCTGCACTTTGTTGATGTTCCTGAAATTACCTGTGTCTAAGAGGCTGGGATTCATTGCAGTCACTAAAAAATGAATTGACGCTACTACTTAAGTAGAACGAAAGTTTCTTTTCTTTTTTTTTTCTTTTTATATCAGAACTCTTTTGTGTGTTATAAACAATAAATACAAGTGTGAATGATATCCTTTATAGGAGTTTCTGTTAAAAATAAAATACCAAAGTGCTTTTTTCTTGTTCACCAACAAACATTTCACACAGCATCAGTTTCATACTTAACATTTCAAATTAAAAAGAAAAGGAAATTTTACTCTTGAAAAACACATTTAAAAAAAAATTAAAAAATAAAAATGGAAAAAGCCAAACAGGAAAAGGAGGAAATGGTAAAGAAATGCACAATTTACACATTATCTCATCTCATAACAAACCTCTGTAGATTTTAGAGGTCAGGTATTTCACAACTCTGGCACAAAGGCATGGATTGAGATGTTCCACCTCATGACATGGTCATTAGCAAAGGAAACATGGGGAATGAAGTCATGTGTTTGCTTTTGCAGCAGCACACTTCTTTGACACATACTGCAGCCATTGTACGCAAGAGGCGGTTAAATATTGACAGTGATTGACCAGCAGGGGATATAATACACAAGTGAAGGATTTATTCTTTAGTGATCATTATCACATTAATTCGTATCAAATCTGAGAACTGTTGAAAGTGCAAGTGTGGTTTATTATGAAATCTGAAGGATGTTTGAAAGACTGTCAAATCATAATACTTAGTATTTTAGTAGCTAAAGGTTCTTGGGTGTCTGATTTATTCAGCTGCATTGGCTGCTTTTATTGGAAGATAGCAGTTATGTTTCTCACATTTTTTGGATGCTATGTGAATAGTTGATTTTCTTTGTGGTTAGTCTCAAACAAGAAAAGTTAGACCAAGGGCTTTGGTCAGCCATCATTCAAACCATTAACAGACTGCACCTTGTGACCAAAACAGACCTGTAATTAAGATCCATTGAGAACCTTTGTTTTGCTTTCTTTGAATAGCACACAAATTAAAGTGTATTTACATCAGAAACAAGGGTATTGAAACTAGATCTGGGTGTGTTAGACAGTGATGCAGTATGGCGTGACAACAATGACACCATCACAAAACATTGATTGTGCTGTTAAATACTGACATTTGCACTGCAAAGATGCTTGCATAGAGGACATAATTTCACCAAACTTCAGGAGCTGTAGGAAAGCTTTGAGACTTGTCAGAGTCTGCTGTACAAATTATTATATTATCTTATTAATGAAGCCTTAAACTTTGAAAATGTATTTCATATGAATGAAAGGCCAGTTTTGAGCTGACATAAAGGTTATGGGTCTTGAGGCAGCATGGGTGTTTGGGCTGACACCCAGCAGCTCCAGTTGCAGGGCCTGCTTAGTGATAAATCCCTCAGGCCAGAGTGTGTACTTGGGCTCTGTGTGTGCCAGTCAGCCCTATATACAGTTCCTGTACACTTCCTGTTCTGAGAAGAAAAGCATCCCTTTCTCCAAAGTAATTTGTGCAGACACAGAAGCAGTTGTTTTAAGATAAATCATTGTCTAATGTAGCAATTTTATGATGATGTAACAACAGTCTCAGTTTATGTATGGGGTACATTTTTATGACGAAGTGCTATGACACTATAAAGTTTGTAAAAAATGATTTTCTTATAATAGAATAAAACTTCTACATGAATTCATTTGTTCCATTTCTATTTGAAAAATTAACTATTTTCAGATCTTGTTTTACTCTCGATACAGAGCAGTTATTTCATATAGCTTACAACAACTATATGCTCAACAAACTAAATGCATTTTTGTTTCAATGACAGTAGGGGCTACAGTAGGTTCACCTCCATGTTTGGACAAATGTAATAAACCCAACGTGTTATTACAGTTCTGGATTTGGTTAAATCTTTCAGTGTTCGTTATTATGACGTAATGCTTTTGAAGGACATTAAGGTTGTTGTTTTCTCAAAAGGGTTGGTCCTGGAAAATTATCACTGGTTCTTATGTTTACACTGCTGATAATGTGTTATATTGATAATAATGATTATCACAGTATTAACATTAAAATGTTATTTTACCATGTCACTTCTAGTTACAGCTACACAATGTTGGCTGCAGTTGTAACAATAAATCATGCACATATGCTCAACTCTCTTATGTGTGCTGGTCAGTGAAAAAGTTGGATCATTTCTGTACATGAATGTTGTGTCTGTTGTGGAAGTTGATTTCAACACTCAATACTGAATCAATATACAGTTAATAGGTCTGAGCAGAGACATTCTGAACCAAAATGACCGCCACCTTTTCCTGTAAGTTATGTACATGCGGGACAGTAAGTGCTTAACTTTGCTGTCATAACTATTTCCAGGAGCAGTAATTAAATGCCTATCGGTTATATTGGGTTTACTGTTACATGGGAAGACAGCTCTAATGAACCAGCAGAGCAACACAGGTTGAAACAAGTTGTAGAGTGTGGTTTATTTCTTCAGTTTAGCCTCACTACTCTTTCTGTTTCCATTTTTTTTCTGTCATGTCTTTTCATATTTTTTGAACGCTAACTGTTGATATAAAAAATAAAGACACAATTGCTTTAATTACCTACATGATTTATAAGAAGTGATGTAAACAACTTGTTTACTTGAGACATTAGTGTTTAATGGAAAATACAGTTTCTATACTGGAAAGCTTGGATTGTAATGTTTGTGAAGCACAGAAAGGAAAGTTGTGAAGCGACATCCAGGAAAAAGTTCTAATCTTACGGGGGTGTGTGAAGTGACAACAGCCCGTGACACAGGCACATGTCTATGACACCCTCAGACCCTGTGTTTAGCTAGAGAGTTGAAACTTGACCTGCTTAGGCACTGGACTGGAAGTCCTTAACAACATACTCTACAGATACAGAAATACTCCATGTGTGTCAGAGTATATGCTATTCTTTATGTAAAACTCGACTATTAAAAACCAGAGTTGAACTTTAAATTGTGTTCTCTTTTTCTCCAATAGACGACTTGCGGGAAATGACCTGTCATTCATCAACCCTGAAGCCCTGTCTGGACTGCACCAGCTCAAAGTCCTGTAAGTGGTAAACCCCACGTCCTCCAACACCATCAGTGTGATACATACACACACACACACACACACTTGCTAAAGACGGTTATATCATAAACATTCCTACACACAAACAGTCAGTTAACCTTTGTAGAAAATTATACAAAAGCCAGTTTTGGTGACAAAAGTTCTATGTATCCTTTACCATCCGTTTATTTATTATATTTCTGAATCAGTAATGTTCTTTTTAATTCTAGGCACATAAATCCCATCACACAACTGTAAGACAGAAACACATTTTATTAACCTGAATAATGTTGGCTTTTTGATAGAAAATGTTGTTATGAGTTGGACATTAACGTTTCCTTTCATTAAATTTGAACCTGCAGGATGCTGCAGAATAATCAGCTGAAAAGTGTTCCCAGTGCAGCTCTGAAGAACCTCCATTCTCTCCAGTCACTGTAAGTTATGTTCAATTCTAACAGAAAAGTTCAGAAAATGTTGTTGCATTATTGTGGCTGTGTTTGATGGTATTAAAGTCACATATCCTACAGTAATATATTGGACTGAGAATAATCTGTTTTGAGATTTGGGTGGAACATGTAAAGAGTCATGAAGCTGGTGGTGCTCCAAAAAATAGAGTTGCTCATGGTTTTGTGTGACATCTTATTTTGACAATCCAAAGGCATAACGTCACTAAGGAATAGTTTTTTGTAAGCCCTGTCATTCTTAATGCCCATTGCAGCTCATGGAGAGTATGCTTTGCTGTATGAGTGTGTTGACCAGGCTGATAAAGGTCTGGAGCAGCTGCAGAAAGAGACACAAACTTTGTGTAAGGATAATACTTTGTGGTATTTGATGTTCTACATATTGCATTTGCATTGTTTGTGGATCAGTGCCTTTAGGGGCTGTTGAAGTAAATAAGTTAATCACGGTAATACATTTGTGAAATTAAACATTTTAACTAATTTAACACATGAGCTTTATCGTTGTTCAAATACATACGCAATATATGTGGTAATTTTCCCTCACAGTGCCAAAAATGCGGCACCTTGAGCCTAGAATTCCATCTCAGTGCACAACACGTGTTTGTGGAGGCCTCGTCTGGCTTGTGTGAGATCAGCATCACTGAGCGCAGGACCGTTAGTAAGTCTGCAGCTGACAAGCTGAGTTAAACAATTACCAAATTGATTACAATCCTGACCAGCTAGTTAGCACACGTTTCTCTGGTTTCAAAGCCGATTGTAAGTTGTGGAGCAGAATATAAGAGGAGGCTGACACTTAAGCTGAAGCTAACATTGTGTTACATTGGAAGTACTTTACAGTACAGTAAGGGTAACTGTGGGGAGCTATTGTGATATAGTTCGGAAGTAATCAGTCACTTAAAACAGCACCCTTCAGCAGAGCGTGCTCAGTTCGTAGAGACGTACAGCAGATGTAGCTTTACCGGAGCGGTTTCATGTGGAACATTAGCAGCAGCAGCGGGCTAAACTTAAAACCTGAAACAGCCAATAGTTTTACAACTGGTGTTTGACCCAGTAACTGTTAATGTCCACACTGAGTGAACTATTAATGGATAAACACAGATTATGCACAAATAGTGCAGAAAGTTTTAGTTAGAAAGTGTGGTGCACAGGAACTTTTTTTATTTAGTACCTCATTCCGGCCACCAGGAGCATTTTTTCTTTGTACCTGATTTATTAGTGTTTGTAAGATAAATCACTATTCTTTTTAAATATGCAGTAAGACAATTAACAGTTGATATTTTCATTTTCAAATCATGTAAACACATAGGGTATTTCTCCATTAGTATAGTCCTTAAACATATGTAAAAGCTACTGTCCAAACCCTGTTGTCCATCAAACAGATCAAAAACTTGTTCAAAACACAGCCTTGGTCTGCATTGAACCATTTAACTGAACTTAAAACATCACAAGATGCAACAGTACAAAAAAAAATCTACTTTGAAATGTACACACCAGAAGATTCTATGCACTAAATAAACAAAAAGCAGTGAAGTACCTGTGTGCATTAGGGTGTGTCCACACTTTGACCTTCTCAGCCATTCAAGCCAAACTCAAAATGATGAGTCAACATTTAGTGTGGATATGTGAACAAATCAAATGCACCCGGACCCTTCTTAAAAAACTCATTCAGCTGAGACCACACAGGGAGCAGGGAAACTGAACTTGTTTCTAGTACATGTGTTCAAAAGTCAACAGTACCGTTGGCCAAAAACTATTAACAGAAACTGAAACGGGCAGGAAAACTTTAGCTCTTTCAGGGTTGCAGTGGACCACAAAAACAGCCAGTCCATTTGAAAACCTTTAATATGATTTGATTTTTTTTCTCTGTATAGTATATCACTCACTCTCTGTATTAAACAGTTTAAATCTCATTATTTACTCTCTGACTATACTGATGTCATTTGTGGGCAGTCCCACTCATATCACATGTTCTACTCTCCTGCACTCCGCTGCAGTGTTTGTTGTGACCTAAGCCCAGCAACAGCCCTGAGCAAATGTAGGTCAGTTGTATTCAGAAGATGAGCAGCAAACATTTCAGTCTTTGTGCTGTTGGTTGTTCATCACTCTTAGTTTTCTTCAACTTGGCATCTCTTCTATATTTCTGCAACATCTAAATATCATTTGTACTGTCATTTGGTTCATAATGTGTACTATTCATACTCAGTTTTGTTTCAACTAGCTTCTTCCACCATTACCACTGTACACCAAAGGAGAATTGTGCTTAGACGAGTCTCCATCACTTTTTATGTTTCTCCTTAAGTCATCTTTTTGCCTAATAGAATTCCTTACTTCTTTTAGAGTTTTATGATCTGTAGCCGTAGTTTTGTCCCTTGGCAGAGTTGGGTCTTGGTTTGTGCAAAGCTTTAAAAGAGCTACATGTCAATCAAGACTGTTTTTCTAACAGCCTAGAGGAATTTGTAGGGAGGGTGAGACGCTCACTGAAAGAGGATAGCAAGAGAAAGACAGTCTTGTGATGAATACTGGACATCACCTAACTATCAAGAGTTGTCTCTAGTAAAAGGAAACAGATTGCAGCTCGCCCACAGTAAAAAAAATAAAAATATATTTGGTTTACATAACAAAACTAATCAGGATACTCCTGCAAGTCTTCCAGACCACACGTACGGTACAGACAGTGCAACAAACACATGGTCTCTCTCTGTCACGTACATGCTATTATCAGATGCAGGAGAGGGCTAAAAATCCTGGCATGTCTGTTTTTTTTTTTTTTACTTAAATTCTCACAGCATGAGATAAGGATTCATGTATTAATTTTGCTCTGGTTCAACTGAGTTTTGTTGTGATATTCTCAGGGGTGTACAGCTCCACAGATTAAGGGGCGTAGCTCCCGCGTCGAAAAGGAGCTTTAATCTCCTAACACACACTGTCCAAGAATAAATCCATACTCATACCATATATAAATCTGCTATTTATTTATTTATTTTTTGTAAGACGTTTGGATGCGAACCACATCACCTCAGTCCCAGATGACAGCTTTGAAGGCCTTCAGCAGCTGCGTCACCTCTGGCTTGATGATAACAACCTGACTGAGGTCCCCATCGGATCTCTGAAACACCAGGCTAACCTCCAGGCTCTGACGTTGGCTCTAAACCGCATCACGTACATACCAGACAACGCCTTTGCAAACCTTACCAGTCTTGTTGTACTGTAAGTATATTGTCGTGCTGTTTTAATAGCAATAAACATCTGCACCAAACATTACACATTTTTATTTTATTTTACAAGCTAAAAAACCCTGCTTTTTGGATGACAGTTAATTGATCTTTTCTGCACCAAACAAATGAAGGGTACATGGAGTCCTAATAGACCTATACAATAAATAACCTAGCAGGAACAACCTGCTGGTGCACTTTGTCTGAAAACATTAATTAACTACGCACAGTGACTGAGAACATTCTCATGTTTACTCAAATGACCTAAGGGAGTAGCAGAAAAAGTTAAACTCACTAGGCGTTAAATAGATCACAACATTTCTCGAGCTGAAAATGGACTCGTGCGATGCTGTTGCGTGACTTCACTGAAAGAGTCCTACTTAAATATAATTACCTAAGATTGTTTTTATAACTATGTTATTGATAATACCTAAAAACAGAACTTGTATTTGTTAAGTTGGATATTGCTATCTATGTTTTGAGTGCCTGAAAGAATGATTCAAACTTTCCACTGTTTACTGTTGAGGTTTCTATATTCAGAGACACACACCGGTTGCTGCTGGAGGTTTGTGTAAACATGTCAAGATAAACAGGAAGGAAAGCCCTATTATCTATTAGTACAATTAAGATGTCCGCATACACACGCATGGACTACAGCCACCTGATCACAGACGTGGGACTCTAGATAAATGCGGGAGATTATTTGTATCTGTCACGGAACCATACTTGAACCAACAGGGCTGAGAACTCTCCTCCTTTTCAGGCATCTGCACAACAACAGGATTAAAGCCATAGGAGGAAACTGCTTTGCCGGACTCTCTAACCTGGAGACACTGTAAGTGCACAGTTCTGAATAGATGTGAATTTGTACCAGTGTTTTTGTGTGCTAACAGCTCCTCCACCCACCTCTGCTCCAGTCTGCCAGACATCATTGTGTCCACTTCCTCCTTTAATTGCTGTAGAATAAATAGAGCAAAGTACATGATGCTTATCAAATCTGCCCTCCCACTGTTCACTTCGTCCTGCCATACACACACACACACACACAAACGCACACACTGTCCCACCTAATGGCAAACAGTTACTCTAGCCAACTGACTTTTACACAGACCACAAATATTCTGCTGCAGTTTTTCAGTGAATTCTTCAAAAGTAATTCATCTAAATGTTATCTAGAGTCACACAGTGAAAGAATCTAGTGTGTCAAATTCCACTGTGGAACTCTGTATTTTGGCGTTTGTTCACTAACTCTGTCCTTAATGCCCAATGCAAAACAAATACATTTCATTACTGTATCACACACTACATCAGTGCAAAGGCATGCCGGTCCCAAAATCTATGTCAGACAGCAGAGGTGATGTGAGTTTCTTCACATCAGTTTGAAATGTCAGCATCGTGCCCGTCTTGTCAGCCAACAGCAGTTGTGGTCCAGACAACCGGTTGTGTTTGTTTTATGATTGCGTGCACTGACACATTAAGTAGTTTTCGAGAGTAGGGAGAGAGAGACAGAGACAGAGACACAGACAGACAGACAGACAGACAGACAGACAGAGAGAGAGGTTCAGCCAATGATATATGAGTCGTCCTTGACAATGAAGAAATATGTTGCCTGGCTTTTAATCTTTTCAGATGACACTTTTCTGCAACCACACTCACACATGTTTGAGGAAACAGCCACAATTATCACAAACACTCTCTGGTCATACAGGACACCACTCCTGGTATAACCCATATGTTCGGAGTGTGATTGACATCCCGCTTTATTAGACTATGTTAAGTGACGTGATGACAGAAAATCATGACTGGCGACATCTAGGTAGTGACACAGGTGGAGTCAACATCCAGACTTTGAAGTCTTACCTACAATTTTGCAAGTGAGTGATTCTCAAAGTGTAGAATTACTGTACTGTCAAAGGGACACCGCTTGAAGTCATAATGACAACCAGAGGATTTAGTGTTGCTTTATACTGAAGGTCTTTTATCATGTTTTATCTGCTGGTTTAATGTAAAAGCATTATGGATTAGAGAGGCCATAATCACACAGGCATCTTCTCCTAAAAGTTAATTAGACTTAGGCAGAAAGACATGCATCCTGTTATTGGAAAAACACAATGCAAATTAAGTAAAATTATATTATCAACTAGTCTCATCGTGTTTAGTCTTCTGTGTTCACAAAAATGTCCTCAGGCTGCAGCTATCACAAACTATTTGGAACTAGTAGATGATTCAAAGCCTTTGTTTCTTCTACTGGCATTTTTACATTAGCGATGCGATAACCTCAGGTTTTATAACTGAAGATGTGGCCGAGCAGAGCATCATAAGGATCTATCAAAACATTTAAATAAAGTAATGTTTAATTGAATTTCCTCAGTTTGTAGGAATCTATACAAATTATTTTCTGTGTAAAAATAAATTCTGTTAAAATCTTGTGCCAGTGTTTATGTTAACATCACGGTCACAGAGAAAAGTGAAGTCATAGATTGTGGTAATAGGAGGATAAAAATGGTAACAACCCTACTGGGCATTAGTGATAAATGTACGTTTGCATGTTCTGTAAACACTGTGACGGTACACATGTGCAAATCATTTTGGAATCCGTCTGTTTGGGGCTGGTTTTGTCATGATGCAAAAATAAAAAGAGCTCTGTTCTTTTTCTGTCTCATCACAGGGACCTCAACTACAACAACTTGGTAGCGTTCCCCAAAGCTATAGAAGCTCTGCCCAAATTGAAGGAACTGTGAGTCAATCACCTGCTGTTGTTCTGTCCTCTGTAGTTGCCTGTAATTCTGACGTCAGGCAACATTAAACGTTTGGCAGTTTTGGCACTACCTGTTGACATGTCCTGGGTGTAAATTTACAGGACTAATGTTAGGGAGTTCTAATACATTAACTGTCATTATTTTATTTTCCTTTTTGATTCGATGGTTTTACCTTTTTCCTTAGAATTTTCAAAATATTTTCAGGGCTATTTTTGGATTTTTTTTTTAAAGTTAAATGCGTGTGATTTGTTTGTCATATTTTATACTGAGCAAAATGTCTCTCTGACCTTTTTCTGCAGTGGCTTCCACAGCAACAACATCGCCTCCATACCTGATGGGGCCTTTTATAACAACTCCCTGCTGAGAACCATGTAAGGTCACCTCCTTCCACCTCCTCTCTCCACTCCCACCCAGTTACAGCAACACAGACATAATTCACTAGTCACTCCAGTTTGTTTTCTTTTTTTAACCCAAGGCCTGAAAAAACAACATTTTATCCGTGAAAGAACATGGGAGCGAAGATTATTATTATCTGAGGTGTTAATATGAGGCATAAAATGAATCAGCGGCAGATGTTATAATCCTTTATTCTTATAATTCTTTTTCCTTCTGCTGTTCCTGACAGACATCTCTATGACAACCCTCTGTCTTTTGTCGGAGCCACGGCATTCCAGAATCTATCTGACCTGCACTCCCTGTAAGTCTCAAATTCAGGCAATGCTTCTTACACATCAAGTTTTATCTGTCTGAGAAGCTGAGCTTCATATTTCCCTTTTTTATATCTTCACATTTTTCTTATTTTTGTTAGGAATTGACTTTAAATTGACCTCACCATCTGTTTCAGGATGTTACGCGGGGCTACTATGATGCAGGAATTCCCCGTCCTTACTTGGACTAATAACCTTGAGAGCTTGTAAGTAAACTTTAGCTTTAACTTTAACAGCATCTGTAGTTCTGTATGTATTTCTGTTTGATTCAATAATGACTTTTAAACATTTTTATTCACAGGACACTTTCAGGGACAAAGATATCATCTGTCCCTTCTAACCTGTGTGAAAATTTGAAATTACTACGAACCCTGTAAGAAAGTTTTCCTTGTTTGTCACCTACAGTTTTGTTAGTATAATTACTTCAAACTATCAACAGAAGATGATTTCAAACCTAGCTGAGCTATTTAAATGCCACATGGAGCCACATGTTTTTTTCTTATAATTTTTTTATCCAGTATAGTTTGGTAAGTATAGTTCATTTTGTCTGTTTTTTTTTCCATCAGGGACTTGTCCTACAATGAGATCAGAGCGATTCCGTCTCTGCAGGGCTGCGTTCGACTGCAGGAGATGTGAGTCTGGTGCATGTATTAAGTAATTTATTTTTCAGATAACAACCTTAGTATTAGTTGAGGTAGGAAAGGCGATCATTAACCCCCCTTTTTAACCTGTTATGTTCTTGTTTTTTTACTATCTTCAGGAGCTTTCAGCACAACCACATCCAAGAAATTGACCGGGACACTTTCCATGGTCTGTCTGCTCTGCGTTTACTGTAAGTCACCTCACTAGTATGTTCTCAGTTACACCCATTGGATCCTGTAAAAACACAGCTTCATGACACTTGCTTGTTGATTAATGGCGTTGTACTTTTGCACAGGGACCTGAGTAGGAATGAAATTCAATTTATCCACCCAGATGCCTTCAGTACTCTGAGTGCACTCACCAACCTGTGAGTATCATATGTGTGTCTGGTTTTATTGAATTTCCATGAGTACAGAAATGTGTTATCCTGTTTGTCCTGCCTTGTCTTTTGATCTTTTGTGAATGAAATCCATTTAAATGTCCATGTTTTGTTTCTATTAATTCAGAGATCTCAGTATGAACTTCCTGGCATTGATACCAACAACAGGATTGAACTCTCTCAGTCAGCTGAAGCTTTCAGGAAACCCACAGATGAAAAATGTGCTTACTGCCAAAAACCTACCCAAACTGAGGTGAGAAGAACCACTGTATTACGGTTTTTTGCTTATTTTGTAATACATTTCATACATACATTACAAGACACTATGAATACAGCAGAAGTAAAAAGATGTGATAAGCATTGAATAATCAGCTACTTTTTTAGGAAATAGGTAATCAATCAATAGATCAATTAATAGAAGTACTAATAAATAAAAGTTAAAACATTTCACCTTTTTAAATTAAAATTTATTGAATTTGAATTGAAGAAAACTTTTTGACTTTTGCAAAACCAAGTAAATATATTTCTGGTCCAGGAACCACCATTCAAATAAAACACATACTGTACATCTATCAAATGTTATTTGTCAATCATGACAATCGATAGTTGGATTGACAGCCACAAGTATATATTGACCTCCTTCTAATTTAGGCGCTTGTGTTCGTTTGCAGGTCCATCTCGGTGCCTTACGCCTACCAATGCTGTGCATTTGTTGGTTGTGACTCACTGATGAGTTCCTCTGAGGATGTTGATGCCAAGAAATCTTCAGGTGAGAATGCAGTAAGAGCCTTGAAGTAGAAAAAAAAAGTTTTATTTATTCTCTGGATGAGCTACTTTCTACAAGAAAGATTTTTTGAGATCCTCTAGGGATGTATCAGGATATGGAGTTCAGATAAGAAAAGCAGCTCAGCCTATAGGCTAGATAGGGTTGACATAGATTGGATGTGTTCTGTGGAGAAATATGAGACTATAGATGTTGGAGATGTGATCATTTTACTCTTCCGCTCTTCTAATCTTCACATCATTTTACTCTTACGATCTTCTAATCTTCACCCCTTTTCACATTTTTATGGTGAAATGCAGCATTTGGTTTCATTTGTTTCCACTTTTTTTGAACAGCAGGGCAGGAGGTGGAACGAGTCTCCATGATCATGCACTGCTCTCCTTCTCCAGGTAACCGTTCTCAACCACTCTTACCTCTGTTATCTGGTATCCTTTATAAAATCACGTTTTAAAGTCACTTTTTTATCCAGGTGCTTTTAAGCCTTGTGAGCACCTCCTTGGGAACTGGATGATTCGTCTGACAGTTTGGTTCATCTGCCTGGTGTCACTGGTCTTCAACAGCCTGGTGCTGGTGGCCACCTTCTCACCTACACACAGACCTGCAGGTCACTGCCACTCTCTGGCCCCTTCCCTACTTCCAGCCAGGCTGCTGATGGGGCTCTTGGCCTTGGCCAATCTCCTTACTGGCGTATATGTCCTCGTGCTGACCATGCTCGACATCGCCACCTGGGGCTCCTTTGCGGAATATGGAGTTATGTGGGAAATGGGCCCTGGTTGTCAGATCACTGGAGCTCTGGCTGTTTTTTCTTCAGAGTGGGCTGTCCTGTTACTGTCACTGGCAGCAGTGGAGCGCAGCATGGCTGTCAGGACAATTCTTGGGAAAGTGCTAATGTCACCTCGGAGGAACGGCGGTAGCCATCGAGAGTTCTGGAGAGGAAATCGACGATTTAGCCTGGCTGCAGGAATCTTGGGGCTGCTGGCTGCTGCCGCAGCGTGTCTGCCGCTCCTGAGCACCAACGGGCAGTCAGCCTCTCCACTGTGTCTTCCCTTTGCTGGTGGAGACAGTCCAGCTCTGAGTGTCACAGTGTTCCTGGTACTGCTTAACGCGCTGGCATATCTGTTTACTGCAGCAGTGTACACCCAGATGTACTGTCACCTGGGCAGGGTTGAACTCGCTGATCCGGAGCAGACAGGTGCCCTGAGACACGTGGCCTGGCTCATATTCACCAACTGCATCTTCTTCTGCCCCGTTGCTGCTTTCTCCTTTGCCCCTCTTTTAACTGGCTCTACAGCAGGTGGCCCCGAGATCGCCAAGTCTGTTACTCTCATTTTCTTCCCACTGCCAGCCTGCCTGAACCCAGTTCTGTACGTGTTCTTCAGTCCGGCCTTCAGGGAGGACTGGCTGAGACTACGCAGCCGCCTCTGTCTGACCGGGGAGGTTAAGGCTGGTGCCGAATGTCACGGAGATGATGGCGGTGGAGGGTCAGAGCTCACAGACGGGGGCTCCTCCACCCATCTGGGCTGTGACTGTGGGATGTACTCTCAGCTCTGCGGCGAGACCGTAGCATGCGAACAGTGTGATACAGAGCTGCATGCCAGGACCTGCTCTTCGCCATCGTCATCCACAATCTGTAGACACTTGGTAAAGTCTCACAGCTGTCCCACCCTCCTTGCAGGAGCGGCCGTGTGCCAGCGTGCTGACAGCTTCTGGGCAGACAGCAGCACGCCCTCTGCTCAGTCTGAGTACGCTGATGAGGGGGACTCCTTTGTGTCGGACAGCTCAGACCAGATTCAGGCCTGTGGCAGAGCCTGCTTCTGTCAGACCAGAGGTCTCCCTCTAGTACACTACTCATACAACATACCTCGAGTTAAGGAATAAAGACGCTTCACATCTCCTCTGTGCATAGATCTCTGTCATGTGAACATAGATGCTACAGGAATATGGAAATATTTTTTGTCAGACATCAAAATTTGCCAACGACCCTGTTAAAAATAATTCAGCACTTATTTAGAAGAGATGCAACATTTAAAGGGTTTTTTTTAGAACCCACCACACAAAGGAAAAGTTCCCATTGTTGTTGCAATTTCTCTTGGACATGAACTTTTAAGCTTCTATTTTTTTTGTAATTTTAAACCTTGATTATTTTTTAATGTAAATGTAGCAAATAATATGAGTTATCACACTAGACTTTTCTGTTTGAATGTAACTTTTAGGCATTACGGTAATGTAATGTGAGCAATAACTTCTAGCCTTTTCTGTCTGTGACTGTACAGTGTGAGGATAGTATTTGGTCTGTTAGACACACACTTTTTGCTTTAAGACTAAGAATGTCATAAAAAGATGCCAATATCACTGTTTTAGCTGCAGTCATGCTCGGTGGTTTGTGGAAAAAAAAAGATGTTATTTATTTGAATGTTTGAGCAGAGATGACAGGGTGAATACAAGGCAGCCTTTAAATGTTGACATAACAAAATATTCAAATATCATTTTCCTTTGTTTTAAGAATAATAACAGTTATTTTTATACTGCAAAAACACAGACATGCTGATTGATTGAGGCTAAAGAGGGTTTTTTTACTATGTTTTATACTAAGCTATGTCAATTAAATGCATTGAGACATAAAAAAGTGCATTGGTTTTAAAAAGGTAAACGTTTGTTATGATCGTCCAAAAGTCCACGTTAAAACGTAAAACGTTACATTTTTAACAAATTCACTGCCTCTTCTGGTAAGGTTAATTTATCAGTAAGTGAACCTGTCATTTAAATGTCTTTGCTTTTCAAAAGAGCATTATTTCTGTTGTTATTAATTTTATTGTTCTTATTGTTGTACCATAAAGCACATGAACGTAGATCCCATCTGCCCTGAGTGTAATACTGTGAACGACGAAGGACTGACTGATGTGTGTTGTGCAGGAGCAGGACTGCGCGCATTAAGGCGGATACACCCTTGGTGCATGTATCCACAAGTGCATGTCAGTTGAGTGCTCAGGAATTTAGGCAATGTGGGGAAAACGTTTCCTCCCTTCTACATGTCGTTCGTTTCATGGCCTGATTATGGAATAATCCTAATCTGGGTTTTAATATTTGTAGATCACATTTGCCGTCTTGACTTGGTGTGAAACCCGTCGCACCAAACTGAAATCTCCATGGATTGCTTCACATGTCATTTGATGAAAATGTACAAATATTTTTTTCTAGTGATTTGGGTGTTGTTGTTTTTTTTTTGTATTCGTATGTAAAAAGAAAGAAACAAGAATGGGATGCTAACTAAGGAAGCTACCTCCTCTCATGTAGTGGCTACCAGCAGTGCTTTGATAAAGAATAATCTATATTTTTTTGTTATTGATGTGCATATTGGCTTCCTGTTGACACATGTTGATCGTCATCATTTATTTACCTAACTTTATGCATAGCTAAGTTACAAAATGTGGGAGAAATCTATGTACTGTAAACTGTGATTTTTTTTTTTTAGATTAAACTATAAACTATTTTCTTATTATTTTACAGATAGAAACTTACAGAATTATACTATGTAAAAAAAAAAAAGACTCACTAAATTTAAATTCAGATTAAAACTAATTTGTAATTTTCCATGTCAGGTCTCCCCACCTTTTATTTTTTTATTGTGTTTTAGTAGCAAAATAATTCTCTTTATATATTGAGCATTAATAAAACTGGTGTTCATGATGGGGCAGCAGTGAACTTTGTCTAATCTGTTAACATGTAACGTCATGATTTTACCATGCGGAAAAATGTTGTGAAAGATTTTCTAAAAATATTATGGGAGCTCTCTGGGAAGCTCTGCTCTTAAACAGATTTGGTTGTTACCAAATGGTGCAAACGCTTTGTTCTGACTCACATCAGAGGTTCCCAAAATAGCTTGTCACATTTGTGTTATCACAGGTTGTCAAAAAATAACAGATAAACAAAGACACTGAAGGTGTGCAACATAAATATAGAACAGAGTTTATAATTAGCTGAGAACTGAACTAAAAAGGAGCTAAATATTTTTTGAGTATAATGTGACCAGCAATAGCTGTGGTTTGCCTCGGTCTTATTTACAAAAAAGTTTAAAATAACAGATATGAACACACGTTCATTCTAGCCATAAGTAAAAGAAAGCTCTTGAAGAGGAAAAAAACTTGAGTCGAGTCCATAGAAAATCGAATTTTGCATGTCTAAGCAACATTTCTTTTTAATACAATGCAATGTCCAAAATCCACTGACTCAGCAGTTAGCAGTAATGCTGCAGTGTTTCTCCTGAATACAGTGAAATAACATTTGTATTAGCTGAAAAGCTCCTAGTTTTATTTACTATTTACATTGTGTACTTAATTATAATGATACTACACACATCAAGCGACCATGTTTACATGTTTTACTATACACTTACTAGAATGGACCAACCTAATATTAACAACTGTATATCAGCATCTGTTTTAGGGATTGTTATTGGTGCCTGGATTTCTACACCGTCATATGCTCTCCTTTGTGCTTGAGAGGAAACAGCCACCACAGTGGATTGTCGACCTCCACTGACGTGCCTTCCATTCTATTTCACCAACCGTTCAGGTCCTCCATGATAACAGTGGATCTTCTGATCTGCTCATCTCTAATCCTGTCCATCCTGGTCACTCCCAGTGAAGATCTCAGCATCTACATTTTTGCCACTTCCTGCTCAGACTTTCCACTTTCTAAAAACCAGTTTCCCAACCTTTTTTGAGCCACAGCACATATATATCGTCAGGAAAAACCCCACGGCGCACCAGCAAACATAAAATTTCAGAAAAAGTATATGTAATGAAATATAGTAATCTTCTAGTTCAAATGACTAAAATCTTGGCCTGTTTAGTTGAAGACAATGGTGATATACTGGCAGGAATTGAAGAAAGACATTTACAAAGATTTTCTTCAACAGCTGTGATTATCTTTTTTCTTTTTGCCATCTGCTGCCACCTAGCAGAGGAGTATTTAATAGTTTTCTTTCATGTTTTGACAAGCAAAGAAAAATGATATGTAATAAATACATTTTAAAGTTTTCAGCCCAATTAAGTGAAATTGGACAATTTTCCACGGCACACCTTATGATCTCTCACGGCACACTAGTGTGCCACGGCAGTGGTTTGGAAACACAGCTCTTAACTATACATCATAGCAGGTCTCACTACTGTCTCATAAACATGACCTTTCAACTTTGTTTTTATTTTTCTGTCACAAAATACACTTGTCCTGCTTCCTTTACTTCACCTCTTTTATTTTGGGGTAGTGATCAAACACATTGAACTGCATGATTTCCTTCTTAATGTATATGGTCACAACTACACACTACTGAAATATATTTATATTTCAATTATTTGTACATTTGAATTGATCTCAATCTACTAATTGGGTACCAATGTTCATGTCCAGTGTCGCTCACACATGTTTTTCTGCCACTCCTGACTTTTTTCATTTCTTATGTCACAGCAAGGAACCAAACTCTGATGAAAGTCAAGGACCCTCCGTATTTCTGTCTGCTTACCTCATCTCCCTGACCGTCCCAACTCTTTATCCAACAATCAACTTTCCTTCTAACTAAGTGTTGACCAAAGGTACTCAAACTCCACCTTCACCACTTTTACTTCTTGCAGCTCCGCCTTGATTCACACAAGTTTATTCTGTCTAGCTTTTGGTGACCTCCATTTATCTTCTCTCCGGTTCAGGCTTCTTCAGGCTCACTTCGACGTGCTGCTACATGCTTTACCATCGGTAAGGAACTATGATGTGTGGAGAGGCCTCTGGATGTTTTAAGCTGTACAGAGAGGCGGGGGCGGTGATGGCAGAGAAGGATGGCAGAGGAAATATTTACATTGGAAGCATCAAAGGCATATCTGTCGACTGATGTTAGAGCAGCCCTCACTTGATGAAACACGAC